>NC_133330.1:100526796-100843046 GCF_042186555.1 Aquarana catesbeiana
TCGTAATATTACAGCGCTGCAGGGGTTAAAAACAGCACAAAAGTGCAGGGATTGCACCATTTGCCCTCCCCTTGCTTAATTAACATAAATGCCTTGTATTCTGTGAATAGATGAGGGGAGAGGCAGACGAATTATAGGAGCTCTCCTTCTCCATTCACAGAATTCCTTACAGTGAAAAGAATAAAAGACAATTGTTGTGAAGGAGGGGGAAGAAAGGAGTGCAAACACAATGCCTTCACTGTCACAGCAGCTGCTCCTAAAGTGGAACTAAACCCTTCTTATTTTTTTATATTTAACCACTTCAATACCAGGCACTTACCTTCCCGCCTAGGCCAATTTTCAGCTTTCATCGCTGTCGCAATTTGAATGACAATTGCGTGGTCATGCAACACCGTACCCAAACAAATTTTTTATCATTTTGTTCCCACAAATAGAGCTTTCTTTTGGTGGTATTTAATCACCTCTAGGATTTTTATTTTTTGCGCAACAAATAAAAAAAGACCAAAAATTTTGAAAAAAAACAAGTTTTTCTTTGTTTCTGTTAAAAATTTTTGTAAATAAGTACGTTTTCTTCTTCAATGACGGGCACTGATACGACAGCACTGATGGGCACCGATGAGGTGGCACTGGTATGCAGCACTGATGGGCACTCATAGGTGGCACTGATGGGCACTCAAGCGGCACTGATGGGTACTTATGGTTGGCACCAATAGGTGGCACGGATGGGCACCGATAGGTGGCACAGATGGACACTGATGGGTGTCACTGTTGACGCCGATTGGTGGCACTGATCACATTGATGGGTGGCACTGCTGGGCATCACTGATTTAAAATGGTTCCAGTCAGTGCCCATTTGTGGGCACAGATTGGGCACATGTGGATGGCCATGGGGTACATACCTGGCCATCCACATGTTGCCCGGCTCCCTGGTGGTGTAGTGTGGGCATCTGAGGGGGGGCTGCGTATATAAATAATCAGTGCAGACCCCCCCTTGCCAGGAGAGCTGCCGATCCCGAGTGAGGAAAAGCCGATCAACGGCTCTTCCTATTGACATCGTGATCAGCCGTGATTGGACACAGCTGATCACGTGGTAAAGAGCCTCCGCCTAAGGCTCTTTACCAAGATCGGTGGAGTGGTGTGTCAGACTGACACACCACTCCACCGAACACCGCGATGCGCGCCCCTGCGGCGGCATGTTATCCTGCTGGACGTCATATGACGCCCAGTCAGGATAACTGAACCACCGCCCGGCCGTCATCAGCTATGGGCCGGGCGGTAAGCGATTAAGGAAGCTGCCATCTTAGCCTCTGATCTGCTGTTCCTGTATGTAATCAGTTATAACAGTCTTGATGGGTTGACACTTCGAATGAGAACACAATCAACTGACAGTTATTAACAGCCTGCCTTAAATGTAAATGTCTTTGGAAACCGTTCAAGCCGAAAGCTGCAATTGCCTGACGCTTGGTAGGTTCCTTGCCAGCATCTTCTCTCCGGCTTCTTCTAGATGCTAGTCTTCAACCATGCAGATTGGCCAGCATGGGATGACTTCACTCCCAAGCATGCGCAGGAGTACAGTCATCCCAGCACACAGGCACTGCGCCAAAATGTAAACTGAGCTGCGCATGTGCAGCTCAGCGTACATGCTACAGAAGACTGAACAGACAGGTATGTTTATTTTAATGCAGAAGAGACATTGAGATTGCATTCACACCTGGGCATTCTGAATTGCAGGCAGAATTGCCGCTATGCTGCCAGCGATCGTGAAACGCTAAAATGACAAATCATACACATTTCAGATGCCATTTTAATAGCACCTTAAAAGTGGATCAAATCAAATGGAATCGTGGCAAACTGACTCCCGACAAGTTTCACGATATGCAGTGTGCCGCAATTGCAACTGCAGAACTGCACTGTGTTTTAAGGTGCCATTAAAATGAATGGCATCTGAAATTCGGCGTTGCGCGATTTGTCATTTTAGCCGAGCATTTTGAAATAAAATTTAGCTCCACTTTAAAATAGATGGGGTTTGTTCTGCTTTAGCTCCTATGGTGCTGTATTAATATACTTTTGTGAGTAGATCCATCTTCAGGCTGCATTCACACCTTTAAAGTGAATGTAAACCCGATTCGTGAAATTTGAGCTGGGCACATATATCCAGTGTTTCTCTCTTCAAAGCCCTATGTCCCCTAGCTGTCTCCTGCTCTGTTCTTAGCCTGATAACTCCTGACAAGTTCTCCGTCACATATGATAAAGCAGCCTGAGTTTTGTGTTGGGGAGGTTGCTATAAACAGATTAGCAGAGCCCTGAACTATTCAAGGAACAAAGCTGAAAGTCCCTACCTATGAGGAGAGGGGGTGTGTGCTTTTCCTCCAATCAGCTGTCTTGGCTGTATGCCCAGGCTTCACTGCAGTGCTGACCAGGAAGAGAAAAACTCCTAACACAGTGTGCACTTTCTAAACAGTATATAAAGATGATGAGAGCAGATATACATGTAAAACGTATATAGGGAGATTTGTCTGTATCATCTGAGGCTGTTCACTTCACTGGGTATATGTGAGAGTTTACATCCACTTTAAGCGTCACGTTTGAGCATTTTTTGAAGCAGAATTGCACATTTTTTCAGCTTTGGTCAGGTGTTTTTCAAGTAAAAGTTGTGGAGTGCTTTTGAAAAAGGGCCAGAGAGCTGCTGTTTGAGCAGAAAACATGCAACAAAACAACAAAAAAAAAAAGTTGCACTCTTCATTGAAGTCTATGGGGATAAAAACACTCAATTCTGCCTGAAAAGTAGCTTGTGCACTCTAGCGACAGGCGTTTTACTACAAGCGACAGGACGCTCAAATATGAACAAGGGCTATTGAAAACAATGGGTTTTTGCATGTTGAATGTTTTTGAGCTTCAAACTAGACCTTGGCTTGAAATCTAAAGTCGTATTTTTAAAACATAGGTGTCATTCATATCAGAAAAACAAATCTACTTGGTGATTCTCAAGGTCTATAAATTTCACTCAACAGAAGAAATAGAAAACATAATTAAGCCTGAGATGTAGAAGGTTCCCAGGTGCAAAACATACAGTGCCTTGCAAAACTATTCACCCCCCTTGGCATTTTTCGTGTTTTGTTGCCTCACAACCTAGAATTAAGAAGGATTGTTTGAGGATTTGCATCATTTAATTTACAGAACATGACCACAACTTTGAATATTTTTTTATTGTGAAGCAAACAACAAATAGGACAAAATAACAGAAAAAGTCAATGTGCATAACTATTCACCCCCTAAAGTCAATACTATGTAGAACCACCTTTTGCGGCTATTACAGCTCCAAGTCGCTTTGGATACATCTCTATCAGCTTGCCACATCTTACCACTGGGATTTTTGCCCATTCCTTGCAAAACTTCTCCAACTCCTTCAAGTTGGATGGTTTGCGTTTGTGAACAGCAATCTTTAAGTCTGACCACAGATTTTCTATTGGATTGAGGTCCGGGCTTTGACTAGGTCATTCCAACACATTTACATGTTTCCCCTTAAACCACTCAAGTGTTGTTTTAGCAGTGTGTTTGGGGTCATTGTCCTGCTGGAAGGTGAACCTCCATCCTAACCTCAAATCACACACAGATTGGTACAGGTTTTGCTCAAGAATATCCCTGTATTTAGCACCATCCATC
Source organism: Aquarana catesbeiana (assembly GCF_042186555.1). Classification (NCBI taxonomy): domain Eukaryota; kingdom Metazoa; phylum Chordata; class Amphibia; order Anura; family Ranidae; genus Aquarana; species Aquarana catesbeiana. Next base: position 100,530,460 of record NC_133330.1, read on the forward strand.
TTTCCCTCAACTCTGACCAGTTTCCCAGTCCTGACTGCTGAAAAACATCCCCACAGCATGATGCTGCCACCACATTTCACTGTGGGGATGGTTCTTTGATGGCCAAAAAGTTCAATTTTAGTCTCATCAGACCAGAGCACCTTCCTCTATACATTTTGGGAGTCTCCTACATGCCTTTTCGCAAACTTGCCATTTTGTTTTTTTGCTGAAAGTAATGGATTTCTTCTGGCCACTCTGCCATAAAGCCCAACTCTATGGAGCGTATGGCTTATTGTCATCCTATGTACAGATACTCCAGTCTCTGCTGTGGAACTCTGCAGCTCCTCCAGGGTTACCTTAGGTCTCTGTGCTGCCGCTCTGATTAATGCCCTCCTTGCCCGGTCCGTGAGTTTTGGTGTGCGCCGTCTCTTGGCAGGTTTGCTGTTGTGTCATGTTCTTTACATTTGGTTATGATAGATTTGATGGTGCTCCTAGGCATCATCAAAGATTTGGATATTTTTTTTTTATAACCTAACCCTGACTTCTCAACAACATTGTCCCTTACTTGTTTGGAGAGTTCCTTGGTCTTCATGTCAGTGTTTGGTTAGTGGTGTCTCTTGCTTAGGTGTTGCAGCCTCTGGGGCCTTTCAAAAAATGTGTGTATATGTAATGACAGATCATGACACTTAGATTACACACAGGTGGACATCATTTTACTAATTATGTGACTTTTGAAGGTAATTGGTTGCACCAGAGCTTTTTATGGACTTCATAAAAAGGGGGTGAATACATACACACGTGCCAATTATCTGTTTTTATTTCGTAAAAATAATTTTATGTATATATTTTTCTAATTTTACTTCACCAACTTAGACTATTGTGTTCCGATCCATCACATATAATTCAGATTAAAAAAAAACATTGAACTAAAGGCTGTAATGCAACAAAATTGCATGAATACTTTTGCAAGGCACTGTATGCGTCTGACATTATCTATTTCCATCCTTTCTACATAAGCAGAGTGTTCTAGAAGGGCAAAAAGCACACCGCTCTCATTAAAAACTTACTATGAGCCTAGGTTTACATTGGAGCGATTTGAAATGTCAAATCGCATGCCAAATCGGCAGCAATTGCATTTGCAGCGCTGTACAGATTCCCAAAAGTAGTTTCTGTACTACTTTTGGCGACTTCGGGGTGCGATTTCCAAACAAATCTGTGCAGCAACCCGCACAGATGTCTCTGAAATTGCCCCCCCCCCCAAGTTGGACTGACATGCGGGAATGAACTTGCACAATTTCATACCTGCTGTCAGTGTGAACCAGGGCTAAATCTAATAACTCCAACATGGGGTACGCAATGACACATGGGCACCTTCCCCACAATATCAACAGCTCCAAAGTAACGACTGATCAGTGGCAATACTGGAAATGGGTAGGGGTATTGAAAGTAAAAAGCCTTTGTAGTGATCAGACAACAGCTATGTGAAAAAGTAACATACACAGAAGATGTTGGGGATTTGGACCCCTGTAATGCACATATCTTCTACCAAGCTTAACCACCTCAATACCAGGCACTTACACCCCCTTCCTGCCCAGGCCATTTTCAACTTTCAGCGCTGTCACACTTTGAATGACAATTGCACGGTAATGCTACAATGTAGCCATGTAAAATTGTTATTTTCTTCACACAAATAAAGTTTTCTTTTGGTGGTATTTAATCACTCCTGGGTTTTTTGTTTTTTTTTCCTAAAAAAAGAAATCAGACCAAAAATTTTGAAAAAAAAAAAAAAATTTAAAAAGTTTTAGTTTCTGTCAGTAAATTTTGTAAATAAGTAATTTTTCTCCTTCACTGATGGGCGCTGATGAGGCAGCAATGATTGGCACTAATGAGGTGGCACTTATGGGCACTGATGAGGAGGCACGAATAGGCAGCACTGGTGGGCACAGATAGGCAGCACTGACTGGCATCATTTGTGGGCACAGATTGCTGGCACTTGTGGGCAATCATTGCTGGCACTTAATGATGATCAGTGCCCTGATTACATACCTAGCTGTCCCCTGTGAGGAGATGCCACCCACCGGCTCTCCTCTCACTCAGTCAGTGTGAGGCGAGGAGCAGCAAATGCCGGCATCTCCATGTTTACATGTGACCAGCTGTGATTGGACACAGCTGATCACATGGTTAAAGAGCCGCGGGTCTTTACATAGATCGAGGTTGCGCAGTGTCCTAGCAACGCGGCCGCGATGCGTGCCCCCGGGGGTGCACGAGAGCGGTCATTCTGGGAGGCCGTCATAGGACATCCACCCAGAACGAGAGCCGCACCACCCAGACGCCATTTGACGGTGGGCGGGTGGCAAGCGGTTAATGCGGAGTTCCACCCAAAATTGGAACTTCCACTTTAAAGGGAAGGTGACCCCCTTACATGTCACCTCTCGGCAATCATCTGGGACACGTCACAGGTCCCAGATGACTGCCTGGCCAGTCACAGCACGCAGAGTGGCTTGCGCATGCACAGCTGGGCACCCATAGTGACAATGCCGGCGCCGCAGAGAGGAGGGGGAGAAGAGCGGAGCTTCGTTCCCCCGCATAGCTGGACCCTTGGACAGGTAAGTGTCCGATTATTAAAAGTCAACAGTTGCAGTATTTGTAGCTGCTGACTTATTTTTGTTTTTTAGTCGGAACAACGCTTTAAGTTCATATTGCTGGTTCCTGCACAGATGTCTATACAAATCGCCTCCCGAAGTTGCCAAAAGCAGTACAGGAACTACTTTTGGGAATCAGTGCTGCGCCGCAAAGTCGGTGCCGCACCGATTTTGGCATGTCAAATTGCATGCCTAATCGTACCAAGGTTTTACTTAAATGAATAAAAGATGAACATTGTAAGAACCCCAGTCAGAGGTAAATGATTTGTCTCAACTCTCTAACTGCCACTTTTGCTGTACAGCTTGGACACTGCTCACACTACACCCACTTAAAAAAACATCTTCAAAGTACACCGGGTGTGTGTAGTATGTCCATTCCTTCTGCCCTGCTGTTTCCCCACCTCCCACTTGCCAGCAATTCCCAGCTCAGAAAATGGGATTAGCTGTGCAAATCTGCTGCTCTATATAAACAAAAGCCACTGACATCCAAAATAGAGAGAGATACAAAGTAACATTGCTACTTTTGTATCTACTTGGTTTAATTTATCTGCAGAGCAAAGGGATGACCTCCCATCAACAGATTATGCCAATTACAGCAACTGGACAAATGTATAAGGCTAGGTTCATGCTTGTGCAGGTGGTTGTCGCTGCGAGACCACACCTATTCCCACAGCCGCAACCACCAGCACAGGATAATGCGCTGCCACTCAGATGTGCAGGAATACCATTTATCTTAATGGCACCCCCATGCACTGGAAACTGCACTGCAATAAGGGCTGCGACTAAGGATTATTTTCATAATCAATTAGTTGGCCGATTATTTTTTCGATTAATCGGAAAAAAAATCATACAAAAAAAAACAAAAAAAAAAAACGTAATATGCCATATTTTCGTTTACTTAAAATAATAGTGAAAAAAAAAAAAAAAACGGACTGTTACACAGGTCATATACAGGTATCCTGTCATGATGGGGTTTATAGTACAAGAACCCCCCTCGGAACACCAATGATGGGGCACTATCCCCCCCCCCCTCCCAGCAACACCAATGGGGCACTAACCCCCCCCCCGCCAGCATCACCGATGGGGCACTAAACCCCCCCGCCAGCATCACCGATGGGGCACTAAACCCCCCCCGCCAGCATCACCGATGGGGCACTAAACCCCCCCCCCGCTAGCATCACCGATGGGGCACTAAACCCCCCCCCCCGCCAGCATCACCGATGGGGCACTAAACCCCCCCCCCCGCCAGCATCACCGATGGGGCACTAAACCCCCCCCCCCGCCAGCATCACCGATGGGGCACTAAACCCCCCCCCGCCAGCATCACCGATGGGGCACTAAACCCCCCCCCGCCAGCATCACCGATGGGGCACTAAACACCCCCCCCGCCAGCATCACCGATGGGGCACTATCCCCCCCCCTCCCAGCAACACCAATTGGGCACTATCCCCCCCCCCTCCCAGCAACACCAATTGGGCACTATGCCCCCCCCCTCCCAGCAACACCAATTGGGCACTATCCCCCCCTCCCAGCAACACCAATTGGGCACTATCCCCCCCTCCCAGCAACACCAATTGGGCACTATCCCCCCCTCCCAGCAACACCAATTGGGCACTATCCCCCCCCAGCAACACCAATTGGGCACTATCCCCCCCCCCCCAGCAACACCAATTGGGCACTATCCCCCCCCCCCAGCAACACCAATTGGGCACTATCCCCCCCCCCCCAGCAACACCAATTGGGCACTATCCCTCCCCCCCAGCAACACCAATTGGGCACTACCCCCCCCCCCCCCAGCAACACCAATGGTGTATTCCATTCTGTTTATACTCAGTCACTATGAGATAGGTTTTCTGTATTCTGCGAAAACCTGTTTGATCCTGCTGCTCTCCATCTCCACCTTCTGTTCATGGCCCTAATTCACCTAGGGATTTTGCAGCTGTGGTGGCAACTCTGCACACAGTGGTAAATGACAGCCCATCCCCTCCTTCCCAAATTGGCATTCAAATATATATTTTGAAATCAAATCTATTTTGGCAAGAACAAGGTGTGGGTGGATTTTTGCCAGTCACAGACTGGAGGAGGACTCCATGCCCACTAACCAGCTACACACAATGGGGCATGATATTACATGTAGATTAATGGTGGCTTCAACTCCCTGTTATTCTAAAACACAGCCTGTGCTGGCAAAAATCCACGCACAGCACGTTATTGGACTGGAAGCGCCTCCTACTTATGTTTCCCTGCAGGGAGGCTGAGAAAGGTCTGGGTCATGTGACAATTGTACACCAATTTTAAAAAACTACCTTTTTCCTATTAAAATAATTACAGCGTCATCATTCACATATTGAGATAGAAGGGACAATGCACATTAAACAGTGTGTTTAGAATTTTTCTGCTGGTTTATTGTTATGTTATTAACCATAAATATTTAACCTTTTTGTGTTTGCTTTGTTTGCTAATTTTTTGTGTCATTAAAAAAATTCAAAACAAAAAACACAACACACACACTACAGCTAATTTTGCAATGCTTTGTACCACAATCATAATGTCAGTGACATTTTACACGGGACAAATTAAAGCCCTGGCCATAAGTTTTGAGAATGACACAAATATTAATTTTCTCAAAGTCTGCTGTCTCAGTTTTTATGATGGCAATATACTGGATATACTCCACAATATTTTGAAGAATGATCAGATTAATTGAAATTTCAAAGTCACTCTTTGCCTTGGAAATGAACTTAATCCCCAAACATTTCCACTGCATTTCAGCCCTGCCAAAAATGAACCAGCTGACATCATGTCAGTGATTCTCTTATTAACACAGGTGTCAGTGTTGGAGGACAAGGCTGTAAATCACTCTGTAATGCTGACTGAGTTAGAATAACAGACTGGAAGCTTTAAAAAGGAGGGTGGTGCTTGAAATCATTGTTTTTCCTCGGTTAACCTTGGTTACCTGCAAGGAAACATGCGCAGGCATCATTGCTTTGCACAAAGAAGGATTCACAGGCAAGGATATTGCTGGATTGCACCTAAATCAAACATTTATTGGATCATCACAGGACCGTCTCCTACAGTTGATTCACCTGGGGGGGGGAGACAGACTAAGATTATGCAAAAGGTACAGGGATTGGACTGCTGAGGACTGGGGAAAAGTCTTTTTTTCTGATGAATCCCCTTTCTGATTGTTTGGGGCATCTGGGAAAAACCTTGGCCAGAGAAGAAAAGGTGAGAGCTACCATCAGAACACAGCCACGAATAAAGAATGGTACAAAATCCTCCAAGAGCAACTTCTCCCAACCATCCAAGAACAGTTTGGTGAGGAACAATGCCTTTTCCAGCATGATGGAGCACCTTGCCATAAGGAAAAAGTGATAACTAAGTGTCTTGGGGAAAAAAAAAAAAAACATTAAAATTTTGGGTCCGTGGCCAGGAAACTTCCCAGACCTTAATCCCATTGAGAACTTGTCAATCCTCAAAAGGCGGGTGAAAAAAAAAACACCCACAAATTCTGACAAACTCAAAGTATTGATTATGCAAGAATAGACAGCCATCAGTCAGGATGTGGCCCAGAAGTTGATAGACAGCATGCCAGGGCGAATTGCATAAATAAAACGATAAATAGTGTGCTAAAAATTAACTTCCTATTATAGATATAGGATAATGTGTATTAAGGCAGATAGCAATACCATAAAATAACAACCTGCATGAGATAAGATCATCCTAAAGATGAGGGCAAAAAAAAAAAAATATATAATATATATATATAGTTTACGGCTGCTTATTCATTCATTAGACAGCTGTCTGCACCGTAGGTTTCTCCACTGCACTGCTGATAAACCAGGCTAGTTGTTTTAAGATTCCTCCAGTCGTGTGTTTCATTCATGTAACCAAAAAGGAGAACATCATTGCTCAATGAACCAAACCACTGTATCAATCTCCTTACTAAACATAAGTGATTGCACTCACATGAGATACAAAGTAACAGCGCATACGACCAATCAGTCACTCACCGCGATCTCTCTCCTCGCACCGTATGCAGTGTATAACGAACAGGCACATAGGATGAGGTCACTGGCTCCTCCCTTAATTAATAATAATTAACTGATAACTAAGTGTCTTGGGGAAAAAAAAAAAAAAACATTAAAATTTTGGGTCCGTGGCCAGGAAACTCCCCAGTCCTTAATCCCATTGAGAACTTGTGGTCAATCCTCAAAGGGCAGGTGAAAAAAAACACCCACAAATTCTGACAAACTCAAAGTATTGATTATGCAAGAATGGGCTGCCATCAGTCAGGATGTGGCCCAGAAGTTGATTGACAGCATGCCAGGGCGAATTGCAGAGGTCTTGAAAAAAAAAGGTCAATGCAATTGTCAAAAAAAGCCTTTGACACAAATTAAATGTTTGTAATTATACTTCAGTATACCATAGTAACATCTGACAAAGATCTAAAAAACAATAAGGCAGCAGACTTTGTAAAAATTAATATTTGTGTCATTCTCAAAACTTTTGGTAAGGGCTGTACAAAATAAAACATTTATTTTTCTTATCTACCGTAACACTAATTTTTTGAACAATGGTCAAAAGAGAATTGTTTTAGTTCTGCTACTTTTTTGAGCGGGATCTGTATCACATGACCATTGCAATTGCCTCTCACATCGGTCACGTGTTCAGGAGTCTGTTCCAGGGGCTCCGGATCAGAAGCTTTGACCAAGAACTGTCGGTGACAGCTCAGTCAGTGTGCTGGGAGCACACAACCTCATGCCGCCATGGATGCATATGCTACATTAAAGCCCACCCCTTTCTTATGTGGTCAGCAAGATGTTAATATACTGAAGACGCTGTAATGCTTGGGGATGTTTTTGGGAGAAGTCAGTAAAGGTGAACTAACCCTTTAAATCAAAGCACTTTCTTTTTCAAGACACAAATAAAACGGTTTCAACACAAAGAATGAAAATACGGAACACTAGAAACAGAGGCAAACAAAAGCAATCCATGGACTCGGCATGAACCTTCCCACCTAATAAAATCCCCACTAATGCTGCATTTTCTATGTAGATCCCCATGTATAGGAATTCCCAGCACGATCCGCACAGAGCACGGAGCAACTGCCGACGCACAGACTAGTGCTGACATGGATGCTAGGATCTCAGTAACAGCCAACAATGATACTCTATTAGTTTTGGCATGTTACCAGAAATTATGTACTGTTTACTTCTGTACGCTGTACAACATGAACAGGAATCCAGCCTTGTCCTCATTTTAACTTTGTCAGAGGAAATAAGCACCAGCAGATGTTACAGTGAGTTTTCCCTATATAAATGATCAGAGGATCCCTATATAAAATGATCAGTATGACTCTTATATTATCATCATAACACCCCTATATAATGATCAGTATGCCCAGCTCCAAGGATGTACACTTCCATAAATGGTCGCCCTCTCTTTCGTTTGATCTCTTCCGATAGAGAAAAAGACAAAAAAAAAAAAAAGAAAATCATACCAATCTAAAGTCGGCAACCCATTTGATAAATTTGCCACAAATGAACAAGTGGATTTTGATCTATAGTTAAAATACAATTGGAAATGATTGATCTGATCTCTGTTTCCATCTTGGAATCTCCAAATCTGAAATATGACTGTATTCGTGAACCAAGTGTCTCAGTGCTGCTGATCGATCATTTTCTACCATCGACTCAGATTGATTGAATCTGATCAAAACCGATTCGAAATTGATTGGGAGGGAAGTTATGGCTGTGGGATTGTGAATTTGATGGAAAGGCACATGGATCGGATAATATGACATATAATAAATGAGGAGGGTGTGCGGCCAGCATTAAATGGGAGTAGTATGGGCTCCCTGGAACAATGACAAGGAATGGGGACAGCACACAGTCACCCTGGTGAGATGTGATGGAAGGTGAGGATGGAACATGCTATGAATGGTAAGAAGTCTGGGGGGGGGGGGGGTCTGGCAGTGCAGAGGGCATATGAGGTCAGTAGATTGATCGCACGTGAGGATCTGACGTGTGTGTGCCAACAATTCACATCTCACCGGATTCTATACACCCCCCCCCGAGAGGAAATCACTAAACAAGTCAGCTTTGTGACGTCAGTAGCTCAGGATGACGTGATCACCACATTCTATAGAAGTGCGGACGTATAGAGGCGGATCGAGGGAGGCAATGATCACAATCTGATGATCAGATCGATGCTGTCAGCCATCAGATCGGTGTGGGGGAGGGGGGTCAGTGCTGGCATTGGGCCACAATCACCCGGCGGCCGCCTCCGCCGCTATGTCTATTTAGGGGGCTGAGAGGTGACAACGTCAGAGGAGATGCAGAGCCGCCATGGCGATGCTGCAGGGGCCTGTCCTCTGACTGCGCACTTCGGTGCTAAACAAGGAGCCGGCGAGGGAAGATGGAGGATTCGGAGGTCACTAAGCGCCAAGCCGGCGGCGGCGATGCTGGGCTGAGCTCTCACCTTCCTTATGCGTCGTTTAATGATGGATTCGGCGGCGAAGACCCGCTCCCCGACTGCAGACAGCTCCATGTTCAGCGCGGCCCCGGCGAAGACTAACAGACAGCTCCTCCCTCTCCGAGCTCCGCTGTCACCTCGCCCGGGGCCACGCCTCTTTCCGCTGTCAACTCTCTAACCCCACCCCTCTCCTTGTCAGTGTCTTACAGCACCTCCCACTAGGGGAGGGGGCGCGTGCACGAGGGCAGATGAGGGGTACGCGGAATGTCCGTGCTCCTTGGCGGGAAGACAATGTGTGTGACTAGAACATTCCTTCCAAAGGATGCACATTGTCATACAGACAGCAACAATGTATAATTAAAAAGACTTTATCGCCTAATACTGGATTCTTGTACCTTTGTTGGGGGACTTTTCCATGGGTGTCCCTACTGTGGAACTACTACTACTTCTCAGCTGCCCCTTTTTTTAGCAGGTTTATAGACCTACTAATACATGTATGTAAAGCAGCGTTCACCTCTACCGAAAAACTGCCTATACAGACAGGGCCGGATTTATAAGGGGGCAATTGCCTTGCCCCCCCCCCTCTATATACATAAATTATATGAAACAATTAGAAATAAAAAAATAATACAAAAAATGTACTTTATTTTATTAAATGTATTTTGAGAAGTAATATTTTGCTAACCATTCATCATCCAGTGCCGTGCCCTGCATCGCAGCTCGCCCGCAGGCAGTTCTCACTGCCCTCTGCGAACCGCTGCTGGTGTCAATACACTGTTAATGACACCCCCAGATCGGTTCACAGATCGCAGTGCGAACTATGAACTCGCACATGAATCAGATCACATGGGTGATTCTAGTGCGAGGAAAAAAGTCCCTGCACTATTTTCGTGTTAATCTAATGTGGTCTCCGTTTGGCTGTCGTGAGTCCTGCCCCTTCAGCTCCCAGTTGGAACGCCCTCCGCTGTCGCCATCGGGGTCAGTCCTTGGAACCAATTTACCATCAAGTAAGTATGAAGTGTCCTGCCGAGGCCCCCTGCTTTCTGTCTAACCATAATCAATACTGTATGTTATATCTTATTTACATTTCATCTTACAGACATTTTGCACACACATCAATTCCTGAAGAAGCGAATAGAGCTATCAAAACGCGTAGAGTTAACAGATGTATATGTATACTTTATACTACCACCATTGTATGCCAACATATTTATGGTTTAAAGTTATTTGTACCATGCTGTTCTTTTTTATGGGTTTCGTCATCCATGTCCATGTCTATTTTTTATGATGACGTATATACACCTTCAAAAAAATTCAGAGATTTTATATACTCTATATACTTGCCTTGACCATTACGATGACCTCATTTAAAGTCCCACAGGCCATTGTTTGTTTTATTGACCTCAGAATGAAGTGTCATGCATTTTAAAAATGTGTGAATGTCATTGATAATGTAAACCAATTGTGTGTATAAGGGCCCCCCAAAGTCTAGATTTAGCTCTGTATACAGATAAGGGGCACCTGTATATAAAAACCAACTGTGCAGCTTTGATCAAAGTTGGATAATGCCCTTGCATATGTGTGGGCCATTTACATACCTCATGAGGCCTGACTGGAGAACTCGTAGGATGTTGTTAAAGAGGTTGTAAACCTCCAGAAAAAAAAAGCCTGCAAGACAAAGGCATAATGAGCTAGTGTGCATCACATACTAGCTCATTATGAAATACTTACCTTAGAACGATGCCCTGCAGTGCCTCCTGCATTCCGCTCCCACGGCCGACATATTTCACCGGAGTTACTTGGGATTGTCCAGAGCTGCGATGACGTCACTCATGCGCATTCATGCGGGTGGCACAAGTCACGGCACGGGGACTGAGGAAATGACACGAGTGTTCCGTTTCTTCAGTGCGCATGTGCCGATGATGTCGGCAGCAACGCATATGGTGAATATCTCCTAAACTGTGCAAGTTTAGGAGATATTTACAGTACCTACAAGTAAACGTTATTATAGGCTTACCTGTAGGTACAAGTGGTAGTACAGAGTTTACAATCACTTTAAGAGAAGCCCAGCAGTTACAGTTCACCATCACAGGAGCATGCTCTTCCTCTGGTTCACACCCCCTCACATGCGTTTTCTCTCCCCTGGCTCAGTAGGTTTAAACTCTTTGCTTGAGAGCTCACTCCTGTGGTAAAGGTTAATGCCTTTATGAGGTACATAAATGGCCTACACCTATAGGAAGGGCTTTATTCAACTTTAATCAGCGCTGCAGTATGTTTTTATCTACAAACACCCATTATCTGCATAGGCAGTTGTTTGGTAAAGGTGAACTAACCTTTTAACCCCTTCATGCCATCACCTCCTGACTCTGTTCTCAACGACAGAGACGGGCATTCCAATCACTTGAACGATGTGATTGGCTGTCGCAGTGCTCACAAAGCTCCTGAACGCAAGTATGCTGTGACAGACCTAGCCGGGAAAGAGACTTTTGGAGGGGACTGTATGCTAGCCTCTTGCCGATCGATCGGGGGCCCTTGCATTTGGGGGAACGGTGCTCTTTGTGAGCTGTATGCCTGGGGACCCTTGAGGTGGTATTACTGTGGATTCGGGTCCTGGTCCCCCAGGACACACAGACTCTGGGGACCCTGGATTTGCCATATTGGAATAGTGGCTGATTCATAATGCTGGGACAGATACTGTTAGGAGATGCTGATGTAAATTCCAACACCTGTCTGTCTATTGTCTGCTAAAATGTGTATTGTAAATAAGTCTACTATGGGATCTAAGAGTCATTAGATCCCCATTGTTATTTGTGTTAATTAACTCTGCTATTGTGTGAAGAAGAGTCTATGTTGATTGTGATAATGTTGATTGGATTTTCTGAACTACAAGACGGCCAGTCTGGCCTAACGGTCATGTCTGAGTCACCTAGGCTGTCTAAAGGGATTAGTTAATTAGCTCATGTTAATTAGGTTACAGCTGTATTGTTAGAGTAATATGAGCAGGAGGTCTGCACCTCCACTTTGAGTGTATAAAAGCCTGTATTTTGCAATAAAGGATATTCCTGTTTGAACTTACATACAGCCTGCCTGGTGTTTGTTCTGCGCTATCACAACCGGGTTAGAACGGCACATAGCTGTAGTTCTAATCCCGGAACATTGGATGACCGAACAATCAGATGTTGCGATCTGCAATCTGATTCTATAGCTGCCGAGGAGTGTCGGGAGAGTGGAACCGAGCGAGCAAAGGGCTCGTTACATATGCATCAGGAGCTTTCAGGTATCTGTGCTGGGAGCATGCAGGGTGATGTTTATATAGGGTCACATATATGCAGCCTCTTGGCATTACAGCCCACCCCCTAAGAGGATGCATATATGCGTATGGCCAGCGGGAAGAGGTTAAATAAATGTAACCATCAATAGTGTTCTATTGCAGGGGCGGACATACAGGAGTCGCCATCGCGACCGGGCCCAATGCTGTAGGGGTCCTGTGCGGGCCCCCTGTGTGCCTGGATAGGAAGAGCAGCGAGGCTGGCTGAGACCGAGCTCCCCGATCCCCAGCCGAACTGCAAATTGGCACTGCGGGGAGCTCGTCACACTGGTTATCCCTAAAGTGAAAGCAATGTGTGCTGTGCTCTTTGATTCCTCCTACCGTGCAGTACCCGGCAGGAAGAGAGGAACAGTACTGCCGTTTTCTAAAAGGCTATCAATCTACTGTATGTGTGTTTATATGTGTGTGCGTGTGCAGGTATGTGTGTATGTATGTATATATATATATGTGTGTGTGTGTGCATATATGTGTATATGTGTGTGTGTGTGCATGTATGTGTGTATATGTGTGTGTATGTATGTATGTGTGTATGTATATGTGTGAGTCCACGTGTGTGTATGTGCGTACAGGTGTGTTTCCTGACCCCCTATATGTGTACAGTCAGAACAAATCTTTTTTATACTGCGTGTTCAAAGCACCAGCAAGAAAATGCAGTTTCTGCATCTTAGCATGGGTCGCTTTTCAGAGGCATTTGACAGACGATAAAGAGGCAATATGTTGCCTGCTCACCGCCTGTTTTAACCCGCTAAATGCATCCTCACTATACTGCAACTGTGCGCAATGCACACAGTTGCATGGTGGTTACAGTGCAGCCCCATTCACCTAGGGGTTTACTTCAAGGGTGCGCTGACTGGATAAAGGTTGAGAAACACTGGGATAGAGGAACCAATCTTTCAATTTTCCTCCTGCAGCCACTGAATGCCTGCAGGAGGGAGAGGAGGAGAAGCAGGGGGAAATTGAGAGATCGGTTCCTTTATATTCAGCCGCACCCTGCCGCTCCTCCGATCCAGCTTCTTTCTGCTGCCCCCCTGTGTGCTCTCCAGCCCCCCAGTGCTTTTTCCTGATCCCCCCCTCCGCACAGCTCTGAAGGAGTCTCCCCTCTCCCGCCGGCTGCTGTGGGGGATCTGTCAGGATGAAGCCTTTTCTGAAAGGAGAGTCAGTGATCTGTACCGATCACTGACTCTGTCTATTCATAACTGAAACATAGTAAACTGTGTTTACTATGTTTCAGCTTGTGAATGAATGGGAAGCTCTGTACAGAGCTTTTCCTAACCATTTATTCTGTGCAGCTGAAGTGTCCTTAATCTCCTTTCTCTGTCTCAAAGGTGAAACATCAGAGGTCTTTTTATACCCCTGATATTTTACCAAAGCCCCCAACGGGGCTCCTAAAAAAAAATGTAAAAAATATAAAAAAAAAACAAAATTGTAAAAAAATGAATAAAACAAATGGTAGAAAAATAGAATAAAGAAAACTACTGACACCTGTGGCAGAACTACCACACAAACATCACATTTGCGACTGGGCCCTGGTGTTCCACTACCGGGCTCGGAAGGAAGGGCCCCGTCCGGGGGTCAGGGGGGCCCTTTATGGTTTCTTGCATTGGGGCCCTAAAGATTCCAGTTACACCACTGTTCTATTGTATTAACTCCTTCACTGCCTGTTTACCCTCCTGCGCCTCATGTGGCTAGACCAGTTTGCACACGTGCATTACTGAGAAGATTGTCAACCCATCCCCTATACATTTCCTGAAAATATAGGACAAAAAATGGTACAGCAAAATCTGAAATTTCCCTACAAAATATACAAGTATATTTTAATTATCCAGACATAGACTGGGCGGAGGGAACCACACAATCGTCTAAGGCTTGCCAGTTCCTTAATCTCTTGCAGGACAATTTCATGGTTCAGATGGTAGACGCACCAACTAGAAATAAAGCATTACTGGATCTACTGATTACCAACAATACAGACCTGATCACGGATGTGGAAAAATGGGGCAATTTAGGAAACAGCGATCACAGGTCAATTTGCTTCAGTATAAATCACACAAATAAGAAACATAAGGGGAATACAAAAACACTGAATTTCAAAAGAGCCAACTTCCCTAAACTACAAACTTTGTTAGAAGGCATGAATTGGGGTAAAATCTTAGGAACAAAAAACATGAAGGATAGATGGATTTGCTTCAAGAGCATATTAAATAAGGGCATTAGCCAACGCATCCCACTGAATAATAAATTTAAAAGAGCAAACAAAAGTCCTGGATGGCTTAACTCCAATGTTAAAATGCATATAAAAGCAAAGGAGAAGGCCTTCAAAAAATACAAAGTTGAGGAATCATCATCAGCATTCAGACTTTATAAAGAAGGCAACAAGAAATATAAGGGTGCAATTAGGGTGGCTAAGATAGAACATGGAAGACATATAGCGGAGGAGAGCAAAAAAATGCCAAGAAATTCTTTAAGTATGCAAAAACAGTAAAAAAAGGGAAGACAGACCATATTGGTCCCATAAAGAATGAGGAAGGACATCTCGTTACAAAGGATGGGGAGATGGCGAAGGTATTCAATTTATTCTTCTCCTCAGTCTTCACGAGGGAATTTGGGGGGGTTTCAGTAACCAAAACTGCAGTGTTTATCCTTATGACACATCACAGGAAGCACCTCCATGGTTAACAGAGGACAGAATTAAAATTAGACTTGGGAAACCTAACACTAATAAATCACCGGGACCAGATGGCTTGCATCCGAGGGTACTTAGGGAACTCAGTCAAATAATTGCCAGACCATTGTTCCTAATTTTTACTGACAGTCTACTGGCTGGAATGGTACCAGCTGATTGGAGAAAAGCCAATGTAGCACCATGGATTGAAAACTGGCTACAAGGGCGAGTTCAGAGGGTGGTGATAAATGGGGAGTACTCGGAATGGTCAGAGGTGGGTTGTGGGGGTCCCCCCAGGGTTCTGTGCTGGGACCAATCCTATTTATTTTGTTCATGAACGACCTGGAGGATGGGGTAAACAGTTCAATCTCTGTATTTGCAGATGATACTAAGATAAGCAGGGCAATAACTTCTCAGCAGGATGTGGAAACCTTGCAAAAAGATCTGAACAAATTAATGGGGTGGGCGACTACATGGCAAATAAGGTTTAATGTAGAAAAATGTAAAATAATGCATTTCGGTGGCATATGAATGTAATCTATATACTGGGGGAGAACCTCTGGGGGAATCTAGGATGGAAAAGGACCTGGGGATCCTAGTAGATGATAGGCTCAGCAGTGGCATGCAATGCCAAGCTGCTGCCAATAAAGCAAACAGAATATTGGCATGCATTAAAAAGGGGATCAACTCCAGAGATAAAACGATAATTCTTCCGCTCTACAAGGTCACCTAGAGTATGCTGTCCAGTGCTAGGCACCAGTCCACAGGAAGGATGTACTGGAAATGGAGCAAGTACAAAGAAGGGCAACAAAGCTAATAAAGGGTCTGGAGGATATTAGTTATGAGGAAAGGTTGCGAGCACTGAACTTATTCTCTCTGGAGAAGAGAGGGAATATGATTTCAATTTATAAATACCATACTGGTGACCCCACAATAGGGATAAAACTTTTTCGTGGAAGGGAATTTAACAAGACACGTGGCCACTCATTAAAATTAGAAGAAAAGAGGTTAAAGCTTAAACTACGTAGAGGGTTCTTTACTGTAAGAGTGGCAAGAATATGGAATTCCCTTCCACAGGCGGTGGTCTCAGCGGGGAGCATGAATAGTTTAAAAAAACTATTAGATAAGCACCTGAACGACCGCAACATACAGGGATATTCATTGTAATTCTCACGTACCAGGCTGGAGGCTGAGGTGACGAGAGGGCTTCCCTTGTGGCTGAGTGCAGAGTATCCCTGGATTTGGAGACAGAGGGTGCTATGCCCAGAGATGCACGGGTTGCCTGCCGGTGAAGCTGTCTGATGGTTCCAGAAGCGGACACCCAGGAGCAGAGAAGGTGGTCACAGCCAATGGTTCCCTGGAGGTACTGGCGGATCTTAAAAGATGGAAAAGCAGAGACGTCGTCAGAAGCCAGGCCGGGGGTCAAACACAGGAAGGCAGTCCGAAGCAGAGGCAGGAGAAGTAGTTGGGATCAAGCCGGGGTAAAAACACAGGAAATCAATCTTGAACAGGTAAGAGCAGGTCCGTGAAGCAAGCTGGGTTCAGAGCCAAGAGAGAAGCCAGACCAGGTCAGAGTAAACCGGGCCGGTAACAGGTAATCAAACAGGAGCAAGAAACACAGGAACACAGGATACAGAGCTGATGATAATCCAGCGATTTATGAGAGCAATTGGTGTCCTTATATAGGCCAGCAAAACACTGGTAATTAGCACATTTTGCATACGCACGTTAGCCATCGCTAATGTGCATTCGCCGTTACGCGACGATTGCCAATGCGCATGCGCGGATTCGTGCGGCCATAATTATTTGCTGGTTCCCATGAGTTTTCTTCAGGTGGATATATATACTTTCCATTTAATATTGCACCTATCTCCCTATCCTTCGAGCATCCACAATGGCCTCCACCTCAAACTTCGTGTCCTCCCCTACAGTAATTGGTGATGGAAGTGGCTCTGCTCTTTCAGGAAACAAGCTAAACACTGCTGGTTTGAGTAAGGAGACGTGGAAAACTGGATGAATTTTATATGAGTTTGGTAGGTTCAGTTCAAATGCTACAGGGTTGATATCTCTCTTAATCTTGAAAGGTCCAATAAACCTTGGGCCAAATTTCCGAGAGGGGCATGTAAGTCTGAGGTGTGCTGTGGAAAGCCAAACTTTGTCCCCAACCTTCAGTATTGAATTATCTCTTCTCCTTTTGTCAAAGTGTTTTGTGTAATCCTCCTGAGCTTTCTGCATGGAATTTTGAAGTGTTTGGTAGTTGGTTTGAATAAAGGTAAGCCTATCCTGGACTGCGGGTACTGAGGCTTCTGGGATAACATCTGACAGAAAGGACGGGTGGAAGCCGTAGTTTGCCCAAACTGGTGATTGGTTAGTGGGTGCATGGGGTGAGTTGTTATAAGCGAATTCGGCACATGGGAGGAGGGATGCCCAATTGTCTTGGGTAAAAGAAGAGAAACATCTCAGGTACTGCTCCAAAGTTTGATTAGTTCTTTCTGTCTGTCCATTACTTTGTGGGTGGTATGCCAAGGACAGACAATTTTTTTCAGGGCTGTGCACAGAGCTTTCCAGAAACTGGAGGTATAATGCACCCCTCTGTCGGAGACAATACTGCTGGGCAATCCATGCAACGGCACAATCTCCTTGATAAAACAGGTGTGCCGTATCTGGGGCTGGGGGAGTACTTATCATGGGTAAAAAGTGGGCCACCTTGGACAATTTGTCAACAACCACCAGTGGTGATTCCCCCTGAGGGAGGTAAGTCAACAAAAAAATCAATTGACAGCATTCTCAAGGGCTATGCTGGTACGGGACGAGGTCTTAGCAGGCCCCAGGCTTTGGTATTATTACCTTTGTTGCGAAGACATGTTACACAAGAATTTACATAGTCCTTACAATCTTGTTGTAGATTGGGCCACCAGGATCTTTGAATGAGTTCACATGTTTTCCAAACTCCAAAGTGACCTGCAAGCAGACAATCATGACAGGCCTTAAGGACTTGAGCTCTTACTTCCTGAGGAATGAAGATCTTGTCCTCATGCCAAAAGAGTCCTTCATGTCCTTCATGTTTCCTCAATGAGAGGGTTTTCCAGATTCAGGACATAGAGCAGAAGCTTGCTTGATTGATGTACCTAGATCAGGTTGAATTAGTAGAAAGTTATGAGGTGACAGGATGGTACTGGGAGCAGCTATTTCGGGAGTCTCTGGAAACATACGAGAAAGAGCATCCATTTTTCCGTTCTTGGACCCTGGGTGATAGGTAAGATGAAAATTTAATCTTGAATAGAACAAAGCCCAACAAGCCTTTCGTGGTCTTAATCGCTTGGCAGTTCTTAGATATTCAAGATTTTTATGATCAGTAATTATCAAGATGGGGTGAGCAGCATCTTCCAGCAGGTATTGCCATTCTTCCAGGGCTGATTTGATGGCCAACAATTCCCGGTCACCCAAATCATAGTTCTTCTCAGGCTGACTCATCTTGATTGAGAAGAAAGCCACTGGGTGAAGCAGAGCTTTGGTCCCCTGACGTTGTGACAGAATGGCTCCTGTGGCAATTTTTAAACAAAGTCTTTAATTTATCAAACGCCAACTGGGCTTCCTGGGACCATTGAAACCGGACATGTTGCTGGGTGATGTAGCTGGGTGATGGGAGAGATGATGGTGGAAAAAATTTTTGACAAATCTATAAAAATTGGCAAAGCCCACAAATCTCTGGATGCCTTTCTTGTTAGTGGAAGCAGGCCAATTAATGATGGCAGCCACCTTTTGTGGAACCATGGAAATCCCATCCGTGGATATGATTAGCCCCAAGAATTGAATTGATAGTCTCTCCAATTCACATTTCCCTGCCTTTGCATATAGTATGTGCCGCCTTCATGTGGACAGAACTTTCTTTACAAGTATCCTGTGGAGATCCAGGTTGGCAGAGAAAATGAGAATATCATCTAGGTAAACTATCACAAAGTGATCTAGAAACTCTTGGAAGATGTCATCCACAAAGTGTTGAAAAGTGGCTGGGGCGTTGCATAACCCGAATGGCATGACAAGGTAAGCGCCCGAAACGGGTTCGAAATGCTGTCTTCCATTCATCACCCTCGCGGATGCAAACTAAATTGTAGGCACCAAGTAGATCAAGTTTTGTAAAGACTCGGGCAGATCGAAATCTTTGAAAAAGCTCAGGAACGAGAGGGAACAGGTAACTATTCTTGATCGTGATCTTGTTGAGCTCCTGTTAATCCACACAAGGTCTACATAGTGATTGATCCTTCTTCTGGACAAAGAAAATACCAGCACCAGCAGGTGAAGAGGATGGCCGAATGTATTTCTTCTGGAGGCTCTCATCAATGGAGAGTCGTAAGGCTTCAAGTTCATTTTCAGATAGCGGAAAACTCCGCCCAAATGGGACCTCTGCACCTGGAAGTAATTTGATAGGGCAATCATATGGCCGATGAGGTGGTAGCCCATCAGCCTTCTTTTTGACAAATACGTCCAAGTTCTCATGGTAGGCTGGTGGCACTATTTGGCCAGTACTGGCTACAGGCATCTTGAAGGATTACTGGATTCCGGGGCAAAACAGTGCCGCAAGCAACATTCAGATTGGAAAGAGATTTTTCTCAAGGACCAATCAATCTGAGGGTTATGCGCACGAAGCCACGAAATCCCCAGAATAATGGGGAACATGGGGGAACATAGTATGTCAAAGCAGAGGAATTCCTGGTGACCAGAGTCTGTTAGAGTAAGAATGGGGATAGTCTCTTGTGTCACAGGTCCAGATCTGGGAATGGTCCCATCAGCCAGATGAACCTCAAGTCTCTGTTTCTTGTTTTTAAGCGAAATTTGCAGTTTTCTTGCCAAAGTAATGTCCAGGAAGCAACTGCATTCCCCGGAGTCAACGATTGCTTGGAAATGGACTATTCATTACGTCACCTGCAATGAGATGGGTAAAACAAGGTGAGCTGGAGAAAATCCTGAAACTTGGAAGTAGACAGGACATGGAGGGAGGAACTTACTGGTTCTCACTGGACAGTTATGTAAGAAGTGTCCAGTACCTCCGCAGTAGAAGCAGAGGTTAGCCTGACGTCTTCGCATTTTTTTATCTGGAGACAAAGCGTTGCATACCAGTCCAATCTGCATTGGTTCTCTTTCAGTAGCGGAAGCAGGTTGGGGGGGGGGCAGGCATAAGTGGAGGTGCGGATGGAATCCTGGGCAGCATCCAGGTGGGTCTGTAGGAGTTAGTTTTTCCTGATCGTTGCTCCCGCATACAGTGGTCGAGCTGCATAGCGAGTTTGATGGGGTCTTCAAGGGTAGCGGGAGACTCAATTCTTGCTAGTTTGTCCTTAAGAGTTTGGACAGACCGAGCCAATACTGGTACTTAAGGGAGGCCTTATTCCATCCGTTATCTGAAGATCATTTACGGAAATCAACGGTATAATCCTCAACGGGGTGTCACCCTTGTTGCAGGGTATGAGGGGTAGCTTCTGCCGTGGCCACGCATTGAGGATCATCGTAAAGCTGTGCCATGGCCTGGAGGAACGTTGCAACAGTATTGGTCAGAGGGCTTTTCTGCTCCAGTAGGTGGTGTGCCCATGACTGGAGTTCTTCTCAGAGGAGGGAGATGATGAACCCGACTTTTACCGATTTCAGAGAAAAAGTCCTTGGCTAAAGTGCAAAATATAGAAGGCACGCATTCTGGAATGCCCTGAACTTTCGCCGGTCCCTCGAGAAGCGTTCGGGGACTGGAGCAGAGGCAGAAAGTTCTTGGGCAGGAGCTGCTGAAGCAGAGAGAGCAGCAGAGAGATTCTGGCTAACGGGTGCAGATGACACAGCAAGGTTCTGTAGGCGACCTTCCAGCTGAAAATTAACATTCTTGCAGGTTCTTCACCGCTTGGGTAAGGGCGGTAACTTGTTGGCATAGAGTCTCTAATGGGGAAGCACCTCTATCAGCCTTTCAGGCTTGAGGCTGAGGTGACGAGAGGGCTCCCCTTGTGGCTGATTGTAGAGTACCCCTGGAGTTGGAGACAGAGGGTGTTATGACCAGAGATGCACTGGTTGC
This sequence comes from Aquarana catesbeiana, assembly GCF_042186555.1. NCBI lineage: Eukaryota > Metazoa > Chordata > Amphibia > Anura > Ranidae > Aquarana > Aquarana catesbeiana. The sequence goes on from NC_133330.1 coordinate 100,551,597, forward strand.
CTGCCGGTGAAGCTGTCTGATGGTTCCAGAAGTGGACACCCAGGAGCAGAGAAGGTGGTCACAGCCAATGATCAAGCCGGGGTCAAACACAGCAAGTCAATCTGGAACAAGCAAGAGCAGGTCCGTGAAGCAAGCCGGGTTCAGAGCCAGGAGAGAAGCCAGAGCAGGTCAGGGTAAGCCGGGTCAGTAACAGGTAACAGCGATTTATGAGAGCAATTGGAGTCCTTATGTAGGCCAGCAAAACACTGGTAATTAGCACGTTTTGCATACGCACGTTAGCCATCGCTAACGTGCGTTCGCCGTTACGCGCCAATTGCTAATGCACATGTGCGGATTCGCGCAGCCATAATGAATATTGGCATATCTGCCAGTTCTTCTCCAGTTTCTTCCCTGACAGTAATACTGACATATAATCACACACATAGGTTGGACTTGATGGACTTGTGTCTTTTTTCAACTTCACCTACTTTGTAACTATGTAACTATGAAGCTACAATTAATATTGTGCATTTACATGGCTTTCAACTGTTCCTGATTTGCAGAGACCATCCCTCTTTCAGACAGAGTCCCTCTGTCCTTCTTAGTTGTCTCTTTTTTCTGGCCGGGTGTATAGACCTCTAATACAAATGTACTATTTATCAAAAATGTTATACTGCAATAAGCCTTTCACCTAACCTCTACATTTACGCATATGTTATCGCGAAAAGCTGGCATAAAGGAAAATTAGTTAGGAAATCTGTTAAAGCTATTATTTGTTCATATTATATCTTCATAGTCCATGTAATTGGGGGTGTGGTAGGGGTGTGCTCCTTGCCTACATACTTTAAATGGTGTGACACGGAACCCCTCTTCCACATTTCAGAAAGTTGGGAGATATTCATTGACTGAAAACAATGAAGATCCCAGGTGCGTATAACTATAAGAAAGGGAATTTGAACTAAAACATACCTCCAAAACTATACCCTCCTCATCACAAGAACTGCAACATTTTGTGGAGTGGCAGCTGGGTGCCAGGTGCCAAGACCCTTTTTGTGTTCCAGCCCCCCAGCACTGAACACCTTGGTATTGTCAGATGGACTGGTCTCCGCCAAACAGTTCAAGCATAGAAAAATGGCTTGTTAAGGGAGAGAAACAAAAAAGAAAGCCACAGTTAATGTGTTATTTTAATAAAAACATTTTTTTTTACTTTAGTAACAAACATGTTATACTTAATGCCTTGAAAAAAGTATTCATACCCCTTGAAATTTTCCACAGTTTGTCATGTTAAAACTAAAAACGTAAATGTATCTTATTGGGATTTTATGCGATAGACCAACATAAAGTGGCACATAATTGTGATGTGAAGTGGAAGGGAAATGATAAATGGTTTTCAAATTTTTTTACAAATAAATATATGAAAAGTGTGGCATGCATTTGTATTCAGCCACCTTCACTCTGATACCCCTAACTAAAATCTAGTGGAACAAATTGCCTTTAGAAGTCATTTAATTAGTAAATAGAGTCCACCTGTGTATAATTTAATCTCAGTATAAATACAGCTGTTCTGTGAAGCCCTCAGAGGTTTGTTAAAGAACCTTAGTGAACAAACAGCATCATGAAGGCCAAGGAACACACCAAACAGGTCAGGGATAAAGGTGCGGAGAAGTTTAAAATAGGGTTAGGTTATAAAAAAATATCAAAAGCTTTGAACATCTCACAGTGTACTGTTCAATCCATCATCCAAAAATGGAAAGAGTATGGCACAACTGCAAACCTACCAAGACATGGTTGTCCACCTAAACTGACAGGCCGGGCAGGGAGAGCATTAATTAGAGAAGCAGCAAAGAGACCCATGGTAACTCTGGAGGAGCTGCAGAGATTCATAGCTCAGGTGGGAGAATCTGTCGACTGGACAACTATCAGTCATGCACTCCACAAATCTGGCCTTTATGGAAGAGTGGCAAGAAGAAAGCCATTGTAGAAAGAAAGCCATAAGAAGTCCTGTTTGCAGTTTGCGAGAAGCTATGTGAGGGACACAGCAAACATGTGGAAGAAGGTGGTCTGGTCAGATGAGACCAAAATGTAACTTTTTGGCCTAAAAGAAAAACACTATGTGTGGCAGAAAATGAACACTGCACATCACCCTGAACACACCTTCCCCACCGTGAAACATGGTGGTGGCAGATTCATGTTGTGGGGATGCTTTTCTTCAGCAGGGACAGGGAAGCTGGTCAGAGTTGATGGGAAGATGGATGGAGCAAAATACAGGACAATCTTATGCCCCGTACACATGATCGGATTTTCCGACAACAAATGTTGGATGTGAGCTTGTTGGCGGAAAGTCCGACCGTGTGTATGCTCCATCGAACATTTGTTGTTGGACTTTCCGCCAACAAATGTTGGCTAGCAGGTTCTCAAATTTTCCGCCAACAAATTTTCGCTGTCAGACTTTCCGATCGTGTGTACACAAGTCCGTTGGACAAAAGTCCACGCATGCTCGGAATCAAGTACGAGCCGGAAGCGCTCGGTCTTGTAAAACTAGTGTTTTTAGTAATGGAGATATCACATACGTCTTGTAGGTCACTACGTTCGTAATTGTTGGCCAACATTTGTGTGACCGTGTGTATGCAAGACAAGTTGGAGCCAACAACCTTCGAACAAAAATGCACGGTTTTGTTGTCGGAAAGTCCGATCGTGTGTATGAGGCATTAGAAGAAAACCTGTTAGAGCCTGCAAAAGACTTGAGACTGGGGAGGAGGTTCCCCTTCCAGCAGGACAATGACCCTAAACATACAGCCAGAGCTACAATGGAATGGTTTAGATCAAAGCATATTTATGTGTTAGAATGGCCCAGTCAAAGTCCAGACCTAAATCCAATTGAGAATCTGTGGCAAGACTTGAAAATGGCTGTCCACAGACGCTCTCTATCCAATCTGACAGAGCTTGAGCTATTTTGCAAAGAAGAATGGGCAAAAATGTCACTTTCTAGATGTGCAAAACTGGTAGAGACCTACCCAAAAAGACTTGCAGCTGTAATTACAGCAAAAGGTGGTTCTACAAAGTTTTGACTCAAGGGGGCTGAATACAAATGCATGCCACACTTTTCAAATATTTATTGTAAAAAATTTTGAAAACATTTATCGTTTTCCTTCCACTTCACAATTATGTGCCACTTTGTTTTGGTCTATCACATAAAATCCCAATAAAATACAATTATGTTTTTGGTTGTAACATGGCAAAATGTGGAAAATATCAAGGGGTATGAATACTTTTTCAAAGCACTGTACCTGCTCTGTGCAATGGTATTGCAAAGAGTGGCCCCGATCCTCCTCTTCTGGGGTCCCCTGGCGGCGATCTTGTCTCCTCATCTTCTTCTTGGGACAACCATAGCCAGCCACTGGCTATGGGGAGAGTGTAGTATTCGTGCTCCCGACCTATGTGTCTTTGGAGCCACACTCCATAGCTTACACAGCGGCACTTAGGCCCGCCCCCCACTTCTTCCTGCTGCTGCTCGAATGCTGTGTTAAGAGGAGAAGAGGGGAGAAAAGATGCAGCCGTGCACAGCATGGGCGTCCGCAGAACTTTTTTTAGGGGGGGGCATCATTTTAAAGTCACCCATGCTCCGCCCCTTTTTGACAATGTCATTGTCACGGTCAGAGACTGCAGACATACTACAGGAGATGATCAGAGACTGCAAATGTAGTACAGGAGATGGTAAAAGACTGCTGACATAATACAGGTACACCCAGATACATTACATCTCCCACACACACAGATTACACCCAGATACATTACACCCCCATACACACAGATTACATCCAGATACATTACACCCCCATACACCCAGATACATTACATATCATACACACAGATTACATCCAGATACGTTACACCCCCATATACCCAGATACATTACACACTCATACACACAGATTACATCCAGATACATTACACCCCCATACATCCAGATACATTAAACCCCCATACACACAGATTGCACACAGATACAATATACACCCATACACACACAATCATTAGTATGGAGAGCTCCCCTCCAATCAATTTCTATATTGCAAGCTTCAGATGACATTAGAGAGAATTAAATGGACTACTAACCCCACAAAAGACAGATGGAAGGCTCCAACAACAGCTACACATGCCAAGCAACTGAGATGAGGCTGGGGCCCCATGCAGTGGGTGTTCTCGGGGCCCCTATCTAGGGGGGCGATGGGCCTCTCACACATGTCTAGGTAGAGCACACACAGCCAGCAGTTGAAGGAGGAGGGGAGGGGAGTTAAATTATTAGTGATCTGGTTGGGCTGAGCATTAGCAGACACTGTCTGTTCCAGGCAACAGCTGAAAGGTAACAGGCAGCTGTGGGAGAGCTTTTTATTTCCTGCCTCTGGCCGCACTGCCTCCCCCCAGCTCAGGGGTGGCAAACACCATCACTCTGTGACACACACTCCATGTTGTGTATGTGACTAATGGCCATGGGACATGCAGCGCGGCGCCCCCGACAGATGTGCACACTTGCTTATAGGTAGCGCCGGACCTGTCAGGGGGGGCACTTGCAGTGCGTCCTCTGCACAGTGTGCACCTAAAGCTACCTGAAGAAAATTAGTGGTGTTCTTCTGATCCTATTAGTACAGTACCGCAGGCAGCTGCAGTATTTACAAGTTAGTGTAGTGCGTCCTCTGCACAGTGTGCACCTAAAGCTACCTGAAAAAAATTGGTGGTGTTCTTCTGATCTTAATCGTGAATGTTTTTTGACCATGTTGTACAAAACTGCATGTAAGGCAAAGGGGTTTGCGGCATTGATGCATCCCAATCATAAAAAAGAGTTGGAGTGAAGATGACGTATTTGTTTTCTTTTTGAGTTTGCTTGGGGCAATCTTTCCCTTAATGTTAGGTGCTTTCCTATATGAAAATTTAAGTTTATTTGGTATACTGTCTTTGAGATGGGGATCCTGCAGTAGTATTGGCCAATGTTTATGAACTATGTGTTCCATATTTTTGTATTTGTTATGAAATTGAGTCGTGAACCGAATGTCCTTTGATGAATTCATTTTATGGGTATGAGTATCAGGATTGACGTATGTGGTGTAGGCTTGTTCGATGAGTGAAGGAGGGTAGCCTTTTTCAATAAATTTTTGTTTGAGATTTATGCTTTGTGTCTGATAGTCTGACTGCATGGTGCAATTATGTCTGAGATGGCAGAATTGACTTTTTGGAATGTTTTTTAACCAACGAGGGTGATGGCAACTATTGTAGTGCAGATAGGAATTCCCAGCAGTGGGTCTGTCACTTCCCTTATCATTGTGTATTTAGTATCTGCCCACACTCCTCCCCTTGCTCCTCCCCCTCACCATTTATAAGCCAGCTTGAGGAGTGTGGGCGTAGGTCTGACGAAGGAGCCGCACATGCTCCAAAACTCGTTACCGCCCCCTTCTCTACACTGACACCATCAGCCTTGTGTCACAGGCAGCTGTAGTATTTACAAGTTAGTGTAGTGCGTCCTCTGCACAGTGTGCACCTAAAGCTACCTGAAGAAAATTAGTGGTGTTCTTCTGATCCTATTAGTACAGTACTGCAGGCAGCTGCAGTATTTACAAGTTAGTGTAGTGCGTCCTCTGCACAGTGTGCACCTAAAGCTACCTGAAGAAAATTGGTGGTGTTCTTCTGATCCTATTAGTATTGCAGGCAGCTGTAGTATTTACAAGTTAGTGTAGTGCGTCCTCTGCACAGTGCACCTAAAGCTACCTGAAGAAAATTAGTGGTGTTCTTCTGATCCTATTAGTACAGTACCGCAGGCAGCTGCAGTATTTACAATTTAGAGTTGTGCATCCTCTACACAGTGTGCACCTAAAGCTGCCTGAAAAAAATTAGTGGTGTTCTTCTGATCCTATTAGTACATTACCGCAGGCAGCTGCAGTATTTACAAGTCAGTGTAGTGCGTCCTCTGGACAGTGTGCACCTAAAGCTACCTAAAGAAAATTGGTGGTGTTCTTCTGATCCTATTAGTATCGCAGGCAGCTGCAGTATTTACAAGTTAGTGTAATGCATCCTCTGCACAGTGTGCACCTAAAGCTACCTGAAGAAAATTGGTGGTGTTCTTCTGATCCTATTAGTACCGCAGGCAGCTGTAGTATTTACAAGTTAGTGTAGTGCGTCCTCTGCACAGTGTGCACCTAAAGCTACCTGAAGAAAATTGGTGGTGTTCTTCTGATCCTATTAGTACATTACCACAGGCAGCTGCAGTATTTACAAGTTAGTGTAGTGCGTCCTCTGGACAGTGTGCACCTAAAGCTACCTGAAGAAAATTGGTGGTGTTCTTCTGATCCTATTAGTACAGTACCGCAGGCAGCTGCAGTATTTACAAATTAGTGTAGTGCATCCTCTGCACAGTGTGCACCTAAAGCTACCTGAAAAAAATTGGTGGTGTTCTTCTGATCTTAATCGTGAATGTTTTTTGACCATGTTGTACAAAACTGCATGTAAGGCAAAGGGGTTTGCGGCATTGATGCATCCCAATCATAAAAAAGAGTTGGAGTGAAGATGACGTATTTGTTTTCTTTTTGAGTTTGCTTGGGGCAATCTTTCCCTTAATGTTAGGTGCTTTCCTATATGAAAATTTAAGTTTATTTGGTATACTGTCTTTGAGATGGGGATCCTGCAGTAGTATTGGCCAATGTTTATGAACTATGTGTTCCATATTTTTGTATTTGTTATGAAATTGAGTCGTGAACCGAATGTCCTTTGATGAATTCATTTTATGGGTATGAGGCAGCTGCAGTATTTACAAGTTAGTGTAGTGCGTCCTCTGGACAGTGTGCACCTAAAGATACCTGAATTAAATTGGTGGTGTTCTTCTGATCCTATTAATATCACAGGCAGGTAGCTACAGTATTTACAGTTAGTGTACTGCGTCCTCTGCACAGTGTGCACCTAAAGCTACCTGAAGAAAATTGCTGTTGTTCTGCTCCTATTAATACCAAAGGCAGGCAGCTACAGTATTTACAGTTAGTGTACTGTGTCCTCTGCACAGTGTGCACCTAAAGCTACCTGAAGAAAAATAGTGGTGTTCTTCTGATCCTATTAATATCACAGGCAGGTAGCTACAGTATTTACAGTTAGTGTAGTGCGGCCTCTGCACAGTGTGCACCTAAAGGTACCTGAATTAAATTGGTGGTGTTCTTCTGATCCTATATTAATACCACAGTCAGGCAGCTACAGTATTTACAGTTAGTGTACTGTGTCCTCTGCACAGTGTGCACCTAAAGCTACCTGAAGAAAATTAGTGGTGTTCTTCTGATCCTATTAATACCACAGGCAGGCAGCTACAGTATTTACAGTTAGTGTACTGCGTCCTCTGCACAGTGTGCACCTAAAGCTACCTGGAGACAATTGCTGTTGTTCTGCTCCTATTAATACAACAGGCAGGCAGCTACATTATTTACAGTTGGTGTACTGTGCCCTCTGCATAGTGTGCACCTAAAGCTACCTGAATTAAATTGGTGGTGTTCTTCTGATCCTATATTAATACCACAGGCAGGCAGCTACAGTATTTACAGTTAGTGTACTGTGCCCTCTGCACAGTGTGCACCTAAAGCTACCTGAAGAAAATTGCTGTTGTTCTGCTCTTATTAATACCACAGGCAGGCAGCTACAGTATTTACAGTTAGTGTACTGTGTTCTCTGCACAGTGTGCACCTAAAGCTACCTGAATAAAATTGGTGGTGTTCTTCTGATCCTATATTAATACCACAGGCAGGCAGCTACAGTATTTACAATTAGTGTACTGTGTCCTCTGCACAGTGTGCACCTAAAGCTACCTGAATAAAATCGGTGGTGTTCTTCTGATCCTATATTAATACCACAGGCAGGCAGCTACAGTATTTACAAGTTAGTGTATTGCGTCCTCTGCACAGTGTGCACCTAAAGCTACCTGAAGACAATTGCTGTTGTTCTGCTCCTATTAATACCACAGGCAGGCAGCTACAGTATTTACAGTTAGTGTACTGTGTCCTCTGCACAGTGTGCACCTAAAGCTACCTGAATAAAATTGGTGGTGTTCTTCTGATCCTATATTAATACCACAGGCAGGCAGCTACAGTATTTACAGTTAGTGTACTGTGTCCTCTGCACAGTGTGCACCTAAAGCTACCTGAATAAAATTGGTGGTGTTCTTCTGATCCTATTAATACCACAGGCAGGCAGCTACAGTATTTACAGTTAGTGTACTGCGTCCTCTGCACAGTGTGCACCTAAAGCTACCTGAAGAAAATTGCTGTTGTTCTGCTTCTATTAATACCACAAGAGAACCCCCCTAGACGGGTGGGACTTTTAAACAGTGACTGTAATATTAGAAATACATATTAGAAAGTAGCAATTAACAATAGAGATAAAAAGGGTCATATGAATGTGCAAATACAAAATTAGATGGTAAAATTGAATATATGTAGAGATTCTCTTAGCTCGACCCAAAAAAAGAGTAACCAGCAGCGAAACAGCTGTCATGAAAAATTCTACCGGCCCCGCCAAACGGTGCCTCCAGCGAGGATCTCACACGCAAGGCACGTCCAGGAAAGGTCTAAAAATGTAAATAATAAATGGCTTTTTGTATGTAATATAGATTAAAGCATATGTCAAAAAGAGTGGCCATAGTGGGATAAGGACAAATGGATGCACCTACCATATAATAAAAAAGGTGGACATAGAAGGCAGCAGAGAGGAGGTTAAACAATCTGCCATATAAAAAAAAGGGGATTCAAGTAAAAGCCTCTTATCTACGGAGTATGCCTGAAATATAGCAGATAAAGACTAACGTTTAACATGTAGCAATCATGTCCCTAATAGAGCTTGTAAATTACCTGTCTGTCACCAATGAGCGTCACAACCACCACAGCTGGGATACGCTGGGATGACTGTGGCTATTTATGCTAACAGTGTGGATGCCAATGCAGGCGCAGAGATGAGGCGCCGGCGTCACCACGTATCTCAAAATGAGGAGTTGTGTCCCAGTTGAAAGAATGTCAGGCCGCAAGTGCACGCACGCATGCACAATAGCCTCGCGGCGATGGAACGTGTACAACAAATTAGAAGGCATAGCTGGGCATGCGTCATAGGGGATCCACTGCCCAGGTAGCGCAGGGCCCCGCCCCAAAAGGAATGGAGCGGAGACCAGTGCTGAATGGGCACCGATGCAGAGAGCACCACTGAACAGTGGGGTAAAGCATGGGCACATCTCAATGGGGAAAGCCCCGAGATGTGCCCCCCCCGCGCTGGGTGGAGGACAGTGAAATGTGGGGGAGGAGAATTACAAAGTGGTCAAAAAGCAACAAAGAGGGGGTCACGTGAGATGATGGGGAGGTCATACAAATAGATCCGATAGTTACAAAATAACATAAAAGGAGAAAGACATAGCAATGAACAGATGGTATACATGATAACAATGAAAAATATAAAGGCCACCAGATGAAGCATAGGTGTACATATCAATACAGAGGGTAAAGTTTGAAAAAGTACATAAAAACTAAGTGAAAAAGAAAATCATAGACTATCACTTCCCAAAGGGTTACTCCTCCCATACACCCAAGGAGAACCCCTCAAGGAAGGGCCAGTAACTTTTGATATCATTCAATCCAGGAGATACGGTGGCACTCAGGTTTTTGTATCCACCGTGATTCACGTTCTAGTAAAATTCTGTTCCAATCTCCCCCACGGGTGTTTGGGTGCACTCTGTCGAGAATAAGAAAACTGATTCTCGGAAAAATGCCACCATGAACCTCCCTTACATGGCGTCCTAGAGGAAGCTCAGGGCAGGACTTCCTCATGGAAGCAACATGTCTGGAGGCCCTCTTATGGAAGGGTTGTTTTGTCTTACCTACGTAAAATGAGCCACATTGGCATTGAAGCATATATACAATGCCTATGGTCTTACAGTTAACAAAATGGGATGGTTGAAATTGTCTGCCATTCGGTAAAATGATACCAGTATGCATATATTGACATAGGTTGCATCCTCCACAGCGAAAAGTGCAGAATCGTTTGCAAGGATCTGAGCGAAATTCACCAGTGAATTCGCTCTTAATAAGAATGTCTTTAAGGGATCTAGATCTACGATACAAAACAGAGGGTTTTGGAGGTATGAAAGGGCTGAGGGATGGGTCAATGCAGAGAAGATGCCAATATTTGGAGATCATTTTATTTATCTGTTGGTTTTGTCTAGTGTATCTAGTAATCACTCTCAGGGTGTTTTAGACCTTTCCTGGGCGTGCATTGCGTGTGGGATCCTTGCTGGAGGCACCGTTTGGCGGGGCCCAGTAGAATTTTTCATTACAGCTGTTTCGTTGCTGGTTACTCTTTTTTGATCATGTGAGGTCTCAGGTTGGTTTTTGTTTATACAAGATGTCTATCTTTATATGATTTGTGTATTGCTGTATTAACCTTGAATATAACTTGGTATATGATATAACAATTATATATACGCTAATATTTACAAGCTATGTTTTTTAGTCAAATGTAATATATGTGTGACCTACATAATACTCAAGACCAGATATACATAGGTTAATCAGACAGTGGGTGGAATGTAATGTATTCTTATACCAAATATAGATGAATTCAGTACAATCATAAAGCCATCAAATACAGCCCCAATGGCATATGTCACATCATTATTTTAAATTAGAGTAATCCCCGGAAATTCATGGTGATAAATATACGTAGTTTTATGGTTTTGTGGGGTGTTATATTAGGGAGGAAGGTGAGAATGACGCATAGTGAATATATGGGTTGGGGCGTCATTCTCACCTTCCTCCCTAATATAACACACATTACATTTGACCCACTCTCTGATTAACCTATGTATATCTGGTCTCGAGTATTATGTAGGTCACACATATATTACATTCGACCCAAGCATTGAATTGCAGAAGATCCAATTGACGCCCATCATACGTCTCTGGTTTCAACCTATACATTCATTATGCATCATCTCCACTCTTTTTAATTCAATAAAATACTCCACAAAATCATATAACCACACAAATTCCAGTACCATTAGAAACTTCCGTGGATTATTCTAACTGGAATACAAATAATGATGTGGTATATGCAATCGGGATTGCGTCTGTTGGCTTTAAGAATGTATCATATTCGATCCAATTTCTTACGATGAACCCTCTTTTTTGGCAAACCCATTTATATTTGGATAAAGAATATATTACATTCAATCCACTTTTCGGATTGAATAACAGGTACCCGTGTTATAAGGATTACACACATATGGGGTTTACGAATTCAAAGGGAACATTGGGATAAATACATATTTGTAGGATACCCGTGTAACATTTAAGCCCAGTATGATTTCTTACATAAGGACATAGCTTCAGCATGAATTCAAGAGAATAGTGCTTCATCAATCTGCTCATCCCCTAACCCAGATAACCTTTATGTAATGCCTCCTTCTCTCTTCGTAGTAAATCCCTATGGATTCAAAAGATCTCCAATCTCAGTAAACACTTTCATATACACTTTTAGGGACTTCTTATTTCTTAATAATATGGAAATATCTACCAATTAAGATATCGTCCCTATATGGTTTTAGTCATATGTGTTTTTATTTTATTTTATTTTAATTTTAATTTTATCTATATATATTTTATATATATATTTTTTTATTTAAACTTCTTTTATCATTGTATTTTATATGTTGTTTTTTATAATAGTTAACCTAATAGACCCTGTTATGATATAGAGTATTTCATTTAAAATCTGCCTTGCGCAAATAATTACACCAATTAAAGTACCAAACGAGCGGTGTCACCAACTGGAACATGATTAATATGCTTGCGGAGTCACCAATTGAAACATAATCTTAAATCACATTAAGTGGGAATAAACTTACAAACCGCAGCAGATAGGAAATCGGTACGGACTTCGGTCTGCAACAATCACAGGCAAAATGGCCGCCACCAAATCAAATGCGCAAGCGCAGTATGAATACCACACACTATATAAGGGCAGGATATGTAGCAAGCGGCACGCTCCCGTAGATGTCCAATGACAAAACGCGCAGGGCGTGGCCTGACCAACGTCTTGCGTCATCTCCTAACAGATCGAGCATAGGTTTTTCTGACGGTTCAAACCCAGATCTTTCATGCTTAATTTACACTGTTACAATGTGAGTACCATTCTATTTATTTTGAAATAAACGTTTTTAAACGTTTTTACGTTATGGGCACCCCTTCTTTTCTATGTTAATACAAACACGATCCGGAAAGCCAGGAACTGCTGCACAGTGGCACAAACTGTGACCGCGCAATACCCCTGCAGGGGTGATAGGATCCGGTGAGTGTTTGCACAGTAGGAGCACGTTTAAAGGCACAGTCACTAAAGAATACTGGATTAAGAAGATTATATTGTACAATATTGTTTTACCAAGAAGAACAAGCTTTCAAGCACAGTATCAACTGTGGTCTTTCAATTTGGACTATATTGTCTTTTTGGATATCACTTGCTAATTTTGAGCACAAGTCACTTTATTACTGTCTTGGTTTTCCTACCCCCCCTTTCCCTTTCCCCCTTTTTTCTCCTATCCCAACCACCCTCCCCCACCTCCGTCCTTCCTAAATATTTTAGTTTTTGACCAATGCACGTTATGAATGTGTGGTTGCACTTTGCTACAATAGCTCCACATGGTAAATGGTGAGCTGAAAATAGTCAGCCACTATCTGATAGAAATCACATACATTATTTCCAATTTATTTACACTAATTTTGGTCTGAGAAACTCCCCTTGTTTGGAATAAAGGGTTTTAGGAATTCAAGCCACTTACTTATTGAGGTGATTATCACAGTGGTATACTACTTCACCTGATACCAGAATAGCGCCATACCCACACGTAAACTTTCTTTAAAGAACAAAGAGGACCTCTCCTTGCTCCTCATCATCTGGGATCTCCAACCCCACTATACCTTCAGTCCTCTCTGAGACGTGCACTGAGAGGAATGAAGGTGTAGAATTAGGTGTGTCACAGCCAAGTACTTGGGGGCAATCTACTATCGGTACACCGACGTCAGATTGTACCAGGCAAATTTCCCTGCCCCAGCTGCTGCACCGCTGAAAGAAGTTCGCTCCCAGCCATCCTCATGCCCAGCGGGTAAAAATGCTAGCTTGGCTAAATTGCTAGCACTTCAACTGCTGCCTTTTCAGTTGGTAGACTCTGCCCCTTCCGTGAGTTTGTGGAATGTGCGGTTCCTCAGTGGCAGGTTCCCAAACGCCACTTTTTCTCACTGAAGGCGATTCTGGCTCTCTACCTGCATGTGGAAGGCAATGTCTTGGCCTCGCTGGACAGGGCGGTCAGCGGTAAGGTGCATATTACCGCTGACTCATAGTCCAGCAGGCACGGACAGGAACATTATCTAAGTTTCACGGTGCATTGGGTGACTCTGCTGGCAGCTGGGAAAAATGCAGGACAATGTTCAGTAGTGTTGGAGGTTGTTCCGCCACCACGCCTCCAAAATACTACTAGTGGTGATTCTGCCACACCTCTCTCCTCCACCCCCTCCTCTTCTTCTTCCTCCATGGCCTCTTCCTGTGCTGATTTGTCTTCAGAACCAGCGGTGCTCCGTAGGCGTTCAAGGAGCTACGCAAGCACGCAGACCAAACGATGCCATGCGGTGCTTGAGCTGGTGTGCTTGGGGGGAAAGGAGCCACACTGGGGCAGAGATTCTGTCAGCTCTGTGGGGGCAGGTTCAGAGGTGGTTGACGCCACGCCAGCTTAAGGCAGGTATGGTGGTTTGCGACAATGGCACCAACCTCCTCTCTGCCCTCCGACAGGGACAACTGACCCATGTGCCCCATTTGGCTCACGTCCTTAACTTGGTGGTGCAGCGGTTCTTGGGCAGGTACCCAGGCTTACAGGATGTCCTGAGGCAGGCCAGGAAAGTGTGTGCATTTCCGCAGGTCATATAATGCCAGTGCTCGGCTGGCTTACCTCCAAAAGGAATTTACCCTGCCCAAGAACCGCCTAATCTGTGACATGCCCACCAGGTGGAACTTAATGTTGGCCATGCTGCAGCAGCTGCACACGCAGCAGAGGGCCATCAATGAGTACCTGTGCAACTATGGCACCAGGACAGGGTCAGGGGAGCTTGGTTTTTTTTCCCACGCCAGTGGGCCATGATCAGGGATGCATGCACTGTCCTGTCACCATTTGAGGAGGCCACGAGGATGGTGAGCAATGACAGTGCATGCATTAGTGACACTGTCCCCCTTGTCCACCTGTTGGAGCACACGCTTTGTGGAATAATGGACATGGCACTTGAGGCAGAACAGAAGCAGGAAAAGGAGGACTTCCTTAGCTCTCAAGGCCCCCTTTATCCAGACAGTGTTTCTGCGTACCCGCCGATCACACAGGAAGAGGACGAGGAGGAGGAGGATTGTGTCAGTATGGAGGTGGAGCCTGGCACTCAGCATCAGCAGCAGTCTTTAAGGGATCATTTACAGTCCCAAGAAACCCATGGACTTGTACGTGGCTGGGAGGAGGTGGCTGTGGATCATGTCGTCCTTAGTGACCCAGAGGACTCCGGACCGAATGCCTCAGCAAACCTATGCTGCATGGCCTCCCTGATCCTGCAAAGCCTGCGGAAGGATCCTCGTAATCGTGGTATCAAGGAGAGGGATCAATACTGGCTGGCAACCCTCCTTGATCCACGTTACAAGGGTAAGGTTGCGGACCTTATCTTGCCGTCGCAGAGGGAGCAGAAGATGAAACATCTTCGGGAGGCCTTGCAGAAAGGTCTGTGCAATGCGTTCCCAGAGACTGGGAGGTTACAAACTCCTGTTCCTGGACAACGTGTTGCTGAGGCTTCGGTCAGTCAAAGAAGGAGCGGTGGAGAAGGTGGCCGCCTGACCAATGCGTTCAGACAATTTTTTAGTCTGTAGCCGCAAGGTATGATCGGTTCCAGCAACCATTGCTAGCGTCTGTTTTACATGGTACAGGAATACCTAGGGGCAAGATCTGACTTGGACACCTTTCCCACCGAAAATCCTCTGGGTTACTGGGTCTTGAGGATGGATCACTGGCCAGAGCTTGCACAGTATGCAATTGAGCTACTGGCCCGTCCTGCATCCAGCGTTCTTTCGGAACGCACATTCAGTGCTGCTGGAGGTTTTGTAACCGATCACAGGGTGCGCCTGTCCACCGACTCGGTCGATCGACTGACCTTCATAAAAATGAATCAGTATTGGATCACCACCAGCTACCAAGCACCTGATGCTGATGTAACCGAATAATTTTTTTTTGAAATGTCATATCCTTTCAAGACTGCCTATGCTGATGCTGAGTGACTATCCTGTTATGCTGAGTGACTATCCTCTTCCTCCTCAATGATCATGCTGATAGCTTGTAAGAATATTTTTGGTTCTGGGCGCCGCCACCAGTGGCTAAGGCCCAATTTTTCAGCCCCTGTTTAACAGGGGCGTGTAATTACAATTTTTGATGCAATAATTTGCAGCAGGGCTTGTTCCTGCGCTCCAACTAGAGTATATGTCAGGGGTTGCAGTGTTGTGGCACCAGCACCATTGCCTAAGGCCCAATTTTTCAGTCCCTGTTTAACATGGGCATGTAATTACAATTTTTGATGCAATACTTTGCAGCAGGGCTCGTTCCTGCGCTCCAACTAGAGTATCTGTGAGGGGTTGCATTGTTGTGGCACCAGCACCAGTGCCTAAGGCCCAATTTTTCAGCCCCTGTTTAACAGGGGCGTGTAATTACAATTATTGATGCAATACTTTGCAGCAGGGCTCGTTCCTGCGCTCAAACTACAGTATCTGTGAGGGGTTGCACTGTTGTGGCACCAGCACCAGTGCCTAAGGCCCAATTTTTCAGCCCCTGTTTAACAGGGGCGTGTAATTATAATTTTTGATGCAATATTTTGCAGGAGGGCTCATTCCTGCGCTCCATCTAGAGTATCTGTGAGGGGTTGCAGTGTTGTGGCACCAGTGCCTAAGGCCCAATTTTTCTGCCCCTGTGTAATTACAATCCTTTCACAGCAGGGCCCGTTTCTGCGCCCACCAAGAGTAACTGTGAGGACTTACAGTGTTGTGGCACCAGCACTACCACCACCACCAAAGGACCAATTTTTCTGACCCTGTTCAACAGGGGCATGTAATTACAATTCTTGATCTAATATTTCACAGCAGAGCCCGTTCCTGCGCCCACCAAGAGTAACTGTGAGGGCTTACAGTGTTGTGGCACCAGCACTACCACCACCACCAAAGGACCAATTTTTCTGACCCTGTTCAACAGGGGCATGTAATTACAATTCTTGATCTAATATTTCACAGCAGAGCCCGTTCCTGCGCCCACCAAGAGTAACTGTGAGGGCTTATGCCCCGTACACACGGTTGGACTTTGTTCGGACATTCCGACAACAAAATCCTAGGATTTTTTCCGACGGATGTTGGCTCAAACTTGTTTTGCATACACACGGTCGCACAAAGTTGTCGGAATTTCCGATCGCCAACAACGCGGTGACGTCAAGCACGTATGACGAGACTAGAAAAGGCCAGTTCAGAACCAAGCGCGGCACCCTTTGGGCTCCTTTTGCTAATCTCGTGTTAGTAAAAGTTTGGTGAGAGACGATTCGCACTTTTTCAGACTCATGGCTTTCAGATCGTTTTCTGCGGTTCAGTATGTGCTTGTGGGTTTGTATCTGCTCTTCAGTACGTGCAAGCAAGTTCCGCGTGACTTTAAGTAGTCATTGTGTTCTTGTTCGTTCGTTACTGTTTTTCAGGTCGCTCTTCACAGGCCTTGCTGTTCTTCAGTGCGTTCTGTTACTTCGTTCTGAGCAGCCGACCGTTTTCTAGCCATGTTTCGTATACGTACTCCTCGTAGAGTTCCTGCTGTGTGGGGGCTTGGTGTTGGGGTCCTGACCTTGACACAAGTCCAGTCCATGAACAGGGTGGGGAGGAGTTCATGGACCAAGAATTGGTTGCTTCAGCGTGACCAGTTCTCTCATATGCCTTTGCTCCGTGAGATCCGTGAGAATAATCCTGATGATTTCAGGAACTTTCTCCGGATGACGGACCCCGTATTTCACCGTTTGTTGGCTTTGCTGACTCCCTATATCAGCAGGCAGGATACCTGCATGAGGCAAGCCATCACTCCGGAGCAGAGGCTCGTCGCTACCCTGCGGTACTTGGCGACAGGGAGAAGCCTGCAGGACCTCAAGTTCTCGACAGGCATCTCCCCCCAGGCTCTGGGGATCATTATCCCGGAGACCTGTTCTGCCATCATCCAGGTCCTGCAGAAGGAGTATATGAAGGTAAGATTTTTATCCTTTAATATTACATTTGATTGTATTTAATGTTTGCTAAGATATTGTATATCTTTCCTCATTCCCTAATTACCATGATTGTAATATGCTGTGAATGTCCCCTTTGTCCTCATTCATGCTGGTTTTTTAGGTAATTATTTTTTTACTCCTTCATACATATCTGCCTTCACTTACCTCCCCAACATGCTCTCCTGCCCCTATAGTCACCTCATGTAGTCACTTAACAATGTATTTTATCAGCTCCATAGTAGTGCTTTACCCCAAACACCCCCTAAAATGTTTAGAAATTTGATTTTTGCTTTAAATTTAGGCAGAGTGCCAGAGGCTTTTTTTTTGTGGTGTCCCCAAATCATTTTTAGTAACCCTCCCTCCCCCCAACTGCTAAGTCAGCTGATCCCAATTCTCTATCTATCCTCAATCATCTATCTGCTGACTTTGCCAAACCCATACACACTACACCCATCTCTTTACTGGTCAGATGTATGGATGAATTCCCCAAAGCATGTAGTGCAAGGGCCTGCCTGTATACTTTCCAATGGTAGTGTTTAAAGTTTTTGTATTCTATTATTATCTTGATAGGTAATATCATAATGTCCAAATATCCTCAAATGTGTACAGTGTGTATTTATATCTTTGTATTATGACACTTCTTACCTGTCCAGTGGGCTGCCAATAGTGTAACTAAGGAGGGGCTGTTCCAAGTAATACCCTGTATTTAGGCATTCATCTCTCAATGAAGTGAACAGGGTTACCTGTCCAAGATTCCACCCCCCCCTATAATGTTAGAAATGGCCCATGAGAGGGGGGGGGGGAGGGGGAATATGATAGGTGTACCTTATACTTTGGTGTTAATTTTCCCTTAATAAATGCTATCTGGAGGTTGGCCAAGAATGTTTGTGCCTAATCTGCTTGCCATGTTTATGTGCAAAAATAGTAAATTATTTTTGTTTTCCTCAACAGTTTCCTTCCACGCCACAGGAATGGCAGACTGTGGCCTCCCACTTTGCCCAGCGGTGGGACTTTCCTAACTGCGGAGGGGCAATTGATGGGAAACACATCCACATCGTTCCACCACCCAACTCGGGGTCATACTATTTCAACTATAAGGGGTTCAATAGTATTGTGATGTTGGCGGTGGTGTCGGCTAATTACTACTTCTTGTATGTGGACGTGGGGAAGAATGGCCGGATGTCCGATGGTGGAGTCTTGGACTTGCCACCTCCAGAGGACAATGTGGAAGGACTCCCATTCGTCTTCGTTGCGGATGAAGCATTTGCGCTGGGGGACCATCTTATGCGGCCATTCCCGATGAGGACCCTCACCCCGGAACAGAGGGTTTTTAATTACCAGCTGGCCAGAGCCAGAAGAGTGGTGGAGAACACATTTGGAATCATGGCCAGCCGGTTCCGCCTGTTTCTGACACCCATCCATATGGCGGAGTATAAACTTAATCATCTAATCCTGGCGTGCCGTGTTCTCCATAACTTTTTACGCAAACATTCTGCCAACTATGCTGGCTCAGTTGGGCCTGAGGCCAGAAATCTACATGATACAACCCTGACGGCAATTGAAAGTGGCCGTCCTGGCTTGCCCTCCCTGAGTGCCCGTGATGTCCGGTTAAGATACCTTGAGTTCTTTGTGGGTAGGGGGCCATCAATATGCCAGACAATTTGTGAAGCATTTATCAAATAAAAAAAAAAAAATTAATCTTTGGTGACATTTACTGCTTGTGTTTGTTTTAGCTGACAGCAATGTGTGGAGTCCTGAAAATGGCGTGATTGTGTAACCTTATACAAAGCACTGTTGGCTGTTATTTACTAAAGGCATATACACTTTTTATACTACAAGTGCACTTGAAACTGCACTGAAACTGCACTTGTAGTGCAAAGAGGATTTGCCCTTAGGAAATAACCACCATTTTCTCATAAAACAGCAAGTACATCACCACAAAAGTGTTGTAACGTTGAGACAATAATGCACACATTCTTGATTAACAAACTTTTTAATACCTGCACAATCACATGTGCATTTAGAAATGGTTTTTAAAACAAACCAACATGTTTGTTGTATAACAATTTTTGGGGTGGCATTATCAAAAATAGAAATGTCCATTTACGATAAAACAGGCCTGTGTAAAACCAACAAGAAACACAAAAAACTTGAACTTACAAAGTTCACATATTGTAAAACTTGAAGGCAATATCAGACATGAGTATTTAGGAACTGTGTTTGATATTGCGTTCAGATGGGGTGAAGTCACCCCTTGAAAAGCCAAATTTGGAAGATGCACACCAATTTACGAATGTCAGCATGTGCTAGCTGCCATCACGGGGGATCAAGGGACGTGTTTTGGGGGAGCAACCCCTTCCTCACAGCTACTTTATTATTGAGGAAGGGGTTGCACCCCCAAAACGTGTCCATTGATCTCCCGTGATGGCAGATAGCACATGTTGGCACACTGTGTGCATCCTCCAAATTTGGCTTTTCGAAACATCGCTCAAAAATTTAAAAGATTGTAGCACACAAAAAAAGATAGTGATTTTGTGGGGTTTTAAATTCGCCCCAAAACATCAATGATGTTATTATTTTTTTGAATCACATCATTGATTTTTTTTCTTGAGGTTTTCCAATTCTAAATTACACCCCATGATCTCCCCGATCAGGATCTGGGCACTTTCTGATTTGAAAGGATCTCGATCCATAACATCACGATCACCTAAAAAGAGAGAAACCAAACAAAAACAGGTATAAAAAAACTGCCAGCATCCATCTCTTACCTGAGTCTGTGGTCGCAGACACCCACCTGTTGTGGTGCCAATTTCCACCACATCTTCTTCCTCCTCCTGCTCAGCTTGTGTTGGGGGTATTTCACCTTCTTCCAGAGGTGGGGGGGGGGTCTCTGGTCTCCTCGGATGAGGGGTGTCCTCCGAGTATTTTCTCCCCTATGTAAAACAAAAATGGTATAATTAGCACACAGATATTTGATGGCAGAACTATAAATAGGAAACATTGCTTGGAAGTGGGGTACAATTGTCAATTTTAGCAGAGTTCCAAGATGTAGCTTTTTTAGTGTCCTTTGTCAACCTGCAATACTTTACCTGTTTGGTACAAGCTTCACAGATGGAGCCCCCCCTATAGTATACACTGGAGCACCTGTGTGCCCCCCCTAATAAAAAGGGTGTTCTTGTGTCCCACACTAGTGCTCCAGTGTCCAGATGTGAAAACAGCTGCTGAGTGTCCTCTCCTTACACAGAATCTAGTTTACATTTCATTCTAGTAAAAAAGCCATCTACACAACCAAATATTTTGCATCCAAGTAGGCCCGAAAAAATGTAGGAAAATGCATATGGCCTAAACAATGGTGTTTTAGAGGCCGAAAAAAATGTTTGATACGAACGAATAATGGGCCCATGAACATTAAAATTGACATTTTAAACTGTACAACACTTAAGAAAAGCATATGGAGCAGCACGAACGTAATAAAGACAAAAACAATAGGAACACAGCACAGCTACTTACTTTTTTGCAGCACTCTCCGGATCTTTCTGTACTGCTCGGGCTCTCTTAATTTCAGGTCCGACCACCGCTTCCTGAGCTGATCTTTCGATCGTCGTACCCCGAAATTCCTGTGCAGACTTTTGACCACTTTCGCAATGATCTTGACCTTTCTGATATTGGGGTTGGGGTAAGGTCCATACTTTCCATCATAGTCGGCCTTCTTCAGGATGTCGACCATCTCCCCAAAGGACATATTTGTGGCCTTAAATCTTCTCCTTCTGGATCGGGACGTGTCCGGATCTGGGCTTTCCTCCCCCTCCTCCTCGTTCCTGTAATTAGCACGCACCTGCTCAGACTCCGCCATGTGCTCTTCACCCACTGCACCGAACGAAAAGGGGCGGGGAATAGACTAGAAAGAACGTCAGGGGCGGGCGGAGTTACACGCATGCGCAGTGTGTATAAAGCGTACCACACGTGCGTATTACGTACGATCTGTGAGCGGAGGAAGGAGCATTGGAGGCGCCGATCGTAAAAATGAAGCTAAGAAACATACTTGTGCCTATACTGCTTCTACATTGAGGCCTATATTGTAACAAGATTAGTAGAGTTTGGCCTGACATTAGGGTTTGTCTTGTGTTGTGTCTTGCAGTGAAAATGGATATCTTACAAGATAATGACTTCATGGCAATATTCATTGACATGTTCAGGGAGCTGCCTTGTCTGTGGGAGATCAACCACCCACATTACAGGAACCAAACAAAGAGGAAGGCAGCGCTGGATCAATTGTTGGAAATTGTGAAGCAGGTGATCCCCACGGCAGACATCACATATTTGAAGATCTTAATTGGTGGCCCAAGGAGCACATATGTAAGGGAGCGCCAGAAAGTCCAGGATTCGCAGAGATCCGGAGCAGCAGATGACATCTATGTCCCCAGGATGTGGTACTATGACAGGCTGCATTTTCTGGAAGGTCAGACTGAACCCAGGTCATCACTCTCCAGTCTTCCTTCCACGCTTCCTTCCCCTCCAGCTGAGGCTTCTGACGTCCAACCTGGGCCTTCCAGGCAGCAACATGTGGAGGAGCCCAGATTGAGCCAGGTATAGCATTCCTCTAAATTGGTTGTCCAATCAATAATGTTAACTAGATGTTAGTTTGGAGTACTAATTTCTGATTGTGATTGATGATGCAAAAACTAAAACCATGTCCCTTTTTCATACACAGGGAAGTCTCAGCCAGGAGGTGGCCGGGCCGAGCAGGCTGCCTGATCTGCAGGTCCCTCCCCAACTTTCTCCCCAAGAGAAAGTGGCAGGAGGAGTGCCCTAGAGGAGGCTGCCATAGGCCTCTTTTGGAGGGCTACAGAGGCCCTGGGAGCACCACACACCGTGGAGGATGACTTCGCTGCCATCATTGCCTATAAAATGCAGAGGATGGAGGAGGGACAACAACTCATGTGTGAGTCGTTAATATTGGAGGCTCTTAATAAGGGGATGAGGGCCCAAATTACATCTGATACACACCTTTGTGAACTCACACATGGTCCTCCTGCAGGTCCTCCTCCTCCTTCTCCTCCAGGTCCTCCTAGTCCTCCTCCTCCTCCAGGTCCTACTCCTCCTCCTGCCACATCTCCAACATCAGAGCCACAGCCCGGAATGAAGCGTGGAAGGAAGACCAGAAAGGGAGGACCCTGGGTTCAGTCTGGTCGGCCAAAAGATGCAGCCTCTTGTGGTACCACAGCCTGGGGACACAGATGTCATCTGCTGCTTTCCAGATCTCTGGGACTTCTGGACCAGACTGCCCTCCCTTACATATGGGCTCCTCAGGCCACCAATTTTGATGTTCAAGAATTGATGTCTGCCCTGGGGGTCCCAGGCTTCGCTAATTTCTCCTGTTTATCCAGCGTTGCCTCCCTCTTTGTTTGGTTCTGAGCCCTTAATAAAGGATTTTTGGCTTGAATTATACTTGCCTATGTGTGTTTTACTTCAAAAAGGACAGTTTGTTTGTGAGGATTCAGGTACATTTCAAAAATACAATGTGAAATTAACAAGGGACACCGACAACAAACAATCTCCTTGAGATTAAATAATAAAAGATAATAATGGTGTTGTGGTAACTTGACACATAAAACACACACAAAAATAGTCTGGAGTAAAACTAAAAATAACATTAAACAAAGATCAGCCTTTGAAAAAATACAAACATAAAATCGAAAAGAAAAATGGCTTTAAATCAAAACAAAAAAAAAAAAAAAAAATTTTGTACGATGTGACAAATAACAATATATTCAGGGAATCCCAAGGAAAAAAAAAAATAAGTTTGTGAGACGTGTGTGTGAATATGAGCAGCAAAACTACTTAATTCTTGTCACATTATAAAGAAGAAGAGAGTGCGCTGTATTAAACCATTTTTAACATTGCAGCGTGACGAAAGTGCTGTATCCATTGCGAACGCTAATTTTACCAGACCGAGCTGTTCCGTGTCGGAATTTCTTCTGAGCATGCGTGGCACTTTGTGCGTCGGAACAGGCCACACATGGTCGGAATTGACGCGATCGGACTTTGTTGTCAGAAAATTTTATATCCTGCTCTCAAACTTTGTGTGTTGGAAAATCCGATGGAAAATGTCCGATGGAGCCCACACATGGTCGGAATTTCCGACAACGCACTCCGATCGGACATTTTCCATCAGAAAATCCGACCGTGTGTATGGGGCATTACAGTGTTGTGGCAACACCAACACCTAAGGCCGCAATTTCTGCAGAGTATATAGGGCAGGCCCCTACTTTCAAACATCCAACTTACAAACACTCTTACTTGCAAACGGAAGGAGATAACAGGAAGTGAGATAAAATCTACCCCTAGGAAGGGAAATTTTCGCCTGTAAGAGTTAATATGGGAAAAACATGTCTCCTCTCCACTGATGCTTTATCACCAATCCTTGTTTCACTAAAACCCCCAAATTGTCAAAAAACATTTGTCATTGGGACAGAAAGTGAGGTAAAATCTTCTGAAGAGGTGCATAGACAGCAAAACAAATGTCACAGGGGTGATAACCCTTCCCTATGTTTTTCAAAAAGCGTAAACATTTTTTCAATTTATACAAATATAAAGAAACAAGGAAGGGAAAAGAGGGCAGGAAACAAATGAGATCCCATTCACATGGGTTAATCTAGAGTACACAGCTCTACAATGGTCCCACCGACAATTGGATCACATACGCAGATCGATCTTCGAAACTATTGTGATCTTGACACTTCCATACGTCTGAAGTATTGCATATCCAACATATTTTTTGATGAGATAGGAAGAAGTAAAACGTTATATCTCTTCTGGGAATTTCTGAGCAGATCCACCTGCATATCCCTTGAGGGTATATAAACACATTGGTTATTCAGTATGAAATATGAACCACTGAAGTCTCCTCTTACGCAACCAGTAGATGTATCTGTTCTTTTTCAGTGTTACATGCTGAGAGCTGTATGGCTGTTTGGGAGATATAAGGGATGTCAAAATGGGAACAGACCTACCTGTTCCTTAAGTCTCCCACATTACTGCTATACCCAACCACCTGGATGCTTTTATTGCTTCTTCTGACACCAATGCTAGGCAGTATTATTGCAGCCATTGATACCAATGCTGGAGGGTATTATTAAGTGAAGAAGTGCAGCGCTTATTTAAATATAGTTCGTCAATAATTAAAAGTTCATAATAAGCCAAGAAATTATTGAGATGAATCCTGATATACTGAACAAAACACCCGAAAATACTAACTCTTACCCTCAGTGAAAGGGATATGCACAGTGAATAATCAAATGGCTGTGTCAACGATCATCCTACATAGACTGATCCACTCCACCAGGGTTACACTGATCACATTCCCCAGGAATAGATATCAATGCTCAAAAAGCCACCATCACTTATCCAGGAAACCAATGGGCGAACCCCAGTGTCAGCAGTGGTACTCTCAGAAATGAAAAAAGGAATGCTCATTGTGCAGACATTCAATATATAAATTTATTATGTAAAAATACATTTTTCCACTCACATTATCAAAAGGTACAAGCAGGCACATGGAAATGACCATCGTTTCCAACCAACAAAATGGCTGCCATGCCCCAGTTCACGTCCGCGCCACACGCTCTTGCTCCTTTCTATGCATTTCGTCATCAGGGGGAGGGTATTATTGCAGCTACTGACACCAATCCGGGGAGTTAGTATATGGCCTGCCTAACCAAACACAATCTACCTCTTTGCATAAAAACATGCTATTGTGTGTCCCTCTCAGAGTTTCATGGGGCACATTTGAGGCCCTCTATAATTTTTATGTTGACTACCACTGCTCCAGATGTTTGATTGTTCTTTCCTTTATTGAATCCTTTTTGTTGTGCTGCGCTCTCCATCATTCTGCATTCCATCCATGTGCTTCCTCTCGATCAGCTGTTCTTTCTGACACTGATGTAATAAACCAGGGGGAGGCTCAGTTTGGCATCTTTGCCCTGGGCATTGGATTACCTCGTCCAGGCACAGAGTAAAAGGAATAATGCTCTGGTGTTGGCAGTCAGAAAGAAAATAATTCCCTTTTTATTAAAGTCCAATCCTCTTGATTTATTTAATACATATGTGTCTCTAACTCATTATTAGCTAAGTGCAGCAGCAAGGGTTAAAAACTTGATTTACAAATTTTTTTCCACCCTAAACCACCTACCTTGTGCTGCCCCTCCCACAAGAATCGACCACCCCCTACACACACACACACACACACACACACTCACACTTAAAATGAACAAGACAAAATAATAACACAGTAATTTAAACATCAGTTTATTTATTAGTTACATTAGTAACATTAGTCTAATTGCCCCCCCCCCCCCCCCACGTCATTGCCTGTCATCTGCCCATGCTAGGAGGCTTGTTAGCCCCTTGCGATAGCAGTAACGTTAAAAAAAAAAAATGTGTAAAAAAAAAAAAAGGATTATTTCTGAATGCAGAGACCCTTGAGAATAAAATGGTGATAGTTACAATGTTTTATGTTGCACAATATTTGCACAGTTATTAATCAAATGCATTTTTTTGGGAAAAAATACACTAAAATGAATTTTAGCACAAACAAACAAATATTATACCCAAGTTTTGGTAAAAAGAAAAATTTGGTTGTGTTGAGTAAATAAATACCAAACATGTCAAGTATTAAAATTGAACATGCCAGTGGAGTTGCAAAAAACAATTGAAGTAACCGTGAATTATGGCCCTAGAATTATTACTCTCAGTTGTTCACAACGATACCTCACATGTATGGCACAATGTATCTTTTCATACATGCGCCTGCCCTATGCTGTGTTTTTTATATGGGGTGTGTGCGGGGGTGATGTGTGTGCTTTAAAAAATTGTCACCAGTGATCAAATAGATAACTCATGGGGAAATGTGCATATATTGCAGAGATGTACGAAATGCATTTTTTACTTTGCCACATTTAATACATCTCTGGGGTCCATGACACACGCTTTAATGTGCACGGCATGGCATATATTGGAGCAGTCCCCAAAAATAAATTTCATGTTTGCATTCTAAGACAGCCCAGGTTTGTTTGTGCTTCTGGGCTACTGTGGAAAAAATATTTTGGTAAATATAGATGCCTGTACTTTATCTGCATTATCATGGTAGTCACTGTATTGTAATTACAGGTGTAGCTTAACCACTTCAGCCCCAGAAGGATTTACCCCTTTACTGACCAGAGCACTTTTTGCGATTCGGCACTGCGTCGCTTTAACTGACAATTGCGCAGTCGTGCGACGTTATACCCAAACAAAATTGACATCCTTTTTTCTCACAAACAGAGCTTTCTTTTGGTGGTATTTGAAAAAAAGAGCGACAATTTTGAAAAAAAAGCTATATTTTTTACATTTTGCTATAATAAATATCTCCCAAAAATATATTAAAAAAGGGTAAATCCTTCCGGGGCTGAAGTGGTTAAGCTACACCTGTAATTACAATACAGTGACTACCATGATTTTTTTCCTCAGCTTAGGCCGATATGTATTCTTCTACATATTTTTGGAAAATAAATCGCAATAAGCGTATATTGATTGGTTTGCGCAAAATGTATAGCGTCTACAAAATAGGGGATAGATTTATAGCATTTATAGCATTTTTATTAGTTTTTTTGTATTAGTAATGGTGGCGATCTGTGTTTTTTATCGGGACTGCGACCTTATGGCGGACAGATCGGACACTTTTGACACTATTTTGGGACCATTGTCATTTATACAGCGATCAGTGCTATAAAAATGCATTGATTACTGTGTAAATGACACTGGCAGTGAAGGGGTTAACCACTAGAGGGCGGTGAAGGGGTTAAGTGTGTCCTAGGGAGTGATTCTAACTGTGGGGGGGAGGGGCTACACCTCACATGACAGCGATCACTGCTCTTGATGACAGAGAGCAGTGATCTCTGTCCTGTCTCACTAGGCAGAACGGGGAAATGCTTTGTTTCAGGGAGACTGCGGCGGGCATGTGTGCGCACCCACAGCCCCATTTCTTACAGGGGACGTACCTGTATGCCCTTTTGCCCACCAGCGCCGCTCTGCCGATGTAAATCAGCGTGCGCTGGTCGGCAAGCGGTTAAACTAGCACTTCGGACAAATCTGAAACATTTTCCATTTATACTCAGCTATTAGGGATAGGCGAACGGTTCGGCCCAAGTATAAGTTCGGGCCGAACTTTCGCTTTTCGGACGCTCGACGAACAGCCAAACAAACGGGTTGTTGGACCGTTTGTTCGGCCCCCTGAACCAACCACAATGTATTGCAGCGCTGAACAGTGCATTGCAAGCCCGGATTGGCTGAAGCAGTGAAAGTTTCAGCCAATCAGGGCACAGTGCACTGTCAGTGTCATGATTGGACACTGTCATCATGACTTTATCCAATCATGGCTCATTCCCACCCCACAATATAAAAGTATTCTTTCAATGACAGCCATTTTCAGTGTGATTTTGGCGTGGAGAGAGAGATAGAACAGGGCTCTGTTCATTGCTATTAGTGTGCTATACTGTGCTATTTTGCTTCAATTGTCAGTGTAGAATATTAGTTTAGTGTCAGTCTAGAGATAGTGTGAGTGTGTGAGGAGGACCATCATTCAGCTTTGCATAGTGTGCAGCTGGAGTAGGGCTCAGATAGTTTCACTGTAGTGTAGTGAGATCGTGTCATTCATACATACATTAGTGTAGAGTAGGGACAGCTCGTATAGTTTCAGTGTAGTGTAGTGAGACCGTGTCAGTAATCTTTACATTAGTGTATAGCTAGTGCAGGGACAGTTCAGATAGCATCAGTGTAGTGATGGTTGAACACCATCTATTTGATTGCGTTACTGCCAGTTTAACGCCATTTACTTCTGTGTGCGTTACTGCCAGTTTAACGCCATATAGTTTTGTGCGTTACTGACAGTTTAATTCTATTTACTTCTGTGTGCATTACTGCCAGTTTAACGCCATATAGTTTTGCGTGTGTTACTGCCAGCTTAACGCCATATAGTTCTGTGTGCGTCACTGTACGTTTGGCGCATTATATTGCAGCATATTATAGTGTATCCGTGGAATGTGTCTGTGTAGTGTGAGTACTCAAATTAAAGTGCACCAAACACCTCTTTACATTGATTAAAGTGCATCTACGTACAGATTTCAACTTCTTCTTTACATTTGCTTATAAGCACTGCCTTCTCCCTCCCAATAACGTCTGGGAGGACAACAAGGAGAGGCAGACATTCCCTTGGCACTGTAAGGGGGCCAGCAACAAATGTGTCCACAGGCAAAAGGTAGACGTGGTGGTCAGTCCTCAGGCAGGGCATCATTTCTTCTGTTTAGTGAGTTTGCCCGTGCTATCCAGCCACACCATGCAGAGGAGGTGGTGGACTGGCTTACTAAACCTTCCTCATTCTCCTCATCCTCCTCATCCTCTGTCACGCAAGCAGAGACAAGTGTGCAGTCCCCTGCAGTTGCCAGAGTGGATAAACCTGCCTTCTTGTCCACATCTATTCCTGCCATAGCCCCAAAGTCATAGAGGAGTCAGCTGAGTTATTTGACCACAGCATCAGCCACTTGCTCCTTGATGATGCCCAGCCATTACTGGATTCAGATGTTGGTTCTGAGGTTGAGGATGACAAGAACATGAGACTAGAGAGAGGGGAGAACACTGGTAGTCAAATTGCCATTCATGTTCCCCCAGCCACTGCGTATTGCCAAGTTGTCTCCAGTGGTAATGATGAAGATGGAGGAGATGGAGATTTATTTTATTATTTATTTATTTCAGGTACTTATATAGCGCCGTCAATTTACGCAGCGCTTTACATATACATTGTACATTCACATCAGTCCCTACCCTCAAGGAGCTTACAATCTAAGGTCCCTAACTCACATTCATACATACTAGGGACAATATAGACAGGATCCAATTAACCTACCAGCATGTCTTTGGAGTGTGGGAGGAAACCGGAGTACCCGGAGGAAACCCACGCAGGCACAGGGAGAACATGCAAACTCCAGGCAGGTAGTGTCGTGGTTGGGATTCGAACCAGTGACCCTTCTTACTGCTAGGCGAGAGTGCTACCACTACACCACTGAGATGATGATGATGAGGTCACTGATGCGACTTGGGTGCCAGATAGAGCAGAGGAGGAAATTAAAGGTGAGGCTGCACAACCCCAAGGAGGCCGACATCAAGAAAGAGTAGAGAGCAGTCACCCTGTTCCAACACATTCTGCAGCTGTTATCTCCCGGACCACTCCCCAAAGCTCAGCTGTCTTGGCCTTTTTCAGCACATCTGCAGAAGATTGCACTGTTGCTAAAAGGCAAACTGTGTCTCAGGCACATCAAATGTGGAAAAACACCAAACAAATGCATAGCATTGCAAATTTGTTTGCCTTCATCAAGAGCACCTCTATAGGTTTACAGTGGGAAGGCGCCCCCCGACACCCAAAGAGTAATTTTTCTGCACCTGTTTGACAGGTGCATATTGTGACAGACTCACCCAGGACAGAGGCTTTTGGAGGGGACTGAATGCTAGCCTCCTGCCTACCGACTATGGGCCCTGGCATTTGAGGGAGCTACAAGCATTTAGGAAGGTATTCTGGTATGTAATGCAAAAGGACATTATTAAGGAGGCCATGATGGTCTCTGCATGCTTGGGACTCATATAGCAGATGTATGTGAAAGGAATGCTGATTAATGAGATCTGGAAAGCTCTGGGTCTCCTGTTGTCTACTAGTGTGGCTTCTAAGAGTATTTCACCCATTGTTGTTTGTGCTAATTAACCTTGCTATTGTATGAAGGAGTTCTGTGTTCATATTTATGATAATGTGTATTGTATAGTCGGTGAGCTAGGAGACGTGAAGTATACTGTGGGCGGCACAGTGGTGTAGTGGGTAGCACTCTCACCTAGAAGTAAAAAGGGTCGCTGGTTCGAATCCCAACCACGGTACTACCTGCCTGGAGTTTGCATGTTCTCCCTGTGCCTGCGTGGGTTTCCTCCGGGTACTCCGGTTTCCTCCCACACTCCAAAGACATGCTGGTAGGTTAATTGGCTTCTGTCCAAAATTGACCCTAGTATATGAATGTGAGTTGGGGACCTTGGATTGTGGGCTCCTTGAGGGTAGGGATCGATGTGAGTGTGCAATGTATGTGTGGAGCGCTGCGTAAATTGACAGCGCTATATGGGTACCTTAAATAAAATAACGATATATAGAGCATCTTAATGAGACACAATGTACAGGGGTAGGGACAACTGTAGACACTCACTCAGATTGAACTGGATGGACTGGTGTCTTTATTCAACCTTACTAACTATGTATGTATACTACCCTGAGGGGTCATATCTCTGAGTCACCTAGTCTGGGTAAATGATTTAGTAAACTAGCTCATGTTAATTAGGTTTCTGGTTACAGGTATATTGTTAGAGTAATATGAGCAGGAGGGAGGGACCTCCTCTTTTATTGTACATAAGACTTGTATTTTTGTATTTTTGAATATCTGATCTCTATATTCAGACTGGGAGGAAGCGGTATATGACGAAAGCACTCAAGCAGAGTGTGGGACGTTTCGTTAGATTGGTGGCAGCGGTGGGATGCTTCCTGTAGTCTAGGACATCCAAACTTCCACCTGGATCCAAGGTCCGCATAGCAGGAGAGGAGAGGTACAGATACCAGCCGCCCTGAAAGAGGAATTCAGAAGGAGGTTGCGAGAGATGCAGATACAACACAGAGGACCAGTATCAGAGCAGGTCCTGCTGGATTTGATTCTATCCGCTGTGAACTCTGGAAGGAAACACTAGCCCATGAGCAGTGTCACAAGGGAAAAGTTCTCCCCTCCATCCAGGAAAGATACAGGTCGCAGTATGGATTGCAGGTGCTGTTTTTGAGAGAAAAACCACACAAGGAGCAGACAGCTGAATTAAGCAGGCTGGTCTGGGCAGAGATGCGGCTGGATGAGAGCTACAGTGCCCTTCGGTGGCATGTATTCCAAGCTTGCCCTTGGATAGCGGATGACAGCCCAACAAAAGGCTTTGGCTCTGGCGGCCTGGCACTGTTGTATGTGAAGCTGACAGGGGACCCTAAATTTGGGAATGATTTGGAGTGGCGGTTGGACAAAATCACGGATTTCAGAGAAGGGCTACTGAACATCTCGGAAGTGCACTGGGCACTGGAAGATATAGATATAGTTTCTGGCCATTCAGGAATGGGAGCTGGCGATCGCCTACAGATGGCTTCTAGACTCTTCTCAGCGCCAGGGCTGGGCTCCCTTTACCTGGGACTATCAGGAAATACCAGTTGACAACTCTGAAATCCTGGCTGAAGAGTCAGCAATGTGACAGAGTAACAGTGTTCCCTTGCCAACCTGCCCCCGCAGCTATGGATGCGGAGGTCTTATGGCGGATGCAGCAAGTGCTGAATGACCTTGATGATCCTGTTTCTGCATGGGATGATCTTGGATGGAGGAATGTGCCTGTCCAGCAGCATGCCAGAGACCTACAATGTCTCTACAGCTTCAGGAAGCTGGGGCGATCGGCCCCTCTGCCCAGCTGCAGACCGAGCCACGGAATGTTAAAAACCACCCAGTTGAAGCACTGGCAGCCGGACAGAGAGTTAATGACCTCTGTCCCACACCTACTGAGGTCAACTATTCCTTGCAGCCAAGAATGGAGATCATGCAGACAGACTATTCAAGTTCACTCTGCCCAGCTAATGCATGTCCACACCAGGTGGAGTCTGGGACCTTGTTAGTCAACTTTTGATGGGGGAGAAATGTGACAGATTCACCCAAGACAGAGGCTTTTGGAGGGGACTGAATGCTAGCCTCTTGCCTACCGACTATGGGCCCTGGCATTTGAGGGAGCCACAAGCATTTAGGAAGGTATTCTGTTATGTAATGCAAAAGGACATTATTAAAGAGGCCATGATGGTCTCTGCATGCTTGGAACCCATATAGCAGATGTATGTGAAAGGAATGCTGATTAATGAGATCTGGAAAGCTCTGAGTCTCCTGTTGTCTACTAGTGTGGCTTCTAAGAGTATTTCACAAATTGTTTGTGCTAATTAAGCTTGCTATTGTATGAAGCAGTTCTGTGTTGATATTTATGATAATGTGTATTGTATAGTCGGTGAGCTAGGAGACGTGAAGTCTAACCTGAGGGGTCATATCTCTGAGTCACCTAGTCTGGGTAAATGATTTAGTAAACTAGCTCATGTTAACTAGGTTTCTGGTTACAGGTGTATTGTTAGAGTAATATGAGCAGGAGGGAGGAACCTCCTCTTTCACTGTATATAAGATTTGTATTTTGGTTCCAATAAAGGAGTCCATGTTCAGCAACTAAACAAGTATCATCTTGTTTTGTGCTTGTGAGCGGTTGGAGTATCTGACATCTATATTCAGACTGGGAGGAAGTGGTATATGATGAAAGCACTCAAGCAGAGTGTGGGACGTTTCGTTACACTCCCCAAAGCTCAGCTGTCTGGGCCATTTTCAGCACATCTGCAGCAGATCGCACTGTTGCTATCTGTAAACTGTGTCTCAGGCACATCAAACGTGGCAAAAACACCAAACATATGCATAGCATTGCAATTTTTTTTTTGCCTTCATCAAGAGCACCTCTATAGGGTTATGGTGGGAAGGTGCACCCTGACACCCAAAGAGTAATTTTTCTGCACCTGTTTGACAGGTGCATATCATTGCAATTTTTTACAGCAAGGCCAATTCTTGCTTTCTTTTTTGCAAATATCAAGTTTATTCAACTCCAAACAGGGGTGGGGGCCCCGATACAGAAACATAAACAAAGAGAAAAATACCTTGTCATGGTCGTTATACAAGGGTCAAATTAGTACAGAATATAATACAGTACATTTTTAGGCTTGAGACTTCCGAGTATATAAGTATTTTAGATAAAATAGCCAAGACAAAGTGTTGATATCTACAGCTCCGGGGTACTCCCCTCCCAACTTTTTCCATGTTTCTTATAGAAAAATGGGGACCGAAGTCCCTAGACCAGAGAAGAGGTGGGAAAGATAGGGGAGAGGGTTTAGAGAAAGAAAGAGAGATAATAGAGAAGTAGTGGGAGGTGGGAGAAGAAGGAGATGGAGACATGGCGGTAGTTGAGCCAGTATACCGGACTCAACTGAGTCTACCCAACACATATGGGGAAGAAGTTATGAGCCAAGTAAGCGTTGTCCTTCCTCGGAATAGATAAATGCATTCCAGATGTCCCAAGTTTTTTTAAAGGCTTCCTGTTTATGTTGAGCAGTAAGGATCAGGTCTTCCATATGTTTTATATCCTCCACTCTCCGCAGCCATAACGAGAGGGCTGGTGGGGAGGATTGTTTCCAGCAAAGTGGGATACACGTCTTCGCAGCATTGAGCAAGTGACGCGTGAGAGATTTCTTGTATCTCTTAATGGGGATCGAGGAAAGGTGTAGGAGAAAGAACGCGGCCTCGTCTGGGATACTATACTCTGTGCATTTTTGTGTTATCCGTCTGACTTCTCCCCAGAAGTCCTTCAACTTCGGGCAAGACCAAAAAATGTGGATCAAGGTTCCCTCCTCCTCAGCGCAGCGCCAGCACCGGCTCGAGGAGGTAGGGAAGCATTTCTGTAATCTGGAGGGGGTCAGGTACCAACGGGTGAGGAGCTTGAAATTTGTTTCCTGAATTTTGGTACAAAGCGAGGACTTAAGGGCAAGTGTGAGAATGCGTTGTCGCTGTGCTACTGAAAACGAGCAGTTCAGGTCTCTTTCCCATCTAGCTAAGTAAGGAGGTGGGGGTTGTTCGTTTGGTGAGATTAGTAGTGAGTAAGTTTGGGATAGAATATGGGCCAATGGGCCTTCTCCTGAGCAGAGCTCCTCGAACGTCGTTAGTTGGCGGACAAACGTTTGTGTTTTTGGAAGGGAGTGGAGAAAGTGGTGTAGTTGGGCAGCTTTCCAGAAACCTAGATGGTAGTCACCTGTCGGGTTGGTTAAGTCCTGTATGGAAGGCCAATGTCCTTCGATAATGAATTTGGCTGCGTGGTCTCTACCTGAGTCTCTGAGATTGTTGTAGTCCACTGTCTGTAATCCCGGAGTGAAGTTTGGGTGGCCGAGAATGGGGAGTAGGGGCGAGTTTTTTGTTGTGAGGGAGGTCTGCATGGCTGTTTGATGGCTATGTCTCAGGGTGGTACCTATCAAGGGATGTGATCTCAATTTAGGTGGGAGAGCATCAAAGCACCATAGCGCACTCTTTAAAGGTATCAGTGTTTGGTTCTGTTCCAGTAGGACCCATAGTTTAAATGTTTTATTTCTCCTCCAGTCCAGTATTCGTCCTAGGTGAGAAGCCAGATAATATTGGCGAATGTCAGGTAATGCTATTCCTCCCTCTCTTTTGGGGAGCGTGAGCTGTGAGTGTTTTAAGCGGGGCTTTTTATGAGCCCAGACAAATCTGGTGAAGAGGGATTGGACCTGCTTGAAGAATGAGGATGGGATATTAATGGGTAATGCTTGGATCAGGTAAGTAAATTTAGGTAGAACGCACATTTTCAAAAGATTACATCTCCCGAACCAGGAGTGAAAACCTGCATTCCACTTTTCTAGCAAAATCCGGATTTTAATCAGCAAGGGTGGGAAGTTCAGGTCAAACGTACGTGATAGGTCAGAGGGGATCTTTGTGCCTAGGTATGTTAGGGCTGTATCCGTCCACTTAAAGTTGAAGTTAGATTGTAAGTCTCTCAGTGTCAGGGGGGGTATAGAAATGCCCATTGCTTCTGATTTTGAGAAGTTTATCTTTAAGTGAGACATGGCTCCATAGGTTTTGAATTCTTGCATGAGATTTGGCAGAGAGATTCTAGGGTTAGTTAGGGAGAATAGTAGATCATCTGCATATGCTGAGATTTTGCAGTGGGAGTCACCTATTTGAAGTCCTGTTATGTCTGGGTTTGCTCTAATAGTGCATAAGAAAGGTTCCAAGGATAGGGCAAATAGAAGGGGGGAAAGGGGACAGCCTTGTCTAGTGCCATTGGCAATAGAAAAGGAGTTTGATAGCACACCGTTGGCTTTTACTTGGGCAGAGGGATTGGAATAGATATTTTGGATCCACTTCAACATCTTGTTTCCTAAGCCGACATGACGGAGAACTGAGAACATGTAGTTCCAGTTCACCCTGTCAAAGGCCTTTTCGGCATCGGTGTTCACAAATATGCAGGGGGTCTTGTTATCGTTTGCTACGTGGATAAGATTAAGGGCCTTGATGGTGTTGTCCCTTGCCTCTCTGGAGGGAATAAACCCAACCTGGTCTAAGTGTATTAGGTTTTGGAGATGTTGTGCCAGTCTGGTGGCAATTATCTTGGAAAATAATTTTAGATCCAAATTTAAGAGGGAAATGGGTCTATAACTTCCGCACGCGCTCGGGTCTTTCCCATCTTTATAAATCAAAGAGATGTGGGCTTTTAGAGTCTCACTCGGGAACTTAGCATCTTCTCCCAGGGCATTAAAAAAGGCTACCAGCCGTGGGCCTAATATGGGAAGAAAGGCTTTATAGTATTGGGCAGTGTAACCATCAGGTCCTGGGGCCTTACCTAGTTTCATAGATTTCACTGCTGACTGGAGTTCTTCCAGGGTTATTGGTTC
The DNA here is from genome assembly GCF_042186555.1 of Aquarana catesbeiana. Classification (NCBI taxonomy): domain Eukaryota; kingdom Metazoa; phylum Chordata; class Amphibia; order Anura; family Ranidae; genus Aquarana; species Aquarana catesbeiana. Next base: position 100,587,543 of record NC_133330.1, read on the forward strand.
GTCTAAGATCTCCTGGGTTTCAGTCGGAAGGGATGGGAGCTGTGAGTCAGAGATGTATTTATCTATATTTGCTCGTTCAGTGGGGGAACTGGGTAGATTATATAAGCTTGAGTAGAAGTCTCCAAATTCTTTGGATATTTGCTGTGGGGTAGTGGCTCTTTGGCCATCAGGGCCAATTATTTGTGGGATATAAGTAGCTGATTTCAGATCTTGCACAGATCTGGCCAACAGTTTCCCGCATTTATCTCCCGATTCGTAGGATAGTTTGCGGCAAAACTGGAGGGCCGCTTTTGCCTTGTAGCGCAATAGGTCTGTTATTTGTGTACGTAGCGTCATCAACTGTGTCTCAAGGTCTCTAGTGGGAGTTTGTTTGTGTTGCATTTCTACTGAGGCCAAAGCTGCAAGTAATTTATTGATTTGTGCATTTCTTTTTCTCTTTATGGACGCCCCGTGTTTAATTAGAACCCCTCGCAGGACACACTTGTGAGCCTCCCACAACACTCCGGGGTCGCATCCCTGAGTATCATTCTCCCGGAAGTAGAGATCAAGCTCTTTAGTTACATCCTCCAGAACCTCGGGAATTTGTAGGAGACTCTCGTTCAGACGCCAAAACAGGGATCTGGGTGAGGGTCGGTCCGTGAGGATGTATGTGAGGGAAATGGGAGCATGGTCGGACCATGTGATCTGACCTATTGATGAGGAGCTCACAAGGTGCAACTGATCATGGGGCATTAGGAAGAGATCGATTCTGGAATACACCTTGTGTGGGGGAGAGAAGAAGGAATAGTCTCTCTCTCCTGAATGCTGAAGGCGCCACACATCGGTCAGCTGAGCACTAAGTAAAGTCTGCATTATCCGTTTTCTGGCGGTAGGGGAGAAGGAGGAATTACCAGATGACGTGTCTATTGAAGGGGTCAGAGGGACATTTAGGTCTCCTCCGAAGAGTAGTTGGCCTTGTTTATATTTTGTCAGTTTTTCTATTGTGCGTTTAAGGAATCTGTCCTGATGTTCATTTGGGGCGTACAGTGTGGCCAATGTGAACTGATTCCCCGCAATCAGGCCCCTTACAAACAGAAAACGCCCCTCGGGGTCTGCTAGCATTTCTTGGAATTCCCATGGTAGTTTGCTGGATATCACTATGGAAACCCCCCTAGATTTGGATTGGGAGTTAGTTGAATGGTAAACACGGGAAAAAAATCTATTTTGCAGTATGGGGGATTTATCCGTTTTAAAGTGGGTCTCCTGGATGAAGGCGATGTCAGTCCGTGATTTTTTAAGGTCACAGAGTAACATACGTCTCTTCTCCGGGGTGTTCAAGCCCCTGGCGTTAAGAGAGGTCACTGTAAGAGAATCTACCGCCATGTCTCGGGGTAGAAGAAAAAAAAAAAAAAAAAAAAAAGAAAAAAAGGGGGGGGGGGGGGTAGGCTAACCTAGGAAGGGAAGGAAGGGGGGAAGAGAGGGTAGGGGTGAGTGGGACAGAGACAGAGCAGAACAGAACAGAAAGAAGAAGAAGGTAGGGGAAATAGATATATGAGGGTTTAAGTCAAATAAAACCCCCCGTAAAACCAACTAAGTAGGTGAGTCTTAATAACTTTCTTATGTATACGGAGCCGGAGCCCCGGCTGTACACAATGGCCTATGTGGGGAGTGGGTGGGCAATAACCTGCGGGCAAGAGCCTAGAACTCCCACCCACCCCGACATCCCAACGATAGTAACTACAGTAAAGAAAAATAAAGAACAGAATGCTAAAATCAACACAAAAAACCAACACTGGACATCTAAAAACCCGTGTTCTCAACATCAATCCAGGGGATCACCCACCTCCGCGTCCCCCGCCCACCAGAAATTGTGTGCAGGGGTATGAACGAAAGCGGGCACCCCCATGGCCTCCCCAGCTTACATTAATAGACCGGGTTCTGTGTTTATCCCGGGTATAGAGAATGAACCATCAGCTCACGGTGCAGTGAAATACAGTTCTCCAAGCAGGTAGATCATCTAAGCTGGGATAGCTGCGGGTTCACCTGACGTTGGAGTAGATAGCAGCACACTCCACCAGCTGGGAAGACATCCAGATAAACTCTGTGGCTGAGAGCATAGGGGACGTCCATGGAGGAGGTGAAATAGGTATTAGGACATGTCAGTTCTCCTGGTCCCCTGCGCCCTACACGGGGGGGCCTGGAGCAGAGAGTTGAACACACTATACTGCACATCGTGGCCTCAGTGCAGTATGAGATTCGCCAAGGGGCCAATTAGGCAAACAGGGGGGGGGGGGGCATGTCCGCTGCGGAGCAGCAAAGTCAAGGGCAACAGAGAATGAGCAGGAGGGATCCTCAGCTATGGCCCGTGGCGTAGAAGCTGCACTTATAGGGCGCACCGGATCAGTCACATCGTTAGTGTGAGGGTACGTAGGGGAGGAAAATAGCAGTATGAGGTCTTGGTGTCTTAACAGCAGGAGACAGAGAACAGATACAGCTACTCACGTTTCCCGTATCTCATCTTGAGACAGAGAGCGGGGTCGACGTCCGTATCTTTGCTGCCTCTGTGGTTGAGGGGCTTGTCCCCGTGAGGTGGTAGTTCGTCCTGGCGCTCGAGGGAGGTAATCCAGCCAATTAGGGATGTCGATCGGGTCTGTTCCCAGGAAGGTGAAGAGCGCAGGTAGAGACTCCGGGGATCTCAGGAGGAACGATCTCTGGTCCTTGATGAAGGTGACCGACAGCGGAAATCCCCAGCGATAGGTGGCATTGCTGCGTCTGGCCAGGTCCAGTAAGGGTTTCAAGAGGGCTCGTCGGTGAAGAGTTGGTCTGGAGATATCAGGTAGGATCTTCACTGATGCGCCGTCAAATTCTATGTCTCTCGCTTCCCAGGCACCACGAGAGATGGCCTCCTTGTGAATGTAGTGGTGCAGTCGGCAGATCACATCGCGCGGTCTGGTAGGGTCTGACGGGCGCGGACCCAGGGCTCTATGGACCCGGTCGATCTCCACGGTCTCAGGTAGATGGTCCCCCGCCACTCTTCTAAAAATATCAGTGACCGTGGCCAGTAAGTCAGATGGGCCCGTTGCCTCCGGGAGGCCTCGGAGCCGCAGATTGTTCCTGCGGCTCCGGTCCTCCATTTCCTCCATGCGTAGCTGGAGATCCACTGCTGCGCTAGCCTGGTCTTTGTGTGTAGATTCCAATGAGGCCACTCTCTGCTCGAGGGTCGCCAGAGAAGACTCGCCTGTTGTGAGACGGGAGGATAGGGAATGAATTTCTTGTTTAATTTCCTTCATCTCACGTTTGTGCGCGGCCTCCACCTTTCCCACTAAGGCCTCGATATCCGCTCTTGTCGGGAGGGCCTGTAGTATGGCTTTCAACTCTGCGTCTGCCCTGAAGGTAACAGGCAGGGGAGTCGTGCTCCCCCGGATCTCAGTAGACACTCCCGGGGAGTTTGGATACACCACAGGGCTCCTGGATCCCTCTGAAGACTCTGGATCCATCAAAAGGGCTGGTGTCTGTGAGAAAGTGTCACGAGGTCCCGCCATCTTGAGGTCCGGAGAGCTGGGCCGCGATCTCCCAAAAAGTCTCTGGAAATCACCTAATACAGGTGTGTTTGTAGCTGGGCTGGTTCTTTGTTTGTTCCTTCGGTTTGTTCTTCTTCTGGAAGAGAGCATTCTGCTTTGAAAGAGCTGGAAATGCCGGGATGGGTGAGAGGTGGCCGGGAGTTCTTAGTGAACACAACTGCACTCGGCCATGTCCAGACCACGCCCCCCAATTCTTGCTTTCATCAAGAGTACCTCTATAGTGTTACGGTGGGAAGGCGCCACCGACACCCAAAGACCAATTTTACGCACCTGTTACTTCTATACAAAGTCAAAGTGACACCAGAATGTATCCAAAAAATCTCTAATCTTGTTCCCAGTTCACTACATTGTGGCCTCATCATGCACACTGGCTCCCCAGCTGTTGCTGAGCAAAATAAAGGCAGCTTGCAGGGAAAATTTAATTTTTTTGGCTATATAAATGCAATTATTACTGCAGCAAATTCTAGACATGGTACAGATCTGCCACTTTACAGGTAGACTAAGGGTACCCCCCAGGCACTATATTGGAAGGAATTCATTTTTAGGCTTTCACTTTAAAAATCAAAAAATCACTGCTCATTTAAAAATTAATTTTTTCACAAACTTTTTTTTATTGATACATGTCCCCCAGGGCAAGACCCGGACCCCTATAGCCATTGTATGCCCAATTACTTGCACATAAGCCTTCAAAATGGGCACTTTTGATTCTATCTGATATTAGAAGCTGATTGGCTACTATATACAGCTGCACCAGACTTTGCACTCTCCAGTTTTAGTAAATCAATCCCAATGTTTTATATTTTCTGGGAGTGTGCATGCAGCACAGCATCTGATTCAGTCACAGACCCTAAGCCTATAAAACCACCAAGCACCCACCCACCAAGCTTATATGCCCTGCCCCACCGTAACAGGGTGAAATGCATTGTAATATGTCATTGCATAATGGGGACTGGAAACATAGGCAGGTAGGGTAAAGGACCCGCATTGTGGCTATTGCTGCTGCTGCTCCTACTAAATTCAAATGGGAAAAGCTGTAACGACATTGGCTTTTTGACAGGTGATGGAGCAGCTTAGTAGGATGGCATAGGTGGGTAACTGGTGCACCTACAATGTGTAGGACAGCCATGTCACCCTAAGCCATGGTCCAGGTGGCTTACTGAGAAACTTAGCCCTGTGACTGCAGCTTTCACACACACAGCGGCCCTGCTCTCCTGTGCTCCAACATGCCCCACTGAACAATGCTCTACTTCTCTGAGCAGTGCTGTTTATTTAGGGCGGTGTTCAGGGGTGCATGTTGGAGGTGTGTGAGAGCAGCAGCCCGACTCTCCTAATTCAGCCATCAGATGGTTTATTAGTTTCTACTACACTTCTGGTGGTGTACACAGTACACAATACAGTGCAGCCATAGTACAGTTGCTAATACAGTGCAGGCGGTATACACAGTATCTAATACAGTGTGTACAGTTTCTACTACACTTCTGGTGGTGTACACCATACACAATACAGTGCAGCCATAGTACAGTTGCTAATACAGTGCAGGCGGTGTACACAGTATCTAATACAGTGTGTACAGTTTCTACTACACTTCTGGTGGTGTACACCGTACACAATACAGTGCAGCTGTAGTACAGTTGCTTATACAGTCCAGGCGGTGTACACAGTATCTAATACAGTGTTGTAAAACAAAATATACATCATGTCCGGAAGGCCACCAAGGAGAGGCAGACACTCACAGACCACTAAAAGAGGGCAAGCAGCCTCTGTGTCTTCAGTCAACAGTGCTGGTCGTGGACATGGTGCATTCCCTGCAGGTGGCCGCGGGGCACGCTTGTCCTTTTCATTTCTGCCGGTCATACAATGCCAGTGCTCGGCTGGCTAACATTCATGGGGAATGCAACCTGCCCACCAACCGCCTCATTTGTGACATGCCCACCAGGTGGAACTCAACGTTGGCAATGCTGCAGCGGCTGCACACACAGCAGAGGGCCATCAATGAGTACCTGTGCGAGTATGATCAAGGATTCATGCACTGTCCTGTCACCACTTGAGGAGGCCACAAGGATGGTGAGCAGCGACAATGCATGCATCAGTGACACTGTCCCTCTAGTCTTTCTGTTGGAGCACGTGCTTCGTGGAATCATGGACAGGGCACTTGAGGCAAAACAGCGGGAGGAAGAGGAGGACTTCCTTACCTCTCAAGGCCCCTTTTATCCAGATAGCATTCCTGCGGGTCAAACACACAGGAAGAAGAGAAGAAGGAGGAGGAACACTCAGCAGCAGTCTTCAAGGGATGGTTTTCAGTCCCTAGAAACACAAGGAGTTATACGTGGCTGCGAAGAGGTAGTTACGGATCATGTGATCCTTAGTGACCCAGAGGACTCAGAATCGAATGCCTCTGCAAACTTACGCTGCATGGCCTCCCTGATTCTACAAAGCCTGCGAAAGGACTCTAGGATTCGTGGTATCAAGAGAGGGATCATTACTGGCTGGCAACCCTTCTTGATCCACGTTACAAGGGTAAGGTTGCAGAACTCATCCTGCCTTCGCAGAGGAAGCAGAGGATGAAACATCTTTAGGCCTTGAAGAAAGGTTTGTGCAATGCATTTCCAAACCCTGGGATGTTACAAGTTCCTGGTGCTGGACAACGTGTTTCTGAGGCTTCGTTCAGTAAGAGGAAAGTGGAGAAGGTGGCTTGCTGACCGATGCCTTTAAACAACTTTTCAGTCCTCAGCGCCTCAGGTTTAAGCAACCATCGCCAGCGTCTGCTTTACATGGTGCAGGAATATCTAGGGGCAAGAGCAGATTTGAAGACCTTTCCAACAGAGTATCCACTGGGTTACTGGGTCTTGAGGATGGACCACTGTCCAGAACTTGCTCACTATGCAATTGAGCTACTGACCTGTCCTGCATCCAGCGTGCTTTGTGCTTTCTGAATGAAAATATTTGCCAGCACCACCGTAGATAGCATCCAAACGTGTAATTTATTGCATGATCACAACACAAAGAGAGTGCAACGTTCTGCGTGACTCCGAAACATTGCACTCTCTTTGTGTTGTGATCATGCAATAAATTACACATTTGGATGCTATCTATGCCATTCCATGGTGTGCTGGCAAATATTTTCATGTTGACTTGAACCAGTATCCAGCTGGCTGTTTCTACAGCACCCATATTTCGTGAGCTCATCCAGGAAAGTGTGCGATAGGAATATGAAGTATTACTTTGTGCTTTCTGATCGCACATTCAGTGCTGCTGGAGGGTTTGTAATGGATCAAAGAGTGTGCCTATCCACAGACTTTGTTGATAGGCTCACATTCATAAAAATGAATCAGTCTTCGATCAGCAGCTTTCAAGCACCTGATGCTGATGTAACTTATTGAATTTGCTATGGATGTGGGATCCCTTGAAGACTGCCTACGCTGACTATCCTAATCCTCCTCAATCTTGATGATGCTAGCTTCCAACAATATTTTTGGTTTAGTGCGCCACCACCACCACCCAAGGCCCAATTTTTCTGCCCCTGTTTAACAGGGGCATGTAGTTACAGTTTTTGATATAATATTTGAATGCAGGGCCTGTTCCTGCGCCCAACAAGAGTAACTGTGAGGGCTTACAGTATTGTGGTACCACCACCAAAGGCCCAACTTTTCTGCCCCTGTTTAACAGGGGCATGTCATAACAATTTTTGATATAATATTTCACAGAGGGGCCCCTTCCTGCACCCAACAAGAGTATCTGTGAGGGTTTACAGTGTTGTGGCACCACCACCCAAGGACCAATTTTTCTGCCCCTGTTTAACAGGGGCATTTAATTACAATTTTTGATATAATATTTCACAGCAGGGCCCGTTCCTGTGCCCACCAAGAGTAACTGTGAGGGCTTACAGTGTTCTGGTAATACCAACACCTAAGGCCCACTTTTCTGCAGAGTATATAGGGCAGGCCGTATAGTATATATAGTGCTGTTCAGCGTATATAGTGCCTGGGGGACCCCCACACCATTTTTTTGGGGTGCGGGGTTCCCCTTAATTTTCATACCAGACTCAAAGGGCCTGGTAATAGACTGGGGGGAGAACCCATGCCATTTATTTCAATGATTTTCATCTATATTGCCGGGACCCAACAATACATTACAGCCGCGAGTAATTTTAAATGTCATTTTTTCCTTTAGAAATGTAATTTTGTTGTGGTATTGTTCTAAACACAGCTACTTTACAGGCAAAATGTGCTACTTTACAGGCAAACTAAGGACATCCCTCCAGGCACAATATTTAAAGGAATATTTAATTTTTATTGTTTCACTTTAAGCCCGTGTTCTCTGCTGCCATGGCCAGGACTAGATAGCAAATCTTGCCTTTTTAGCACTTCAACGTCAATGAACTCTGTCGTCCTCGGGGTGACCCTGAATATGATTGGCTCCACAAAATTCGGCCCCTCGTAAACCACTTCAACCAAAAATTTGCAGCCTTGTATATTCCCGAACAAGATGTCTGCGTTGATGAGTCCCTAATTACGTTTTCTGGCCGCCTTGTTTTCAAACAGTTTCTCTCCAGCAAGCGTGCCAGATATGGGGTCAACATTTATAAGCTCTGTGACAGGGCAACAGGCTATACATGTAGTTTCCTGGTTTACGAGGGAAAAGATAGCAGTGTGGAGCCCCCCGACTGCCCAGACTTCATAGGGAGCAGCGGCAAGATTGTTTGGGACTTGGTATTACCCTTATTCCAAAAGAGGTACCATTTATACATGGACAATTTTTACACAATTTTTGACATTTTGACACTTTTTAGACACCTCTTTCAATTAGGAATTGGCGCGTGTGGCACCATGCGATCTAATCACCGGGGCTTCCCCCAAATGGCTTGTAGATATAGATACCCAACTTAGACGGGGAGAGAGAGCCTGCTTGAGGTGCAATGAATTGCTTGCAGTGAGGTGAAAGGACATTTTCGTTCTGTCTTAACGCCGACTGGTGTTGTTAAGAAGCCCCTCTGTGTCCACGAATACAACCTTAAAATAGGAGGGGTGGACTTCAACGACCAGATGATGGGGCCGTAAGACCAGACGCTGGTACAAAAAAGTGTCTGTATACTTATTCCAATTGGCTCTGTTCTCTGTTGTACTATACGAAACGTCAGGAAGAAGTGGATACTTCCTAACATTCCAGGAAGAGATCATCACATCCCTTTTCCTGAAGGTGCTGTGGCCCAATTTCCCAATCCAGATGCAGTGAGCTGGCTGCATGAGAGGCATTTTCCGGATGTCCTCCCTGGTACCCCTACCCAAAGAGCACCCCAAGGAAGATGTTGTGTCTGTGAAAAAATGCGTGACACCTGCTATTTTTGTCCCTCGTGTCCTGGCCAACCTGTTCTCTTCATCTGGGACGTTGTCGGTTGCTACCATACACTAGTAGAGTATCAGTATAGGGTACAGCACGGCACAGTCTAGGGCACACTTTCACACGGGGTCTCGAAAGATTTTAGATGGCTATCGCATTTTGAGAGACCCTAGCCTGGAACATTGAAAGTTGTTTTACCGTTACAAAAAAAGTGTAAAAAAAATAAATAAATGAAAAAGCCAAAAATAGTTGTTGTTTTATTGAGTTAATGTTCTGTTCTTACTGGTTTACTGTACTTTATACTATACTGTAATGTTTTATTGTTACTGTATTTTTTTATTGTTAACCATTGTTTGCTTTGCAGATATGCCATTCTACTGTTTTACTGTACTGTATACTATTATATTGTAATGTTTTATGCCCCGTACACACGGTCGGACTTTGTTCGGACATTCCGACAACAAAATCCTAGGATTTTTTCTGACGGATGTTGGCTCAAACTTGTCTTGCATACACACGGTCACACAAAGTTGTCGGAAAATCCGATCATTCTGAACGCGGTGACGTAAAACACGTACGTCGGGACTATAAACGGGGCAGTGTCCAATAGCTTTCATCTCTTTATTTATTCTGAGCATGCGTGGCACTTTTTCCGTCGGATTTGTGCACACACGATCGGAATTTCCGACTACGGATTTTGTTGTCGGAAAATTTTATATCCTGCTCTCAAACTTTGTGTGTTGGAAAATCCGATGGAAAATGTGTGATGGAGCCTACACACGGTCGGAATTTCCGACAACAGGGTCCTATCACACATTTTCCGTCGGAAAATCCAACCGTGTGTACGGGGCATTATTGTTACAGTGTTTTATTGTTAACCAATGTTTGCTTTGCAAGTACGACATTCAGCTGAAGCACTGATTTGTCTATTTTGAGTGCAACAGGGTTTGCTCTCAAAATACGTAAATCAGCGACTCCAGCACTGTAGGAGGTGATTTCAGCAGGGCAGTTTAAAAAAAACATATCAGCATATATATTTTTTTACTTTTCTTGGCAGATATTTCTTCAACCAGATCAATCGTTGCAAATGGAGGAATCTGTTAGGTTCTTTTTTTTTGTTCAGCCCACAGGCTGCATGAAGAAAAAAGAACATTACAATATTTGCCTAACAAGGACCAGGAATGTACTGGTATGTTGCTGGACTTTGAGTGGTTATACCGGAATGATGCCTGCAGGTTTAGGCATCATCTTGGTATCATTTTTTTCAGCAGGCGGTCGGCTTTCATGTAAAAGCAATCCTATTGGCTAATTAGCTGCTATACTGCTTTTACCTTCCATGGTTTTCTCGGGCTCTCCTGTCCCACCAGGGAACCTGAGAATGCAGCCGGTGGTTCCACCAGCTGACCATAGAGCTGATCGGAGACCAGAATGGCTCCAATCATCTCTTTGGCCTAAGAAACCGGAAGCTAAGAGCATTTCATTACTTCCGTTTCATTGGCTATAAACAGAGTGTCAGCTCACCTGAAAGCAGGTCCACTGGAGCACCAACACGGATCCCCAGGGCACGGAGTCTAAGAGCCAGCAGGTGTTCATCTGAGCCTCTAGTGGTGAGGATGGATTTCTCTGCAACTGGCTCCAGGTCGCAGCCCCCAGGGTCTCCCAGCTCACGGTAGGCTACAGGAGGATAGAGAGGAAGCAGCAGCCCAGGACAACAAGGGATAGTCAGGAGATAAGCCAAAGGTACTAGCGATTCATGACACAGCGCCATTGGGAAATTGGGAAAGCATCTTATCACACTGATCTTGGTGTGGTCAGATGCTTTAAGGGCAGAGGAGAGATCTAGAGTCTAATAGACCCCTAATTTTTCAAAAAAGAGTACCTGCCACTACCTATTGCTATCATAGGGGATATTTACATTCCCTGTGATAACAATAAAAGTGATAAAAAATAATAAATACAAATTAAAGGGACAGTGTAAAAATAAAATAAAAAAGTAAAACAAATAATTAAAAAAAGAAATAAATTAAAGTACCCCTGTCCCCTGTGCTCACGTGCAAAGGCGAACGCAAGCATCAGTCTCGTGTCGTATGTAAACAGCAATTGCACCATGCATGTGAGGTATCACCGCAAACGTCAGATCAAGGGCAGTAATTCTAGCAGTAGACTTCCTCTGCAAATCTAAAGCGGTAACCTGTAAAGGCTTTTAAAGGCTTTTAAAAATGTTTGTAGTGCTTTATGTAATTTTGTATGCAATTTTAAAGTATGTTATGTTTGATATCTATGTACTCGGCATAAGATCATCTTTCATATCTTACTAAACATTTGGGCAATATGGTGTATTTTTGCCCATTATAATTCAAAAAAGTGTTTTTTTTTCCCCAAAAATTTGCGTTTGGAAATACTGTGTGAAAAACAAATTGCAACACCCACCATTTTATTCTGTAGGGCCTCCACTTTAAAAAATATATATATACTGTTTGGAGGTTCAAAGTAATTTTAGAAGAAATGGTTAGAAGAGTTGGTGATGTGAGGTATAAGCTTCTAATGTTGGGCATAAAATTCCAGGACAGTTCAAACACCCCACAAATGACCCCTCTTTGGAAAGTAGACACCACACGCTAATTGATGAGAGATATGTTGAGTCCATGGAATATTTTATGTTTTGCCACAAGTTTCGGGAAAATGACCAACATTTTTTAATTTTTTTTTACACAAAGTTGCCACTTAAATGATATATTGCTCAAACATGACAACATGGGTATATGTGAAGTTACACCACAAAATACATTCTTCTGCTTCTCCTGAGTATGGGGATACCACATGTGTGAGACTTTTTGGCAGTCTAGCCGTGTACAGGCCCCCGAAAACCAATCACTGCCTTCAGACTTTCTAAGGGCGTAAATTGCTCATTTCACTTGCTCACTACTTATCACAGTTTCGGAGGCCATGAAATGCCAAGATAGCACAAACCCCCCCAAATGACCTCTTTTTGGAAAGTAGACACCCCAAGCTATTTGCTGAGTGGCATGTTGAGTCCATGGAATATATTATGTTTTGCCACAAGTTTTGGGAAAATTAAAATTTTTTAAAAATTTTTTTACACTGAGCGGCATGTTGAGTATTTTGCAGATCTCGCTTTTTGTCACAACGTTTTAAAAATGTAAAAAATAATTTTCCTTTTCTTTCTTCATTTTCCAGAACAAATGAGAGCTGCAAAATACTCACAACTTAGCAATACCTTTGGGTGTCTACTTTCCGAAAAGGGGTCTCTTTGGGGGGGGGTTGTGCTATCTTGGCATTACCTGGCCTCCGAAACTGTGATAGGTAGTGAGGACGTGAAATTAGCAAATTATGCCCTTAGAAAGCCTGAAGACGGTGATTGGTTTTCAGGGTCATGTATATATGGTTAGACTGCCAAAAAATCTCACACATATGGTATTCCCGTACTTAGGAGAAGCAGCAGACTGTATTTTGGGGTGTAATTTCACATATACCCATGGCATGTTTGAGCAATACATCATTTAAGTGACAACTTTGTGTAGGAAAAAATTGTGGTCACTTTCTGAAACTTGTGGCAAAACATAAAATATTCCATGGACTCAACATGCCTATCAGCAAATAGCTTGGGGTGTCTATTTTCCAAAAAGAGATCATTCGGGGGGGGTTTGATGCTATCTTGGCATTTTAGAGTCTCCAAAACTGTAATAGGTAGTGAGGAAGTGAAATGAGCAATATGATCAAATACCACCAAAAGAAAGCTCTATTTGTGGGGAAAAAAGGGACGCAAATTTTGTTTGAGTACAGTCAGAGGTGCAGCTTGAAGCTTGTGGGCCCCGATGCAAAAGCTGACCTGGGCCCCCCATTAACATCTGCTGCTTTTACAGCGTGCTTGCCTCGTCACTCTGTCTAGGTGAAACTAGACACTCAGAGTGCCCAGGTTGGGCCTTGGCGGGCCCCTGCGTTTACTGAATTACCTACACAAGGTGACACAGCGAGCACTTTTCCCCACTGACACCATGTAATCCGAAGCAGACAACCTCTGAGGAGTGAAGACCTACCTGAATAATATGAAAGTTATCAAAGATCTCCAGGGTTCAGCATCCTTATTTAAGAAATAAACCAGCAAGACCAAACTTAATATTAGGGAAAACTTAGGCTACTTTCACACTGGGGCCGCGCCACGTTTGCGGTAAAGTGGTGCTCGTTTTAGCAGTGCTTTACTGCTGTTTTAGCAGGCTTTTCTGCCACTAGCAGGGCGTTTTTAATCCTCAAGAAGGGGTTAAAAATGCCTGTCTTGCGGTGCATCCGAAGTGCTTTTCAGGCACTTTGCCCATTCAATACAATGGGCAGAGGCGGTTTGGGAGCGCTGTATACAGTGCTCCCAAACTGCCCCAAAGATGCTGCTTGCAGGACTTTTTTCACCATCCCGCAAGCGCACCGCTTCAGTGTAAAAGCCCTTGGGCTTTTACACTGGGGTGGCATGAGAGGCAGTTTTCAGGAGCTTTACAGGCGCTGTTTTTAGCGCTAAAACACCTGAAAACTGTCTTCAATGTGAAAGGGGTCTGAGAGAAAGAATATTGTCAGTTAGTAGAGCAATGGAGTCCCCATTATCACATCAGAGTCCCCATTTAACATCAGAGCCCCCATTTCACATCAGAGCCCCCTCCATCACACCAGAGCTCGCTCCATCACATCAGAGCCCCCATTATCACATCAGAGCCCCCATTTCAAATCAGAGCCCCCTCCATCACATCAGAGGCCCCTTCATCACATCAGAGTCCCCATTATCACCTCAGAGTCCCCATTTCACATCAGAGCCCCCTCCATCATATCAGAACCCCCTCCATCACATCAGAGCCCCCTCCATCACATCAGAACCCCCTCCATCACATCAGAGGCCCCTTCATCACATCAGAGTCCCCATTATCACCTCAGAGTCCCCATTTCACATCAGAGCCCCCTCCATCATATCAGAACCCCCTCCATCACATCAGAGCCCCCTCCATCACATCAGAACCCCCTCCATCACATCAGAGGCCCCTCCATCACATCAGAGCCCCCATTATCACAGCAAAGCCCCCTCCATCACATCAGAGCCCCCATTATCACATCAGAGTCTCCATTTCACATCAAAGCCCCCTCCATCACATCAGAGCCCCCTCCATCACATCAGAGCCCCCATTATCACATTGGAGCCCAGATTTCACATCAGAGCCCCCATTTTTTACATCAGAGCCCCCATTATCACATCGGAGCCCCCATTATCACATCATAACCCCCATTATTACATCAGAGCCCAGATTTCACATCAGAGGCCACTCCATTACAGCAGAGCCCCCGCCATCACATCAGAGTCCCCTCCATTACATCAGAGCCCCCTCCATCACATCAGAGCCCCCATTTCACATCAGAGCCCCCTCCATCACATCAGAGCCCCTATTATAACATCAAGCCCAGATTTCACATCAGAGCCCCCATTATCACATCAGAGTTCCCTCCATTACATCAGAGCCCCTTCCATTACATCAGAGCCCCCTCTATCACATCATAGCCCAGATTTCACATCAGAGCCCACTCCATCACATCAGAGCCCCCATTATCACATCAGAGCCCCCATTATCACATCAGAGCCCCCGCCATTACATCAGAGCCCCTGCCATCACATCAGAGCCCCCGCCATTACATCAGAGACCCCTCCATCACATCAGAGGCCCCATTATCACATCAGAGCCCCATTCATCACATCAGAGCCCCCTCCATCACATCAGAGCCCCCATTATCACATCAGAGCCCCCTTCATCACACCAGAGTCTCCATTTCACATCAAAGCCCCCTCCATCACATCACATTAGTTAATTTCAAATTGTGTTAAAAAAAATGCTATGCTCCACATAGTGTGATAACATATTAAACAATTTATTAAATAATAAAACCAATTTCAAACATTCACATTTAAAAGTGCATACACCTGCACTAATATGCATCATAATATGCAATGGATCCAAACCGATGTAGTGCTATCCGCCTTGAGCCGTCAGAGTGCTCAAAACTGGCTCTGTGCAAATGCCTTCTGTGGCATTAATATTTATTAGGTTTTTAATATTCACTTAATGCAGCATAACTAATAGTCTGCCATGTTTTATTAGAATATACAGTAATTTTAAAGTCTTCAACTTACCTCAAAACTTCACTTGGGGGTGAATAATTGGAGGGGATTCAAATAAATGCCATCACCATTCAGTACATTTGTATAGGGGTGGGGAAGCTATAGGAAAGAGTGGGGGCATCTTTTCATAAGATATGCAAACAGATTTGAAGGGACTATAATCCTATATGCAGGATTCAAAACAGGTTTTGAAAAAGTTACAGCAGATTGAGATTGAGGGACTACTTTTTGTAGGTTTGGATGGGGAATGGAGGTCTCTATCCCTCCATTCCACATAGGGTTGGCCTGGAAGCCAACAGGAATATGCTGGAAGGTGTGTATTGGGACATGGAGATGCGTAATGAATACTTAATGAACTTCATTAAAATTGGGCTGTATAACAACTTTCATGAATTTGATGGGAAGTTTTACTATCAAATCAGGAAGTGACAATGAGGATTGAATGTGCAGCAGCATGTGTATGTATTCATCTAAAGTACGTTGGTGGGAGGAAATGTGTATTTTTACATTGAATAGATGGCCTCTGTATCAGATGTGTGCATGATGTGCCTGGGGATAAGGGGGGCTGGGGAAGAGTCAGGAACACCAAACTCACATTTCTGCTTAAAGAAATGCACATGCACATTATGCACATGCACACGAATAGTCTACAGACCCGTGTATTTATTTAGGACTGTGACCGAATCTACATGTGCACGTTTGTGTGAGCATTAGTGTGCTCATGAGCCCCCAGTGGTGCCCAGTGGCCTATGTAAAGCATTGCAGGACTCAGAATCATTGCTGAGTGGTCCTCAGCTCCTCCTGCCTCTGACCTGATCCTGTGCTTACATCTATATCTTGACCCGGCTTGTTGACTTTGCTTGTTCCTGAACCCCTGTTGCTGACTCTGGCTTGTGCCCTGACTTTGCCTCTTGCCTGCTGTTCTGGTGCCTGCTCCGCTTGCCCAATACTGATCTTGGCCTGGCTCTGACTTCACTCCTGGTTGCTCATTCTGTATCTCTGCTGCCCGGTTGTTGACAACTTCTGCCTGTCTGACCAAGTATCTGTGGTCCTGCATCTGCCAGCTGCCAACTTGCCTCGACTTTTCTCCAGCTCTGCATCTATCTTCAGCTCTGCACAAGATCTCCCAACCTGAATCTCGTACGGGCACCCATACCACTCTATGCCCTCTTATACCCCATAAACAGGTAACAAGAGATGTTAGGGAAGCTATCTCAATACTTGGCCAAGGCCATATTATAGTATGATGGGCCTGGTGCTGAGGATTTTGGTGGATATTTTTATGGAAATAAATTCCTCTTCCACTTCTGTGTAGGGAAGACTCAGGCTGTTAATCCTCCTCCTCCCAGCTCCTTCATGCTCTGGAAAAGGTCTCTGGGAGCACTGGCAATTTCTATGGGAGCAGAAACTGTTCCCACAGAGATTGTCAGTACTTCACTACTCTCAGAGACTGTGGCTCACACAGAGTTTGCCTGACAAAAATTGGAGCTGCAGCTCCAGGCCCCTACCTTAATATAGGCCCCCTGTAACACATGGACACAGGTAATAATCCACTGTGTTTTATCAGCAGTGCTATAACTGCTACTACCTAATCCTCCTGTCACTGCTGGCCCCGAGAGCTTCTGCCTGGGAGCTGGGGATGGGTGCATTGTGCTGTGCCGATGGTGAGATAGTGAGACACAGGATCGGCACAGCACAGTGCTACATATAGAGGAACGGAGGAGGCATGATTGCTCTCATACCCATCCTATTCCTGCTGTATCTGCCTCACCTCACACTCCACCCCCATGACATGCACACACTGCCAGTGGAAGTGGTTGCTGTGTGGGCATGTGGAGGTGGCAGATTTAATTGCAGAGTGGAATATTTGGTGAGTACTGGCATACAGAAACCCCCTCCCCCTTCACATTTCCAGATGTCTCTCTTCTGCTGCTCTTACAGCACTAGAGCTTCTCTCTCCTAGACAGTGAGGACGGGGGCAGTCTCTGTGGCCTGTGGGACAATCTCTGTGACCTGTGGGGCAGTCTCTGTAATATGTGGGGCAGTCTCTGTTACCTGTGCGGCAGTCTCTGTGACACTTGGGGCAGTTTCTGTGACCTCAGCAGCAGTCTCTGTGATATGCTCAGCAGTCCCTGTGACCTGTGCAGCAGTCTCTCTGACCTGTGTGACAGTCTCTGTAATATGTGGGGCAGTCTCTGTTACCTGTGCGGCAGTCTCTGTAATATGTGGGGCAGTCTCTGTTACCTGTGCGGCAGTCTCTTCGACCTGTGTGGTAGTCTCTGTGACACTTGGGGCAGTTTCTGTGACCTCGGCAGCAGTCTCTGTGATATGCTCAGCAGTCCCTGTGACATGTGTGGCAGTCTCTGTGACTTGTGCAGCAGTCTCTGTGACATGTGCGGCAGTCTCTGTGACCTGTGGGGCAGTCTCTTTGACCTGTGGATGGTCTCTGTGTTCTATGGGGCAGCCTCTGTGACATGTGGGGTAGTCTTTGTGATCTGTGCGGCAATCTCTGTGACATGTGGACAGTCTCTGACCTGTAATGGAAGGAAAATAAAGTAGATATGGCGCTGTTTTATATCTGTGTTTAAAGTTAACGAAATAAATAAATAATTTGGTTGGTGAATGTACGAGTAAAAGTGCAACTAACGTGTACGTTACATAGCTTCACATGTGTCCTTTCACCAAGAGAAGGAAAAATAATAATTTTCAAAATGTAAAAATAAATATATATATAAATAAAGTACCAATTGGTTAAATAACCTGTGTGCAAATATGCCAAGTGCTAGACCGACAGCGGGACTGGTTATTCCCAATACATCCTCCAAAGAATGCGTTTAGAAGATGAATATTCCCATTAGTACTTTAAAGTGCTTCTGTGCAAAAACTTTATGCATTTAAAATTAAAAACGTAATATGTGTATAGTCCCAACTTTAAATATCCAAAATAAAGTGCTTCTGTGCTGGTGAAAACAATAATTGTGTTGGTATTTTCACTTTGCAAAGGTGATCACGGCATACGTGCTTTATCCGTGCTCTTATTGTGGCTTCACTCATGTATTGTATGGAGCATTCACAGTATCTGCCACTGTGCAGCACTCTGGAGGCTGGATAATCCCCGATGTATTAGCAGTTTCCACTCTTGTCCCATAAGTCATACAAAGCATAGGAGAAAAGGATTCCAATAGTGTAATATTGTTTCAACTATTATTGCTTAAAACCATGAAAAAGGTACTCACATTCAGTGAAAGACATAAAAGCATTTATTGCTGACACAAAAGCCGGTGACCGGAAGTGATGCAAGAGCGTGTGCTGACCCCGCCCTGGAATTGGAGTCAGCCTGGGAGCACAGGGGAGATTGAAATCATTCATCCTGCTGCTTTTGTCAGCAGTCACATCATCAATACATACAAGAGAACCAGTTCCATTGGCAGCCATACATGCCCACGCCATGACACTACCACCACCATGCTTCACTGATGAGGTGGTATGCTTTGGATCATGAGTATTTCCTTTCCTTCTCCATACTCTTTTCTTCCCAACACTCTGGTACAAGTTGATCTTGGTCTCATCTGTCCATAGGATGTTGTTTTTTTAGATGTTGTTTGGCAAACTCTAATCTGGCCTTCCTGTTTTTGAACCAATGGTTTACATCTTGTGGTGAACCCTCTGGTGAAGTCTTCTCTTGATTGTTGACTTTGACACACAACACCTACCTCCTGGAGAGTGTTCTTGATCTGGCCAACTGTTGTGAAGGGTGTTTTCTTCACCAGGGAAAGAATTCTTCGGTCATCCACCACAGTTGTTTTCCGTGGTCTTCCGGGTCTTTTGGTGTTGCTGAGCTCACCGGTGCGTTCTTTCTTTTTAAGGATGTACCAAACAGTTGATTTGGCCACACCTAATATTTTTGCTATCTCTCTGATGGGGTTGTTTTATTTTTTCAGCCTAATGATGGTTTGCTTCACTGATAGTGACAGCTCTTTGGATCTCATATTGAGAGTTGACAGCAACAGATTCCAAATGCAAATAGCACACTTGAAATGAACTCTGGACCTTTTATCTGCTCCTTGTAAATGGAATAATGAGGGAATAACACACACCTGGCCATGGAACAGCTGAGCAGCCAATTGTCCCATTACTTTTGGTCCCTTAAAAAGTGGGAGGCACATATACAAACTGTTGTAATTCCTACACCATTCACCTGATTTGGATGTAAATACCCTCAAATTAAAGCTGAAAGTCTGCAGTTAAAGCATATCTTGTTCGTTTCATTTCAAATCCATTGTGGTGGTGTATAGAGCCAAAAAGATTAGAATTATGTTGATGTCCCAATTTTTATGGACCTGACTGTATATATGTATGTGGATTGCATTTGAGAATCATATCAGAGGTGATTGTGGATGCATAAAGTCCCAAATAACATACAGTGTATGCACCTAGATGTGGTCTGGAATATGAGGATGACGATTCACGATTGTGATTTAAGATGCTGATGATGTGACAAAAGAAGAAAATGACACTGTGTAAACATACCAGATGTATAGGATCCTACAATTAAAACAACTAGGAAGAGAGGTACTTTGTATCCATAATTGACTGCTGCAACAAAAGAGATACAGTACAAATATATCAGAAAAATACAGTTTTGCAGAAGTTTACAAAAGCTGTTTTGAGAAGGATATACAGTTTACAGACAATTGTAAACCATTAGGGCATGTGTTTAAAGAGAAGTATGCCCAAAGCTCATTTGCATAGCCCAAACTTTTTCATTAACATACCTAGGCAGTTTTGGGTTGTTGTATGAATTTGCCGGGAATCCCATTGTTGGCTTTCAATGACAAATCTGTTATTTTCTTATTGCTAGAGGGTCAGAAAGTGTTTGGATATACACATACAGTATCTCACAAAAGTGAGTACACCCCTCACATTTTTGTAAATTTTGTATTCTATCTTTTCATGTGACAACACTGACACTTTGCTACAATGTAAAGTAGTGAGTGTACAGCTTGTATAACAGTGTAAATTTGCTATCCCCTCAAAAATACTCAACAGACAGCCATTAATGTCTAAACCGCTGGCAACAAAAGTGAGTACACCCCTAAGTGAAAATGTCCAAATTGGGCCCAATTAGCCATTTTCCCCGGTGTCATGTGACTCGTTAGTGTTAGAAGGTCTCAGGTGTGAATGAGGAGCAGGTGTGTTAAACTTGGTGTTATCGCTCTCACTCTCTCACTCTCTCACACTGGTCACACTGGTCACTGGAAGTTCAACATGGCAAAGAACTCTCCGAGGATCTGAAAAAAAAAATTGTTACTCTATATAAAGATGGCCTAGGCTATAAGAAGATTGCCAAGACCCTGAAGCTGCAGCACGGTGGCCAAGACCATACAGCGGTTTAACAGGACAAGTTCCACTCAGAACAGGTCTTGTCATGGTCGACCGAAGAAGTTGAATGCACGTGCTCAGCGTCATATCCAGAGGTTGTCTTTGGGGAAATATACATATGAGTGCTGCCAGCATTGCTGTGGAGGTTGAAGGGGTGGGGGTCAGCCTGTCAGTGCTCAGACCATACGCACACTTCATCAAATTGGTCTGCATGGCTGTCATTCCATAAGGAAGCCTCTTCTAAAGATGATGCATAAGAAAGCCCAAAAACAATTTGCTGAAGACAAGCAGACTAAGGACATGGATTACTGGAACCATGTCCTGTGTTCTGATGAGACCAAGATAAACTTATTTGGTTCAGATGGTGTCAAGCGTGTGTGGCGGCAACCAGGTGAGGAGTACAAAGACAAGTGTGTCTTGCCTACAGTCAGGCATGGTGGTGGGAGTGTCATGGTCTGGGGCTGCATGAGTGCTGTCAGCACTGGGGAGCTACAGTTCATTGAGAGAACCATGAATGCCAACATGTATGGTGACATACTGAAGCAGAGCATGATCCCCTCCCTTTGGAGACTGGGCCGCAGGGCAGTAATGATAATTACCCCAAATACACCTTCAAGACGACCACTGCTTTGCTAAAGAAGCTGAGGGTAAAGGTGATGCACTGGCCAAGCATGTCTCCAGACCTAAACCCTATTGAGCATCTGTGGGGCATCCTCATACGGAAGGTGGAGGAGTGCAAGGTCTCTAACATCCACCAGCTCCATGATGTTGTCATAGAGGAGTGGAAGAAGACTCCAGTGGCAACTTATGAAGCTCTGGTGAACATGCCAAAGAGGGTTAAGGCAGTGCTGGAAAATAATGGTGGCCACACAAAATATTGACACTTTGGGCCCAATTTGGACATTTTCACTTAGGGGTGTACTCACTTTTGTTGCCAGCAGTTTAAACATTAATGGCTGTGTATTGAGTTATTTTGAGGGGACAGCAAATTTACACTGTTATAAAAGCAGTACACTCACTATTTACATTGTAGCAAAGTGTAATTTCTTCAGTGTTGTCACATGAAAAGATAGAATAAACAATTTACAAAAATGTGAGGGGTGTACTCACTTTTGTGAGCTACTGTATATATATTTTTTGAAATAAATATTTTATAAACCCCTTTGAGCGACTGTACGCAAATTTGCGTTCATGGCTTGAAAGGGTTAAATTGGGGTGATGTCTGCAGCTGCAGGCATCACCCCGGTACCGTTTTTTTAAAGCAGACGGTTAGTTTTTTAGTGATAACAACCGATTCAGCTAAAAACCGCTTGGCTGTTGTCTTAAAGGAGTGGGAGGGGACGCCCCCCTCCCGCCACCTCCCGTCACTCTTCCCAGGCCTCCCACTGGGAGACCCGAGCCACCACCGCCGGCTAGGCTGAGACCAGAACAAAGCCGGATTTGATCTTGTCTCCGATGTAAAATCCCAGAAGCGATGTCACAGCGTCACTTCTAGTTTACTTGGCTGCCAATGGTGCGGATTTTTATAAAGTTACAGTATTCGGAATAGCCGATTTGGGCAATTTGAATACTTTTCAGTGCAAATTAGGGATTGGCGGGATCAGGTGTCTAGACACCTGATCCCGCCATAAAGAGTACCTGTCACCACCTATTACTGTCACAAGGGATGTGTACAGTAATAAAAGTGATCAGAATTATTTTTTTAAAGGGACAATGTAAAAGAAATAAATAAAATAAAATAAATAAGAGGTTTTTTTTAAGCGCCCAAAGGGCAGCAAAGAAAACACATACATAAGTCGCGCCTGCAAATGTAAACAGTGTTCAAATCACACATGTGAGGTATTACAGCGATCGCCAGAATGAGAGCAATAATTCTAGCAAAAGAACTCCTCTGTAACTCTAACCTGGTAACCGTTAAATTTTTTTAAAACGTCGCGTTTGGAGATTTTTGGGTACCGTAGTTTGTCCCCATTCCACGAGTGTGCACAATTTCAAAGCATGACATGTTAGGTATCTATTTACTCAGCGTAACATCATCTTTCATATTATACAAAAAATTGGGCTAACTTTACTGTTTAGTTTTTTTAATTCATTTTTTTTTGCATATTTGTCACTCTTAAATGACTCAAATCATCAAACAAATTTTATTATTACACAAAGATAACCCGAGTAAATACAAAATGCAGTTTTTAAACGATGGTTTAATTTATTAGGGCAAAAAAGCTGTCCAAACCTGCCTGGTTTATGTGAAAAAGTAATTGCCCCTAAACCTAATAACTGGTTGTGCCACCCTTGGCAGCAACAACTGCAATCAAGCGTTTGCGATAACTGGCAATGAGTCTTTCACATTGTTGTGGAGCAATTTTGGCCCACTCTTCTTTACAGAATTGTTTTAATCCAGCCACATTGGAGGGTTTTCCAGCATGAATGGCCTGTGTAAGGTCATGATACAGCATCTCAATAGGATTTTAAGTCTTTGACTAGGCCACTCAAAAACCCAAATTTTGCTTTGTTTGAACCATTTGGTGGTGGACTTGCTGTTGTGTTTCGGATCATTGTCCTGCTACATATCCCAAGTGCATTCGAGCTTGAGGTCATGAACTTATGGCCGGACATTCTCCTTTAGGATTTTCTGGTGGAGCTCGGAATTCATGGTTCCATCAATTATGGTAAGTCGTCCAGGTCCTGAAGCTGCAAAGCAGCCCCAGACCATCACGCTACCACCACCATGTCTGACTGTTGGTATGATGTTCTTGTTATGAAATGCTGTATTAGTTTTATGCCAGATGTAATGGGACGCACACCTTCCAAAAAGTTAAATTTTTGTCTCTACAGAATATTTTCCTAAAAGTCTTGGGGATAATCAAGATGTTTTTTGGTAAATGTGAGATGAGCCTTTGTGTTCTTTTTGGTCAGCAGTGGCTTTGGACTTGGAACTCTCCCATGGATGCTATTTTTGCCCAGTCTCTTTCTTATTGTTGAATCATGAGGCCTGCGGTTCTTTAGATGTTGTTCTGGGTTCTTTTATGACCTCCTGGATGAGTCGTCGTCATGCTCTTGGAGTAATTTTTGTAGGCTGGCCACTCCTGGGAAGGTTCACCACTGTTCCAAGTTATCTCCATTTGTGGATAATGGCTCCCCCCCGTGATTCACTGGAGTTCCAAAGCCTTAGAAATGGCTTTGAAACCTTTCCTAGACCGATACATGTACATTACTTTGTTTTTAATCTGTTCTTGAATTTTTTTATATTGTGACATGATGTGTGGCTTTTTGTGATCTGTTAGTGTGCTTCACTTTGTCAGACAGCTTCTATTTATGTGATTTTTTGATTCAACAGGTCTGGCAGTAATCAGGCCTGAGTGTGGCAAGTGACATTTAACTCAGCTTTTCAAAAAATTGTGGTTAATCACAGTTCATTCATGCATGGGAGGGGGCAATTACTTTTTTTTCACATAGGGCCAGGCAGGTTTGAACAGCTTTTTTGCCTTAATAAATGAAATAATAATTTAAAAACTGCATCTTGGATTTACTCAGGTTATCTTTGTGTGTTATTAAAATTTGTTTGATGATCTGAATCATTTAAGTGTGAGAAATATGCAAATAAATACACAATCAGTAAGGGGGAAAATTTTTTTTCACACAACTGTATAGTGTTTGGGGGTTCTAAGTAATTTTCTAGCAAACAATATGGATTTTAACTTGTAAGCAACAAATGTCAGAAATAGGCTTAAGCATGAAAGGGTTAATATGCTTTATAGTTTGAGAATATGATTTTCTTCTTCTTTTTTTCAGTCTTTTAGTCTGATTATTTGTTCAGTGTTTGGGGTATGCATAACACTGCTACTACACCTAGTTCTACACTCATATTGGATGGGTGTAGAACTAGATAAATATTTACAGAGAAAAGGAATGGGGCAGAAGTGTTGCAGCGTGGGGGGCAGCCGGTGGGGTTGCCCCGGGCACAACATTTAGAGGGGAGCAGACAGGGCCGGCGCCACCATAAGGCAGCCCAGGCAGCCAGGGCTGGACTGGGACAAAAATGTGGCCCTGGACTTCATCCAGACCGGCCCAGAGCACAACACTTCAGGGTATGGTACATCAGGGCACAGCACATCAGGCCACATCAGGGTACAGGGCACATCACATCAGGGCACAAGGCACATCAGGGTACAGCACACCAATGAACAGCACATCAGGGTACAGCACATCAGGGTACAACACATCAGGGCACAAGGCAGATCAGGGTACAGCACACCAGTGCACAGCACATCAGGGTACAGCACATCAGGTACAGGACATCAGAGCACAGCACATCAGGGCACAGGACATCAGGGCACAGGATATCAGGGTACAGGTCACAGTACATCAGGGCACAGCACATCAGGGTACAGAGCCCAGCACATCAGTGTACAGGGCACAACACATGAGGGTACAGGGCACAGCACATCAGGGCATGTCAGGGCACAGTACATCGGGGTACAGGACACAGCACATCAGGGCACATCACATCAGGGTATAGGACACAGCACATCAAGGTACAGCACATCAGGACACAGCACATCAGGGTACAGGACATCAGGGCACAGCACATCGGTGCACATCAGGGCACAGAGCACCGGGCCACAAGGCACATCAGGTCACGGGGCACATCAAAGCATAGGAGATCGGGGCACAGCACATCAGGGCATGGGGCACATCAGGGCACATAGCACATCAGGGCATATAGCACATCAGGGCACATAGCACATCAGGCCACAGGGCACATCAGGGCACATAGCACATCAGGGCATATAGCACATCAGGGCACATAGCACATCAGGGCACGGGGCACATCAGGGCACATTATGGCACATCAGGGCACATGGCACATTATGGGGCACATCAGGGCACATAGCACATCAGGGCACATAGCACATCAGGGCATGTCAGGGCACAGTACATCGGGGTACAGGACACAGCACATCAGGGCACATCACATCAGGGTATAGAACACAGCACATCAAGGTACAGCACATCAGGACACAGCACATCAGGGTACAGGACATCAGGGCACAGCACATCGGTGCACATCAGGGCACAGGGCACTGGGCCACAAGGCACATCAGGTCACGGGGCACATCAGGGCATAGGAGATCGGGGCACAGCACATCAGGGCATGGGGCACATCAGGGCAAATAGCACATCAGGGCATATAGCACATCAGGGCACATAGCACATCAGGGCACAGGGCACATCAGGGCACATAGCACATCAGGGCATATAGCACATCAGGGCACATAGCACATCAGGGCATGGGGCACATCAGGGCATATTATGGCACATCAGGGCACATGGCACATTATGGGGCACATCAGGGCACATAGCACATCAGGGCACATAGCACATCAGGGCACGGGGCACATCAGGGCACATTATGGCACATCAGGGCAAGGGGCACATCAGGGCACATTATGGCACATCAGGGCACATAGCACATCAGGGCACATTATGGCACATCAAGGCACATAGCACATCAGGGCACGGGGCACATCAGGGCACTTTATGGCACATCAGGGCACATGGCACATTATGGGGCACATCGGGGCACCTAGCACATCAGAGCATATAGCACATCAGGGCACATAGCACATCAGGGCACGGGGCACATCAGGGCATGGGGCACATCAGGGCATGGGGCACATCAGGGCACATTATGGCACATCAGGGCACATTATGGCACATTATGGGGCACATAGCACATCAGGGCATGGGGCACATCAGGGCACATAGCACATCAGGGTACGGGGCACATCAGGGCACATTATGGCACATCAGGGCACATGGCACATTATGGGGCACATCAGGGCCCATTATGGGGCACATCGGGGCACATAGCACATCAGGGCACATAGCACATCACACATGGCACATCAGGGCACGGGGCACATCAGGCCACATGGCACATTAGGGCACAGGGCACATAGCACATCAGTGCATGGGGCACATCGGGGCACATCAGGGGGCACATCTTCAGGGCACATGATCAAGGCACATGATGGGGCACATTATAGGGCACATCAGGGGGCACATCATCAGGGCACATGATGGGGCACATTATAGGGCACATCATCAGGGCACATCATGGGGCACATCAGGATCTTACTAGCCAGTATGCAGAGTAGCGCAGGAAGCATGTGTAGTAAGTTATCTCATCTCATGTCACGCGCGGCTGCTCCCCGGCGGCCCCTCCTCTCTTCTCATCTATCCCAGATGATCTTACAAGCCAATGGGGATAGACGAAAAGAGAGGAGGGGCCGCCGGGGAGCAGCCGTGCGTGACATGAGATGAGAGAACTTACTACACGCGCTTCCTGCGCTACTCTGCATACTGGCTAAATCTCGATCTACCCGTCAGGCGACAGCTGTCGGCGGTTGACGGGTAGATCGCCGCGCACCTCAGATGCGGCTGAAACCGGCCACACTCAGCCATCGGCCCACCAGGAATCTTCCGGTAGTCCCAATGGCCAGTCCATCCCTGCAGGCAGCCGCCTTAGGTGGTGGTGGGGGGGGGGGTAAAATCCAAATTTACAGCCTTCAGACTGTGAAGTTTGTTCCTGGATCCAGTCTCAGCAACCTTCACTGTCACCATCTGCTGGTAGGAAAGTTTTATGTACTTTAAAAAAAAAAAGGGTACATTCTTTTCCTTTGGTTTGTTTCAGCTGTTTGCTTTGTTGTAGTTTTCAGACTTTCATGTTAGAAGCTTACTGGCAATCTCCATCCTTCTGTTTCTCTTTTTCAGCTATCTCTCTTCTTCTGCTGGCCGTCCCTTATTCTCTACTACCATGAGTCAGCCACCACTTATGTAAGACCCTCAATACTTAAGGTAGGGGGACCACCTGTTGGTAAGTTTTCAGGTGTCCTTAAAAGAGTGCCCTCTAATGCGGTTTGCTTTGATATGTTTCAGCTCCATACGCTCACGCTCTCGGAGTTAAAGAACAAGCGAGGATAGACGTTCTCCAAAGGAGCATAGCTCCGGACGTCGCGCCTCCGCTTCTCCAGAGCAATACAGGCATCCCAGCAAGAGATCAGGATGGGCTTATGGCGCAGTCCCACTATCCAATAAATTGGTGTGCTAAGACTGTCTAGAGGAGTCTGCAGTAGACAGGGAACAGGACACTGCGCAAGTCTCATCATTACTGAAGAAGGAAGTACGAGATTCCTTGTCTGAGTTTACCTCAGCCCAGCCACCCGCCCAAAGGGTCCCATTGGAAGATCAGCCGGGGACTTCAGAAAGCAGTATGACCATACCCACTGTATAGAAAAAAAAATGGCGCTCCCATTCAGGAGAAAAGCTCCAAGGAAGATGTCTCTGATCCTCTTCCCCAGAGCCAGCGCCCTAGCAAGAGTCCTGCAGGGCCCGTGGTGCAGTATCTATACCCAGGAGGCTGGTGAGTAGACACTGCCTGGAGGAGTATACAGCTAACTGGTAATGCCAAATGTCTTTATTATTGATAAGAGTGGCACAAGATTCTGTTTTGAACTCGCCTTAATTACCTGAAGCAACTGTTACACTTGTATTGGAAACTGTTGGAGACTGTTGCCATAGGAGACAGCGCTCTCCTATGGCAATGGATGCTTTTCCCTGCGTGGCTGTCCTGTAGAAGTCCGGGAGTTTACCAGGTTAGCATTACACAGACATATTTGGGTGCCCCAAGGAGAGTGGTAATGTAAGTAGTGGGTGTGGCCAAATTGCCCTTGCTGACATCATCACCCTTCAGTGAGGTCAAACAGCCGCCTACAGCGGCAACAGTTTTGTATATGACTATATTGGTTACTTGGGGAGCCACAGCCTGCTCTCGGTAATATGTTCGAGTCTCAGATGGACTGAAACCCTGACACATGATTAAAAACCCGAATTGTCCGGGTGAATCCTGGACAGGTGGCACACCCTAGGTGTCTGGCGCCCATGAATCTACTTTGCAGAGGCTGCTTGCTAAGTGGGTGGCGATTCTGTCTGGCAGCACTGGGGTTGCTGGTTCAATTCCCCAACATGCTAATGCTTGTGTTGAAGTTTATATCTTCTCCCTGTGTGGGCTTCTCACCACAATCCAAAGACATGCTCTGCACCTACTATGCCTTACGACCCACTCTATGTGGGGGGATGTTGACAACTCATGGCTCTGGAGGTTCTCATTAGACTGGAGGGGGCCTGGGTCCTTGCTACATATATTACAGATGCAGCAGTCTGCTACTCAAAATATGGAGGCTGACCAGGAAGTCCCTCCTAATTGCTTGTATAGCCACTGAAAGAGCACCCCGGCACTTTGGCGGCTAGGGAGGCCATATGGTTGAGACCCTGGGCTGCGTAGTGCTTCCTAGAAACAAAAGTGGGGCAGAATGAAGGGGGTTCGAGAAAAATGCCCGTATAAACAGGATGTCGAGACTGTATACTCTGAACAAGCTAATGGTCAACCTGCTCCTACATACTGTAGCATCTGCAGATGCCGGCAGACCAGCAATAACCAGCCCATGTACTGGGTGAGTCTAACGGGAGTGGTTTAATAATTATCAAAAAGAAATAAACAAATGTAGCGCATATAATAATATAATAATAAATATGTATTGGTCCAGAGGGCCAACACCTATCACCTAAGGTGATGTGACTGGAGCATACATGGATGACAATCCGTGAAGGAAAATAAATAAGAAATAAAAAATATATATAAATGTGTAAAAAGACCAGAGTCTCTGAAAAATGAGCATAAAAAAGTCTCTCAGCAATGGTGTCTTGGTGTAGACTTCTAGGGGGGTCAGTGAGCCAGTCACACAAGTGCATGCCCAGACTCTTAAGGTAAGACCTAGAAGTCACGCTTCATGGGTTTCTGGACGGCATGTTGTACAGAGTCTTGGATGAAGGTATCAGACACTCATGGTCACTTTGGGAGATTCCTCTCTTCCACGAAGCTGCCAAGTCCACCACAACAGCGGGTGGGTTGCTACATTGCTTACAGACACCTCAGACTCAAGTGGGTTTGCAAGTTTTCTACCCAATCCTGTTTGGAGTTCGCGGGAGATGTTGGTTAGTGTCCAGTTGCAGATTGGAAAAGGTTGAACCCTGTGGGGCCCTCTTTGAGCTCTTTAAGATGGAGTCCATTAAACAGTATGACTACATGGCTGGAGGCTGTTGCTGGATCGTCACGATGCCTATCCTATCCTCAAACCTTAGAGGGAAAACAAAGCCAACTTTCTCCATCCCAATGGTTGGTGTACCCGGGGATGCTCTGCTAGTTCCTCTGTTTTATTTCCATCAGAGGAAGTGGTGACAGTCAGGAACAGATTTCTGATACTTCCGCTTGTTTGATGGCTTCTCAGTGCCTCAGTCATCTGGGCACAACGTCCTCATGCATATAGATGATTCCTGGGGTGCATGGGCACCTGCGCAAACTTCATCTAGAATTCTTAGTGCAAGGGAGGAAACAGGATAGAACACAGTTAATAAGTGTTGATCAGTATGAGTAGCGGTCCGCGATGATGGAAAGACCTTGAGGAAGTCTCGGTCCGTCAGGACCTTTTAGACTGGAGAATTGGTACGATTAAGGTCTGCAAGACAGCCGGGAAGATGCACTGCGAGGGACTTTTGGTCAAGGCAAACAGAGCCTCCCAGCCAAGGAGGGTAATCTTGAACGCGCTGGGGGTTCAAACATTCCTTTTAGCACTTTGGCCTTACTACACAGAGTCAAGGAGGACCAATCTCCTTGCAGGTTAGTAACAGGGCAGCAGTCGCCTATATTCAGCTCCAGGATGAAACTCGCAGCAATATGCTATTGGGAGAGGTGAAACCCATAAAGCCTGGGGCGGAAGATCACCAGCAAAATTTTGGAAGCAGTTTACCTCCCAGCTGATTTTTCTTTTGAACAAGTACAAGCTTCCCAGGGCACAACGAGTGGGTCTACGTCCCAGGTCTTCTCTGAGCTGGTCCACAGGTGGGGCCTACCACAGACAGACCTCCTCGTTTCCCACAGTAATCACAAACTTTTTGGTCTGATTTTGTTTCCCTACCCCAAGGGGCAAATGCTCTGGTCTCTCCCTGGGACTGCAATCTAACCTATATATTTTTCCCAAACATTTCCCGTAAATGAGATTCCTCTTGAGGCTGTCAAGGGAGAACATAGTTGTCATAGCCAGTCCTCCATATTGACCAGGATGCCCTCGGTTTTCCCTGGCTGTTCATTTCAGGGTACAGAAGACATTTCCCCTCCATAGCATAAGCAGACTGGGGCTGCAAGCAGGGGCATTAAAGGGGGAGGATGGACAACTCCGGTTGCTCCAGTTTCACTCCAGAGTGAACTCTACTTTATTGTGTGCAAGATGACATTCTACTTACAACATCTAGACCTAATTCTGGAACAAGTTTACTTTTTCTTGGTAGGGCGAGACATTGATCCTACTGTCCTTCCAGTCTCAGCTGTTCTATACTTCCTCCAGGCCTTAGCCTATCCTCACATAGCTCACGAGTGTGGGCTATATTGGCAATAACACATTTGAATGGGCCAAGAATCCTTAAGTTTGCACAACTTTTGAGGACAGTCGTGAAGAGTCTGTCACCAAGGAAGAAGGATCTATTGCAGTTGCTGGATCTCATATCAGTTTAACCGTTTGTTCCAACAGAGCAGTGTTCGGTTCAGGCCATCACTTACAAGGCAGTATCAATTGCAAGAACTTTAAGCAGAAGGTTATCAGAGATTCAAGCTCTTGGAGCTTCAAAGTAAAAAAAAAACAAAAAAACAAAAAAAACAAAAAAAACAAAAAAAAAACAAAAAAAAAAAAAAAATATATATATATATATATATATATATATATATATATATATATATATATATATTCCTTTCTTTCCAGAAAGCGTAGCATTGGATCTTGTAGATCATTCTGCATCAAACGTAGCAACAGACTGCTATTTAACAGACAGCTGGACATTGCCTAACTTTCCAGAACAGCACACAGGAAAGTTACACGTACTGTTCATTTTCAGAACTTTAAAGGAGTATCTCTCCACAATTGTCCCTTTCAGGTCATCTAAATAAACCTTTTGTCATTCCAGCTGGGAATCATCAAGGGAAAGAGGATACTGCCTGGATCCTAGCAGGCTTGGGTTGTGTATGTATATATATATATATATATATATATATATATATATATATATATATATATATATATATATACATAAGACTATAGGTCGCGACCCTCCGTCAGTGGCGGCGGAGCACTCTACCAGAGAGGTTAAAGCCTCATAGGCAACACATTCAAGATAATCTATGGTGCCCATCTGTGCAGGGGTATCATGGTCGCTCCAACATTCCTACTCAAACTTGACGGAATAGATGCGGGGGCCTTGTCATCAGGAGACTTTGTAGGAAGGACTATTCAGTCCCCTGTCTCATCCTAATTAGAAGATTGGTTTGACAAATAGATCCCACCCTATCAGCTAGTTATTTATCACTAGTACGCTGCCATGTTGGCGTCAGGAAAACAGAAAATTGTATTAAATACTTACCGTAATTTTCCTTTCCTGACGCCAAACCATGGCAGCATATGAGCCCACCCATGTGCTTTCCAGTATGTGGCTTGTTACAAAGAATGGGGTGGCAGCTAACCATGCCTTCATTTATGCTATTCACTGGTCCTGAGGGAGTGGTCCAGAGGCGGAGCTCTATCACTAGTATGCTGCCATGGTTTGGCGTCAGGAAAGGAAAATTAAGGTAAGTATTTGATACAATTTTCTGTTTTCCAGGAAATATAAGCTTTTATATATCAAAAGCTCCTTGCGGTTGTAAAAGAAATGAAATACCTACCAAGAGCGATTTCAGATCACTCACTGTTTCTACTGGTCCTTACAATAGGAATGGTAATAATTTCAATGTATGGCTAGCTGTTCACCCCATAAGTGAACTGTGTTCTCATGACATACAAAACTTTTGGCTGGAAAATGTTGAAACATCCACATTACCTATTAGGTGGAGCGACTCTAAAGCCACGATTTGGGGAACTACTGCAACCACTGTTAACAAATTGCGACACCGTGACCTCACTAAGGCAAAATTAAATTGGTAGAATGAACTCAGTTTGAAGCCAGACATACTACTTCCCCTCTTCTCAAAACTTTAAGGCATGTAAGGATGCAACTAGGGAATTTGAATTGGTGCTTTTGGAAAACGTTCAAAAGAAACCTCAGTATCAAAACCAGAGAATTTTTGAATTAGTAGCCTATTAGCCCATCTCTTTTAAAACTGGATTATTTCTTAGATGAGCAGGTGGTCAGTCACCTTCTATGCTAACTTTTATAAATAATGGGCCCATTATACTCCGGTGGCGTTAGATGATTGTCTAGATGGGGTAAATTTCCCAAGTTGACACAGCAGATAAGATGAACCCTGGATGCTCTCATCACTGGTGATTAAATCTAAGTGGCCTCTTTCTTTTCTCTAATAAAACCCAGGTATTAGGTGGATTTCCTATTGAATGGTATCTACCGTACAAAGAATTACTAGCTCTCACCATCTAACCATGTTTAATTACACCTTCAATGCCCACCTCTGTCTATGATGGAGGCTCTTCTAATCTTTATATCCAAACCCACAAAAGTCATCTTCTTTGTGAATCACACCACCCTATATTCTTGAATAATTCAGATATTAAAATACTGGATAAAGTCCTAACACATAGACTTAAAATGAAATTAAGCCCAAAACCAAAAATGCATTATATTGCAGCTTACCACTCTTTAGATGTGGTGCTGCATCAGTTTTCTTTTCTTTGGCTTTTTTCCCACTTTTAGTGAGACACAATTCTGGAGGAACGAGCATAGGAGGCACAGCATTGTAGTCTGTATTAGCAGATTTTGATACACTAACAAATTGAAGCCAAATTCCAGCTAACACTTTATGATCAGTTACAGCAAAGAGTTTTTTTTCTTTTGGGATTAAGGTTTTACATGATTAAATAAAAGCTGATCATTTTATTCACCTCTGCCAGTGTTAAGGGATTTGTCTCATCCATGTGCATTGATACATTTTGCTAGAGAGCTCGAACTTTTAAAAAACAGACCTGCTGGCTCGATCAGCAGATGAAAATAGAAAAAAGGAAGCCTAAAACAAAAACTAATATAGCCATTGCAATCTAAGAATTGGTAAGCTACAATAAAATAAATGTTTGCTTTTGGGTTTATTACTGCGTTTAGAGCCCTTTCAAACTGACAGCATGGCTGCGTTAGCCTCAAAACGCCGCTAGTCTTAGCGGCGTTTACTGCCATTTTAGAGGCGCTTTTCAGCCACTAGCTGGGCGCTTTTAACCCCCGCTAGCGGTCGAATAAAGGGATAAAAGCACCCGCAAAGCACTGCTTCCGAGCCACTTTGCAGGCGCTGCCCATTGATTTCAATGGGCAGGGGCGCTTTAGGAGCAGCGTATACACCGGTCCTAAAGCATTCCAAAGATGCTGCTCGCAGGACTTTTTTTAACGTCCTGCCAGCGCAGCGCCCCAGTGTGAAAGCCCTAGTTAAAAAAAGCACCTGAAAAAAGCCTCCAGTGTGAAAGGCATTTAATTGAGTTATCTCGACTATTGTCAAATCTGACAGGACTGACTTTATTTCTGGTTGTTCCACCTCAATAAATCTGAGATGCCTACAAACTTACAAGCTGGGGACTTATAGCACTGAGTATCCACAAGGACTTTATAGTGATTCTAAAGGCAAGACATTTTAAACTTAATGCATTTCCTGCATTAAGGTAAAAAAATGCCTTACTTCTTGCTGCTCCCCCATATACTTACCTGACTCTTCTCTCGATCCAGCGCTGTGCCCAGCTACAGCAGTGCTGCTTTCTCTCTTCTCATAGGACACAGAGGTAGCATTGGGAGCTATTGGCTCCTGCTGCTGTCAATCAAATCCTGTGGGAGGAAGCAGGGGGCTTCTGGACGCACACATCCCATGAGTGCCCCCACAGTACATAGCTTGCTATAGGGGCACCCAGAGAAGAGGAGTGGAGAGCACCTGCGCTGGACCCCAAAAAGAAGGGGTAAGGGACCACTCTGTCCAATACCATTGCACAGAGCAGGTAAGTATAACATGCTTATTATTTTAAGAAAAAAAAAAAGCCTTTACAACTGCCTTAATTCAGTCAAATAGATGTGCTAGAAGTACTAGCCAAATTTGTCTTTGAGGACTTTTATTCACTGGGTGAATCTGTTGTAATACAAACCTAAGGCCCACCTTTGAATTAACAAATTTATATTTGAGCCCTTTTCTATCCTCAGAGATATGAGCAAAGGACGCCCCTTATCACCAATTTTATCTGCACTGGCAATAGAACCATTGGTGGAATCTGTAAGGCCAGATTCACAGGTGAGGGGTCTTATTGTAAACGGACTAGTAGAAAAAATTTCCCTCTATGCCAACAATATGACAAATTACCTCTCGGACCGCCACAACTCCCTGAACAAACTACTGTAACTAATAAGAAACTTTGGTGTGTTTTCTGGATTTCAGCTAAACTGAGAAAAATCTATAATCTTCCCATTAGATCAGAATTCATTCTGGCACATATCTAACTCCTGTCCCCTAAAAACAGTGGACAAAGTTAGATACTTAGGTGTGATAATACAGAGACCCCTACAAAAAATGATACTTGAACAGACTCACTTAATAACTGCCTGCAATTGCTGACAAATTTGCCTTTAAATCTACTGGGTCCTTTCAACATTTTCAAAATTATTTTTTTTACTTCAATTTTTTAGATCCTCTGTGACTCACCAATGTATATTTAAAGTGATTGCCTCTATAATTAATACCTTCTTATGTACACATAAACCAGCCAGAATCTCCAGATATACACTACAACTACCATTTTTGGAAGGAGGTTAAACCCTCCCAAGCCTACAGGTATACTATATGGTTTCTCAACTTGCCCATGCTCACTAGTGATTTCTCCCAAAGCTAATAAAGCTGCAATAACAGTTGAGTTGCCATCCTTACCTCATTTGAGACTCTGCATCATTTTATACATAGAAAGCAACCAATTTAAAGGTAGACACAGAGGTTCTCTGTATGTCATTTCATAATATTGTCTTAGCCAATAAGCTTCTAACTGAAGGTGAAACCTCTTTCTCACCAATTACCCCCCTATGGTGTAATCTTCAACTCAAAGAGTTCCTTAACTATTGTGATAGACCCCGTTGGGAGTAAAATATTTATATCAACTGTATGAAAGCATATTTATTTATTTTTTCATGAATAAAGCAGTTTTTAAAATCATACTGCCTTCTTTTGATATTTGCAGACTAGATATGCAGCAGAGATGTATCTGGGGTTGGTTCGAGTGACTGTATCTCCCTCTAATTTGGAGCAACTACTCATTTAACCAGGGCATTCATTTCCACATATTATGCCCTGTACACACGGTCGGATTTTCCGACGGAAAATGTGTGATAGGACCTTGTTGTCAGAAATTCCGACCGTGTGTAGGCTCCATCACACATTTTCCATTGGAATTTCCGACACACAAAGTTTGAGAGCTTGCTATAAAATTTTTCGACAACAAAATCCGTTGTCGGAAATTCCGATCGTGTGTACACAAATCCGATGGACAAAGTGCCACGCATGCTCAGAATAAATTACGAGATGAAAGCTATTGGCTACTGCCCCGTTTATAGTCCCGACGTACGTGTTTTACGTCACCACGTTCAGAACGATCGGATTTTTCCGACAACTTTGTGTGACCGTGTATATGCAAGACAAGTTTGAGCCAACATCCGTCGGAAAAAATCCATGGATTTTGTTGTCAGAATGTCCGATCAATGTCCGACCATGTGTACAGGGCATTACTCTTCCCTTATAGACTCTAAAACAAAATTACTTACTCTTAACTAAAAATCTCTGGCGTGTGCCCTCCCCCTTCGATGTCTGAGGCACATATCGTTCTTCTCATTTATAAATCCCCTAAGGATCCCAAACAGTGGGATCCTTATAGGCCTATCGCTGTCCTTAACAACTACCTCAAGATCTTAACCAAACTTCTTACAAATAGGCTTACCCTCATCCTACCCTCTATAATTGACTCAAACCCTGTAAATCTACGGATATTAATTTACGCAGACTGTTCACAAATATCCATACCAACCATATAACAGATAACCGGGGCTCACTAGTAATCGCCTCTCTAGAATGCATTTGACACTGTGGAGTGGCCTTTCCTGTGGGAGACTCTTCGAAGAATGGGGTTCCCCTTAATTTTTATTCAATGGCTACAGGTAGTTTATCACTCCCTGACGGCTGCCATTAGGTTGGGAGGTCTCTTATCACCCTCATTCCAATTGTATTGTGGTACCTGACAGGGCTGTCCTCTCTCCCTGGCTCTTTTTGCCATTGCTATGGAACCTGTACCTAAAGCTCTTCGTGTATCACCCCTTATTAAGGACCTGAGACTGGCGTGGCTGGGGGAGAGAGTAGCCCAGTATGTGGACGATCTCCTATTGTTTCCTAATGATGCTGACCCCTCACTGAAGGGGGCGCTGCAGGTTTTAAACTCATTCTCAGTCTCCGGTTGTTAAACAGGTTAGGGCTAAATTGAAAGCATGGTTGAACGTTCCTTTGTCTCTCCTAGGACATGTAAATCTCATAAAAATTATAATTTTTCCCAAATTTAACTTCTTGTTTCGTAATTCCCCATAGTGGATTTCTAAGTCCTTCTTTATACAACTAAATCCACAACTATCCACATTGATGCGACCCACCTCTCAGACTGGTTTAGTGGTTTTGGATTGCCACAAATATTACATAGCAGCCCAGTTGGTTACTGCTGCCTGGTGGCTAAAACCAAATTTGTCCAACCCGCCTACGGTCCTGGATGCTGCAGTGGGATCGGTGGAGGCCCTCGCGTGTTTACCATTTGAAGATCCTAAAGCTCCTTATGATTTAACGCCCTCATCTTCAGGCCTGGAAAGCAGGACTTATCTGTGAGAGCTACCTCCAAACTGCAGTCTCTCCAAAGACCCCACTATGGAATAACCTCACGCTCCCTCATATTTTTAAGCTTCCCAAACCCTTAGTCTGGACCAAATTTAATGTCAAATTAGTACAGGATGTCAAGTCAGATCTTTCCATTCATCCCTTTGATTACTTTGTTTCTACCCACAATATCCTCCTTCATACCTTTTTAATGTACTTACAGTTGTCCCATGCTTTCAGGAGCCAATTTCCCCCTGGGGAAGCTCAGGTGGTGTCTTCGGACCTAGAAATAATCTTAGGGGATGGGGATTTAGAGAAACCTACCTCCACCCTATATGCACACCTCCTCAGAGTATCCTTACTAGATTTATCAGGGCTGCGCCAACGCTGGTCTATTGACTCTCCCAAACTGGATTCTGAGGACTGGGGGGATATATGAGTTTTCCCCTTCCAAATTCTGGTCTCCATAAGAGACCATCTCATACAGTCCAAGGTGGTACATAGAGGCTATTACACCCCTTACCGTCTACATAAAATGGGACTTATACACTCTCCAGCATGCTGGCGATGTAGTCACCCCCAGGGGGACTTCATACATATATTTTGGTCCATATGGTTGTGGCTAGGTGGTTCAATTGGATACAGCACCTCATCCCAAAGTATTTAGGTAACTAGTATATGAAGGGACAGGGGATTATAGCGGTGCTAGGGTAATATAGTGTAAGAAGGAAAAAAAAATTTAAAATGACAAAATTACAAAATTTTATTTGATATTATTACATGCATAGAAAGAACACTAAAATGGTTGACACCTATACAGACTTATATATTGCGTGCGACCCAATTAAAGTAGAGTGGGCCAGATGGAGATGGCCATGAAGATGAAGGCTCGGTTTCCTACATGTTTCGCCAAGGCATTGGCTTCCTCAGGGAACAAGAGCTCAAATTCAATATAAAGCAATCTGTACATAGGAATACAAAGAACATGGTGTAAACGGACAAAGATATCTAACAATGAAATATTTTGTACATAACTGGATATTGGAGTGTTGTGGCTGGACAGTCCCTCAAGGAGGCGGTTACAGTGAACCCGATAGCGCAAACGCACCTGAAAGACCGGCAACCAGGGAGGGCACGATAAATGTCACCCAGGGGGGAAGGGCAGGCTGCGCCATGTAATGTGACTGCAGGGGGCATGCAGTAAACCTGGCAAGAAAATATATTAAAAATAGGTGAGTGGGTATTGGGTATATATTGAACATTATGTTTAAGAGGACACAAAAAGTGATGCATTATACATCAATTAACTAGGGCAAAAAGAGCCGATCTGGAACTCACACTATTAATTAAAAGAAAGTTGATTGGAGGAGAGGGGGAAAAGTGCCTGTATGTAGATTTGAAGACACACAGGGGCAGTTGGCCGGGTTGGCAATCAATAGATAATGACCTAAATAGGAAGATATACATAAGTTTGTATTAATAAGTAGACCTGGCAGTCATTATAAAGAATGAAAGGGAAGACCGCAAAAGAAAAGGACTTACCAGATAGGCTATATTGTGGGGCAAATGACTGACTTCAATATTTACATGCTTTGTGTACATATAAAAGGATTTGGAGATGGCAACAAAACAATAAGTCCTGGAAAAGAGTAGATGGAAAAAGACTATATTTAAAAATGGGAAGGCAGTCCAGTATGGGGATGAAGGATTAAATACAAAGCAGGAAGTAATTTACCTGGTAAGCTATTTAGCAGAATATATGACTGTTAGAGGATCAAAATTAAAGGCTGCCAAGGAGATTAGATGGTAACTCCAAGTTGGTAAATCCTAAAAGGAATAGTTGAAGGCTGAGTAAAGGATAGAGTTGAAAAAAATCGATGGGTTGAAAATAATAAATATCATGGTCATCAAGGATTACCCGGTTACTGTGTGTAGGAGCACAAGCAGGCACGTCCCTCGTCCAGCGTGTTAAGCGAGGGACTGGCCGGTTACTAATATGCCCCCCACACCTGATCAGATAATGATCAGGTGTGCGGACGCGAATGAAGGGCGTCCGCGCATGCGCACTAAGCGGCGCCCCGGAGACTACACGTTCCGGCGTGCACCGCGCGCACGCTCAGACAATACGGCCATCGCATGGCCAATGAAAAGACGAGGCGCCGTGGGTGGGCGGTCCCAAGGCGCCGTCATCATCCATCCGCCGATGGAATATGGGAGGCCGGAGAGTGTGAGCGAAGCGCGGACACCCGAGGCAGACAATTATGTACTGCCCCGGGCGTCCGTACAGGCACCAACAGCACTGGCACCGCCCATCGCGAGAGGGGGGCACAGTCGCGCCCCCCATAGGATGCAGGAAAACCAGTGGGCGGAGGCGATTCGGGGACGGAACCCCCTTAATGCGAGATGAAGAGCGGGTGGGGGCACAGAATGAGGGGACTAATCCCCGGCTAACCCGACGGTCCA
Source organism: Aquarana catesbeiana (assembly GCF_042186555.1). Taxonomy (NCBI): domain Eukaryota; kingdom Metazoa; phylum Chordata; class Amphibia; order Anura; family Ranidae; genus Aquarana; species Aquarana catesbeiana. The sequence continues at coordinate 100,627,423 of NC_133330.1, forward strand.
CTAGGGTCTCTGGGGGCAGCGGGAGCAGTCCTGCGCTTCAGCCAGCAATGTCCAGCCACAAAGTCCACAATAGACATAGAGAACCACAGGGTCCTGGTTAAACAAAAAAAAATATCATAAAAAGACATAAGTCAAACTGGGAAAAATAATACAAATGAATACAAAGGTATTATGATGTGTATGTAGTATGTTAATCACACCAAAAGACAGCAGGAAATTAACAAAAATCCAAATAGCTAGTAGAGCAATGTATAGAGAAGGCATATACAGCAATACATTGTTACAGAATCATGTTGCATGGATGCTAATATTCTTGGGGTCAAGTATACAGAACTATGCAAGGGAGACACACCAGCATCCATGACAGGGGAATGTGAGGGGAGACATAGAAAGAGAAAGAAAAAGGGGATAGGGAGAAGGGGGAAGGAAAAGAGAGAAAAAGAGGAATAGGAAGAAGAGAAGGTCAGAGGGACAAACAAGAGAAAGACTATAAATGGCGTGAATTGGAAACGAGCGCAAAATGTTTGCGTACAAAGCATATTTGCAAATAAAACTAGTAGTAATGCAAGCTCATAGAAAGGGTTTGAAACTTATGTGTTCATTGAGACCAGGGGAGCTAGTGGCATGTAAAATGTGAATCCATTTTGTTTCAAGCTGTAATAGTCTGGTGTCAATACTACCGCCTCTGGCATGTAGAGGGACATGCTCGAGTGCGGAAAATAAAATAACGTGGGGGTCAAAGTTGTGCTGGGCGGCAATATGCCGATTGATGGCTGTGGTGGTAGTGTTTTTATATAGCGGTTTTATGTGGTCACGGATACGGATCTGGAAGGGACGTTTGGTTTTGCCAACGTAGTACGAACCACATTGGCATTGAGCCAAGTAGACGACTCCTACAGTGGCGGAAGTGACCCGATGTCTAATGGTGTGAGTATCTCCATTAGGCAGGGTCACTGTTCTAGAATTGGTGACAAAGGCGCAGACGTCACATTTGCCACACTGGTATGTACCAGTAACAGTGGGCGCATGTGAAGTGTCAATCGAATGGTGGCTTTTAATCAGTCGATCACGAAGTGAGGGGGATCGACGGTATGTGACATCGGGATACGTTTTGACATATTTGGAGATTGTGGGATCTGCCGTTAGTAAAGGCCAGAATTGATTAAGAATATGTTTGATTTGGGTGTGCTGATTTGAGTATTGGGTGATTAGTCGTATCGGTTGTCTAGTGTCTGGCAGTTTGTCAGAGAAGACAAGGTCCTTTCTGTTTAATTTCTTCGCCTTGTTGAAGGCTTTTTTCAAAAGAGAATGGCTGTAGCCTCTGTCTAAGAGTCTACTATAGAGTTCTTGTGCTGCTTGAAGAAATTCTTCCTCGAGAGTACAATTTCTTTTTATTCTGAGATATTGGCTGAACGGGATACTTCTAAGAAGGGGTTTGGGATGGGCACTGCTGGCATGCAAAATTGTATTGCCCGACGAGGGCTTGCGATAGAGAGCAGTGTGGATCTGGCCATTGGGGTGCAAGCTAATCTGGAGGTCCAAAAAATGGATCTGCGACTGGCTGCACTCCATGGTGAATTTAAGATTGAACGCATTCTGGGTAAGATGCTGAACAAACACTACAAGTTCATCTTTAGTACCTGACCAAAACAATAGTATATCATCGATATACCTGTACCAGGATATGACCTTAGACAGATAAGGAGTGGAGTGGACCGGGTCAAATAGTTCTCTCTCCCACCCCCCCCAGGTACAGGTTGGCGTAGGCAGGGGCACACTTGGTCCCCATAGCCACACCCTGTACCTGGAGGTAGTGGGAGGAGCCGAACGTGAAGTAGTTACGTGTTAATATAAACCTCAATAGTTCTATAACAAAATCTCCGTATGCGTCGTATTTGGGGCCTCTCTCTCGAATTCGTTTTTCAATCACCAAAGTGCCTCTCTTATGTGGAATGATGTTATATAGACTTTCGACGTCTAGAGCTACCAACCAGGTGTTTTTTGGTAGAGATTGGCCATCAAGTATTCGAAGGAGATGGATAGTATCTTTTATGTAGGAGGGCAGGGAGACTACATGGGGTGCCAAGTATTTATCAACTAGTGCACTGGCAGGTTCAGTGAGGCATTGCCGTCCAGACGCGATTGGGCGGCCTGGAGGATGATCGAGAGATTTATGAAGTTTCGGGAGAGAATAGAAGGTGGGAGTTGTAGGTTCCCTGACATTGAGAAATTTCCATGTATTCAAGTCAATGGTGCCCTTGTGATAGGCTGTAAATATTAGCTGGTAATATTCTGATATGTAATGGTCGATAAGTGATTTGGAGATTGGTCTGTACCAATCACGGTTGTTTAAGATATTGAGGCACATTTGTTCATAGAAGGGCACATCCATCACCACCACATTGCCACCCTTATCGGCTGGTTTGATGATGAGTTCTGGATGATTTTGAAGAGATTTAATTGCCTTGGTCAGGGCAGGAGTGAGATTGGAAGAGGAAGGAGAGGTGGGATTAAACCCTTCGATAGCTGAAATGACCTGTTGCACAAAGGCCCAGATATTGGGGTTTGTGGACAGGTTGGGAAAGTTGTTGGATTTGGGTTTGAAAGAAATGGGAGGGGAGAAGGCGACACCAAGGGCAGCGACACCCGAGTCACAAAGGTCCGGGAGGTCGTCGCCGTCAGTGTCGCCCTCCTCCCAAAGTGACATCAGCTCCTCAAGGGCTTGTAGTTCAGCCAGAGTAGGAACCTGTTGAGAGGACGTAGTTGATTCAGAGGGCACTGCACTAGAAGAGGATTTGTCATAAATTACTTTATAAAGTAATTTACGTGCAAAGAGATGGATGTCTTTGATAAGGGCAAATTTGTCTAGATCGTTGGACGGACAGAAAGTGAGACCAAGTTGCAATACATGAACCTGATCTGCATTAAGTGGAATCGATGATAAGTTGATTACATCAGGGGTGGATGATCTTCGTGAGTCACCAGCATTTGTGTTTGTGGATTGAGGGTTGGGCTCGAAGGGGAGTCCTGGCCCTGTCCTAAAAAAATAGGTGCGAGTTTTGGATCTGCGGATAGTGCGTTTGCTGGAAACATGGAGGTGATTGTGGGTTCACTTACCCTCCTAGTGACCGTGTGCATCTGGGAGTGAGAAAGTGCCGATGTGACCGAAGGTGCCTTGATAGTGGATGATTTCGGTATCGCTGATGTCTTGGATTGTGCTTTGGTGAAGGGAGTGGAGACGTGAGAGGTCTTGGAGTGAGCCGTGGGTGGGTGAGAAAGGGGGGTGGGTCCAAGCGTGCGGTGTGATGATTCCAAAGATGTGACCGACAGATCACCTTTTCTTTTCTTAGCCAGTTGTTCCTGTGTCAAATCGTGATATACCGTGGAGGTGTTGGATGAGAAGGAAGCAGACAGAGTATTAGATTCAAGGTTATTGGAAGTGGGTACATTGGAAGTAAAGGGCTTACTTCTAGGTTTGGTTTCTTTGGTATTGTCCCACTTGTAAGCATAGCCGTTTTCGTGAGCGGCTTGGTCTCTTAAGAATTTTCTTTCCTTGTCATTGATTGTTGTAAGTGTGTATTCCTCCAGATGAGCGCGCAGGGCCTTGTCCCGTTTGCTATACCTGGAGGAAGACATACCTTGTGCGTGGTCTGAATACCACCGGTTAATCGCAACATCAAGTTGTTCCATCTCAATTACATATTCATTACATAGGATGGAAAGCATGTTGAGGGAACATGACTGGAGATTGTTCTCCCAAGATGCCTTTAATGAATCGTTAATTTTTTTGATATTGGGGAATAGCTGGATTCTTAATCCCCAGGGAATAATCTTGTGTTCTGCATACTTTTAAAAATAAGTTTTATGCCAATAAATTCTGACTTTTTTTTTCCAGAAGGCGTTGTAATCTCATGAATGCCCTGTCCAGTTCAGCGTCAGTTATAGTAGAAGCATTTTGAGATGCCTGGATTCGGGTCATAAGACCTTCCCAGGCTTCTCCACAGAAATCTGCCATGGTAACGGTTGCTGGGACCTTGAACAGCACTAAATGTAAAAAAAGGAAAGGAAAGACAGGTGTTTTACACAATAGGTAAAGGTAACCGTAGGTAGTGGTTAGTAGGGTTGCTAGACAGATCCAATGTCTCAAAATTGTGTAAATAAGTAACACTGCAGTAAGATCGTAATAATTGGTTAATGAGAGGAATAACAGAAAAAATAATTAGTGTAGATGCGAGGAACCTAATCTAGCCAAGAGAACAATGTGCATTAAAGCTCTGGTAATTAGGAAAATATGGTTGTGGCTAGGTGGTTCAATTGGATACAGCACCTCATCCCAAAGTATTTAGGTAACTAGTATATGAAGGGACAGGGGATTATAGCGGTGCTAGGGTAATATAGTGTAAGAAGGAAAAGAAAATTTAAAATGACAAAATTACAAAATTTTATTTGATATTATTACATGCATAGAAAGAACACTAAAATGGTTGACACCTATACAGACTTATACATTGCGTGCAACCCTATTAAAGTAGAGTGGGCCAGATGGAGATGGCCATGAAGATGAAGGCTCGGTTTCCTACATGTTTCGCCAAGGCATTGGCTTCCTCAGGGAACAAGAGCTCAAATTCAATATAAAGCAATCTGTACATAGGAATACAAAGAACATGGTGTAAACGGACAAAGATATCTAACAATGAAATATTTTGTACATAACTGGATATTGGAGTGTTGTGGCTGGACAGTCCCGCAAGGAGGCGGTTACAGTGACCCCGATAGCGCAAACGCACCTGAAAGACCGGCAACCAGGGAGGGCACAATAAATGTCACCCAGGGGGGAAGGGCAGGCTGCGCCGTGTAATGTGACTGCAGGGGGCATGCAGTAAACCTGGCAAGAAAATATATTAAAAATAGGTGAGTGGGTATTGGGTATATATTGAACATTATGTTTAAGAGGACACAAAAAGTGATTCATTATACATCAATTAACTAGGGCAAAAAGAGCCGATCTGGAACTCACACTATTAATTAAAAGAAAGTTGATTGGAGGAGAGGGGGAAAAAGTGCCTGTATGTAGATTTGAAGACACACAGGGGCAGTTGGCCGGGTTGGCAATCAATAGATAATGACCTAAATAGGAAGATATACATAAGTTTGTATTAATAAGTAGACCTGGCAGTCATTATAAAGAATGAAAGGGAAGACCGCAAAAGAAAAGGACTTACCAGATAGGCTATATTGTGGGGCAAATGACTGACTTCAATATTTACATGCTTTGTGTACATATAAAAGGATTTGGAGATGGCAACAAAACAATAAGTCCTGGAAAAGAGTAGATGGAAAAAGACTATATTTAAAAATGGGAAGGCAGTCCAGTATGGGGATGAAGGATTAAATACAAAGCAGGAAGTAATTTACCTGGTAAGCTATTTAGCAGAATATATGACTGTTAGAGGATCAAAATTAAAGGCTGCCAAGGAGATTAGATGGTAACTCCAAGTTGGTAAATCCTAAAAGGAATAGTTGAAGGCTGAGTAAAGGATAGAGTTGAAAAAAATCGATGGGTTGAAAATAATAAATATCATGGTCATCAAGGATTACCCGGTTACTGTGTGTAGGAGCACAAGCAGGCACGTCCCTCGTCCAGCGTGCTAAGCGAGGGACTGGCCGGTTACTAATATGCCCCCCACACCTGATCAGATAATGAAGGGCGTCCGCGCATGCGCACTAAGCAGCGCCCCGGAGACTACACGTTCCGGCGTGCACCGCGCGCGCACGCTTAGACAATACGGCCATCGCATGGCCAATGAAAAGACGAGGCGCCGTGGGTGGGCGGTCCCAAGGCGCCGTCATCATCCATCCGCCGATGGAATATGGGAGGCCGGAGAGTGTGAGCGAAGCGCGGACACCCGAGGCAGACAATTATGTACTGCCCCGGGCGTCCGTACAGGCACCAACAGCACTGGCACCGCCCATCCCGAGAGGGGGGCACAGTCACGGCCCCCCATAGGATGCAGGAAAACCAGTGGGCGGAGGTGATTCGGGGACGGAACCCCCTTAATGTGAGATGAAGAGCGGGCGGGGGCACAGAATGAGGGGACTAATCCCCGGCTAACCCGACGGTCCACTAGGGTCTCTGGGGGCAGCGGGAGCAGTCCTGCGCCTCAGCCAGCAATGTCCAGCCACAAAGTCCACAATAGACATAGAGAACCACAGGGTCCTGGTTAAACAAAAAAAACATATCATAAAAAGACATAAGTCAAACTGGGAAAAATAATACAAATGAATACAAAGGTATTATGATGTGTATGTAGTATGTTAATCACACCAAAAGACAGCAGGAAATTAACAAAAATCCAAATAGCTAGTAGAGCAATGTATAGAGAAGGCATATACAGCAATACATTGTTACAGAATCATGTTGCATGGATGCTAATATTCTTGGGGTCAAGTATACAGAACTATGCAAGGGAGACACACCAGCATCCATGACAGGGGAATGTGAGGGGAGACATAGAAAGAGAAAGAAAAAGGGGATAGGGAGAAGGGGGAAGGAAAAGAGAGAAAAAGAGGAACAGGAAGAAGAGAAGGTCAGAGGGACAAACAAGAGAAAGACTATAAATGGCGTGAATTGGAAACGAGCGCAAAATGTTTGCGTACAAAACATATTTGCAAATAAAACTAGTAGTAATGCAAGCTCATAGAAAGGGTTTGAAACTTATGTGTTCATTGAGACCAGGGGAGCTAGTGGCATGTAAAATGTGAATCCATTTGGTTTCAAGCTGTAATAGTCTGGTGTCAATACTACCGCCTCTGGCATGTGGAGGGACATGCTCGAGTGCGGAAAATAGAATAACGTGGGGGTCAAAGTTGTGCTGGGCGGCAATATGCCGATTGATGGCTGTGGTGGTAGTGTTTTTATATAGCGGTTTTATGTGGTCACGGATATGGATCTGGAAGGGACGTTTGGTTTTACCAACGTAGTACGAACCACATTGGCATTGAGCCAAGTAGACGACTCCTACAGTGGCGCAAGTGACCCGATGTCTAATGGTGTGAGTATCTCCATTAGGCAGGGTCACTGTTCTAGAATTGGTGACAAAGGCGCAGACGTCACATTTGCCACACTGGTATGTACCAGTAACAGTGGGCACATGTGCAGTGTCAATCGAATGGTGGCTTTTAATCAGTCGATCACGAAGTGAGGGGGATCGACGGTATGTGACATCGGGATACGTTTTGACATATTTGGAGATTGTGGGATCTGCCGTTAGTAAAGGCCAGAATTGATTAAGAATATGTTTGATTTGGGTGTGCTGATTTGAGTATTGGGTGATTAGTCGTATCGGTTGTCTAGTGTCTGGCAGTTTGTCAGAGAAGACAAAGTCCTTTCTGTTTAATTTCTTCGCCTTGTTGAAGGCTTTTTTCAAAAGAGAATGGCTGTAGCCTCTGTCTAAGAGTCTACTATAGAGTTCTTGTGCTGCTTGAAGAAATTCTTCCTCGAGAGTACAATTTCTTTTTATTCTGAGATATTGGCTGAACGGGATACTTCTAAGAAGGGGTTTGGGATGGGCACTGCTGGCATGCAAAATTGTATTGCCCGACGAGGGCTTGCGATAGAGAGCAGTGTGGATCTGGCCATTGGGGTGCAAGCTAATCTGGAGGTCCAAAAAATGGATCTGCGACTGGCTGCACTCCATGGTGAATTTAAGATTGAACGCATTCTGGGTAAGATGCTGAACAAACACTACAAGTTCATCTTTAGTACCTGACCAAAACAATAGTATATCATCGATATACCTGTACCAGGATATGACCTTAGACAGATAAGGAGTGGAGTGGACCGGGTCAAATAGTTCTCTCTCCCACCCCCCCAGGTACAGGTTGGCGTAGGCAGGGGCACACTGCCCTGCAATCAGCTTATATTGGTTGCAAGTGCTCTCTGTGATACAGTCGATGATCAACATTTCCATCTCTCCCTCCTCGAGAGTGTGCCTGTTGGGTCTGGTGGAAGATTTGGCTCCTAGAGTGGCAGAGAGGACCCTCATTGGTCTCCTATTGTTTTATGCCAGAAAAGCAATTACCAGTATGCTCTGCTGGAAAAAACAGATCCCTCCTTGCTTGTCCCTTTCAAAGCAGCTGGTGAATAAGACACTGCCCATATGTCCATCGGGGTTGCCCTAAGAAATACGATAGAGTCTGGGCCAAATGGCTAGCGGAACTTCCCACAGCTGTGGATAGTTAATGCCAGCCCATACTAGATATGATACACGTCTCCTGTTCAGGGCGTCTCCTGTTCAGGGCGTGAACTAGGATACCCCGCGTCTTTTTGATACTGCAACAGCCAGGGCGGTTGGATGTACACAGGTCCTTTCAGCTGTTTATGTTGCAAGATGCTACAGTTCTCAAGCTTACCTTGCATTACATATGTTGTATTGTTATCTTTTGCTCCCCTGCGTGGGCTCAGCGCCTGTACCTGGAAGCCTTGTTTGAGGTGTATGTATGTTGTTTTGTGTTAAAGATTCAATAAAAAAGATTAAAAAAAAAAAAAGAAAATTTGTGGCATACTGATTTGGTAGACTTTCAACAGAATGCGTGACCAGATATTATAGTCCCCCAAATCGCTTTGGTTTTCTCTTCCAGGGTTAGACACATAATCTGGTTTATTACACAACTTTTAAACTTTTTAAAGAGGTAGTAAACTTATGAGAAAAAAAAATTCTCCCTGCAAGGTAAAGCCATAATGTGCTAGCAAGCATCGCATACTTGCACATTATGAAAGACGTACTATGAAAAAAAGCCCTCCAGTGGCATGCTGTCACTGCTGCAGAGGCTTCCATCTTCATCTGGTCTTCTTTCCGGGTTTGTGAGCTGTGGGCGCTTGAATGGCTGTGCCGCGATGACGTAACTCTGGCACATGCACATGAGAGTCTCGCCCACGGCACACAGCTTTGAAGGAATGGCACAGGTATGCCGTTCCTTCACAGCGCATGCGCCGGTGATGTCACCAGCTGTTGCTCACTGGAATATCTCCTAAACAGTGCACGTTTAGAAGATATTTATTTTACCTACAAGCAAGCTATATTATAAGCTTACCTGTAGGTAAAAATCACAGATGGGGAGTTTACTACCACTTTAACCACTTGCTGACCACCTAACGCAGATATACTGCGGCAGAATGGCACGGGCAGGCAAAATCACGTACCTGGTACATGATCTGCCTCCCGCGGGCTGGGGCGCATTGCGCCCCCCCGGTGCCCTAGGCAGTTGGCTTTGTTAAGGGAGCGATACAGGCTGAGGGGGAGGCCACTCATTCGTGGCCACCCCCTCGCGATCGCTCCCCACGAATGACAATCTTCCTCTGCTGCTGTAATTGAAACAGTGGCAGAGGAAGTGATGTCATCTCTCCTCGAGCCAGTCTTTTCGTTCCGGCGCCGAGGAGAGAAGATATCAATGTGAGTTGCACCAACACTACACTTACAGTAGAACACACTAGGCACACTTTTCACCCCCCAATCACCCCCCTGTACCCCCTGTTACAGTGACACCAATAGCAGTTTTTTTTTTTCTTTTGCATTGGTGTCAGTTTGTGACAGTTATAAGTGGTAGGGCAGTTAGGGTTAGTCCCCTTTAGGTCTAGGGTACCCCCCAACCCTCCTAATAAAGTTTTAACCCCTTGATCACCCCCTGTCGCCAGTGTCACTAAGCAATCGTTTTTCTGATCGCTGTATTAGTGACACAGGTGACGCTAGTTAGGGAGGTAAGTATATAGGTTTGCCGTCAGCGTTTTATAGCGACAGGGACCCCCATATACTACCTAATAAAGGCTTTAACCCCCTGATTGCCCCCTAGTTAACCCTTTCACCAGTAATCACCGTATAAGTGTTACGGATGACGCTGGTTAGATAGTTTGTTTATTATAGTTTCAGGGCACCCGCCGTTTATTACATTATAAAGGTTTAATCCCCTGATATAAGTTAAGTTTTAGGGTCAGATAGGTCTGCGTCACCCCAGGCAGCATCAGGTTAGCGCCAGTACCGCTAACACCCACGCACGCACCATACACCTCCCTTAGTGGTATAGTATCTGAACGGATCAATATCTGATCCGAGCAGATCTATACTAGCGTCCCCAGCAGTTTAGGGTTCCCAAAAACGCAGTGTTAGCGGGATCAGCCCAGATACCTGCTAGCACCTGCGTTTTGCCCCTCGGCCCAGCCCTGCCCGGCCCAGCCCTGCCCAGCCCACCCAAGTGCAGTATCGATCGATCACTGTCACTTACAAAACACTAAACACACATAACTGCAGCGTTCGCATAGTCAGGCCTGATCCCTGTGATCGCTAACAGTTTTTGTTGGTAGCGTTTTGATACAGTCGCTAACAGTCAGGAGCTTTTTTGCCTGTGAGTCTCACTAGTGTACCACTAAATTTAGAGCCCAAAATGGCAAATCGAAGGTACACTAGTGAAGAGGCCTACACGTTTCTGAGCATGACAGATAGTGAAGAGGAAGTCACTCATCTGTCAGATTCAGGCTCAGAATACGATCCTGTAGACAGCAGCAGCTCCATGACAGATAGCTCTGACGACGGAGTTGTGGTCCCTGCCAATGTCAGGCGTACCAGACCCCGAACTTCTTCTTCTGTCCTTGATGTGCAAGAACCGCAGGTCCCTCTTATGGAGCAGAGAAGTACTAGCGCAGCTATTCCTTCTGGTGAACTGTCAAGCACCAGCGGCCTAGTACACCATGGTCATACATCCAGCACTGCAGTAACACGTGGTGACGTGGCGAGTCCCATAAGTGCAGTTCAAGCTGGCGAGGTGGCAAGCACAAATAGTGTCCCGCTGCCACCAAGAAGACGAACACAGGCCCGTCGTGCCCATAGTGCCCTTCCTGCTGCATTCGCCAATCCGAATTGGGAACCCACCACTTCTGCAGCACCAGTACTTCCCCCATTCACTGGCCAACCCGGCATTCAGGTGGAAACAGTTTATTTTACGTCACTGGATTTTTATTCACTGTTTTTCACGGAAGATCTCTATAGATCTATTGTGGACCAAAGCAATTTGTACGCTGGTCAACACATCGCCACTATTCCCCAGTTCTCCCTTGCCAGAGATTGGAAACCAATTACGGTTTCCGAATTTAAGATCTTTCTGGGTCTTTCCCTCCTCATGGACATAACCAAAAAGAGTGAGTTGCGGTCATATTGGTCCACTGACCCAATTCACCATACGCCCGTGTTCTCTGCTTCCATGGCCAGGGCACGATACGAGCAGATTTTGCGGTTCATGCACTTCAACAACAATGAACTCTGTCGTCCTCGTGGAGACCCTGAATACGATCGGCTCTACAAAATTCGGCCCCTCGTAAACCACTTCAACCAACATTTTGCAGACTTGTTTACTCCCCATCAAGTTGTCTGCATTGATGAGTCCCTGATAAAGTTTTCTGGCCGCTTGTCATTCAAACAGTACCTTCCCAGCAAACGTGCCAGATACGGGATCAAGATTTATAAGCTCTGTGACAGGGCCACAGGCTATACTTGTAGTTTTATGGTTTACGAGGGCAAAGATAGTCACGTAGAGCCGACAAACTGCCCTGACTACATAGGAAGCGCTGGCAAGATTGTGTGGGACTTGGTGTCACCCTTATTCGGAAAGGGGTACCACTTGTACGTGGACAATTATTACATGAGCGTGCCACTTTTTAGTCACCATTTTGATCATCAAATTGGAGCATGTTGAACCGTGCGACCTAATCGCCGGGGCTTTCCTCAGCGGCTTGTAGATTCCCGTCTTAGGTTGGGGGAGAGAGCCTGCTTGCAGTGTAATAATTTGCTCGCTATGAAGTGGAGGGATAATAAGAATGTTTTCGTTCTCACCTCCCTTCATGCACACATGACGGTCCAATTACTACGGCGACTGGTGTTGTGGAGAAACCCCTCTGTGTCCACGAATATAACTTTAACCTTAACCTCAACGACCAGTTGTTGGCGCGGTACCTAGTTGCCGTAGGGCCAGACGCTGGTACAAAAAAGTGTCTGTTTATCTATTTCAATTGGCTTTGCTGAACGCTTATGTGCTATACAGAGCTTCAGGACGGACTGGATCCTTCCTTAAATTCCAGGAAGAGATCGTCAGAGCCCTTCTGTTTCCAGACGGTGCTCCACCTCACCTTTCCCAACCAAATGCAGTAAGCCGGCTGCATGAGAGGCATTTTCTTTATGTCCTCCCGAGTACCCCTACCCAATGCGCCCCCCCAAAAAAGATGTCGTGTCTGCAGCAAGTAGACTGCAGACACGACATCTTTTGTATTTGCTTTGCAGGTATGGTAAGTCTTACTGTTATACTGTAATGTTACTTTGTTTTATTGTTAACCATCATTCGCTTAGCAGGTACGCCATTCAGTTGCAGCGCGGATTTATTTATCTTGACAGCAACAGTGTTTGCTCCCACGATACATAAAGCCGTGACTCCAGCGCTGTCAGAGGTGATTTCACCACCACAGTTACATACTTCAGCATATATGCCGAAGCGTGGGGGCAGCAGTGGGTGGAGGAGGATGCGGGAGGATGCCCCCATGCTTCGGCATACATAAACGGTGCATGTATGCCCTTCATTAGAAGTGGGTGGATGAAGGGAGGTATTCTAATGGTGGGCATACCCACCGATCAATATCTTTTTTTCGTTCAGCCTGCATGAAAAAAAAGTTTACAATATATGCCCAACAAGGACCTAAGGACAACGTACTGGTATGTTGCTGGACTTTGAGTGGTTATACCAGAATGATGCCTGCAGGGTTAGGTATCATCTTGGTATCATTCTTTTCAGCCAGCGGTCGGTTTTCATGTAATTAGCCTCTAGACTGTAATTAGCCTAATTAGCCTCTAGACTGCTTTTACAAGCAGTGGGAGGGAATGCCCCCTCCCCCATCCCCACCGTCTTCCATGTTTTTCTCTGGCTCTCCTGTCCCAACAGGGAACCTGAGAATGCAGCCGGTGATTCAGCCAGCTGACCATAGAGCTGATCAGAGACCAGAATGGCTCCAAACATCTCTATGGCCTAAGAAACCGGAAGCGACGAGCATTTCATGACTTAGATTTTGCCGGATGTAAACAGCGCCATTGGAAAATTGGGAAAGCATTTTATCACACCAATCTTGGTGTGGTCAGATGCTTTGAGGGCAGAGGAGAGATCTAGGGTCTAATAGACCCCAATTTTTTCAAAAAAGAGTACCTGTCACTACCTATTGCTATCATACTGGATATTTACATTCCCTGAGATAACAATAAAAATTATAAAAAAAAATGAAAGGAACAGTTTAAAAATAAGATAAAAAAGCAAAAAAATAATAAAGAAAAAAAAAAGCACCCCTGCCTCCCCCCCGCTCTCACGCAAAGGCGAACGCAAGCGTTGGTCTGGCGTCAAATGTAAACAGCAATTGCACCATGCATGTGAGGTATCACCACGAAGGTCAGATCGAGGGCAGTAATTTTAGCAGTAGACCTCCTCTGTAAATCTAAAGTGGTAACCTGTAAAGGCTTTTAAAGGCTTTTAAAAATGTTTTTAGTTTGTCGCCACTACACGTTTGTGCGCAATTTTAAAGCATGTCATGTTTGGTATCCATGTACTCGGCCTAAGATCATCTTTTTTTATTTCATCGAACAGAAAAAAAGGGGGATGACCAACTAGTTTAGGAGAGGGAGCCGTGCCACGTCCAATAATCTAAAGATACAAGACAAAGGGTTCCCCTGGGTGGACTTTTCCGGCACTTGCAAAGGCAGACAGGTGGGGTATATAAAAAGTAAGGGGCGTTTATATATTAATAAAAGGTATCATTTTATTAGTATAGAAAAATACATTTGATAAAAAACAAGCAATAAATGTATAAAGTAACACGATGAAACTACATAGTAGCTATGATGAACAAACAAAAAACAATGTATGATGAAAAAAGCTCTTCTCAGGCCCGACGCGTTTCGGGGTACTAAATATCTGTACGGTCCTTCTTCAGGGGCAAAATTGAGAGAGAAGGTTTCATCTATGCTAATTAGAAAGGGAATGGAGAGGAGAGGGTCAGGTGATTGGTAAAACCTTAAATAATATTATATGGAAAATTGGGATGATCACTTGATCACCTACCTGAAAATGCGATGAATTGCTTGTGAAAATTTATAAAAACAAAAAGGGCCACAAAAGGAGGACAGGGTATGGCAATAAGTATTGGTATCGTAGCTAATGTAGATCTAAATATTTAGATGGTGAGATGTGCAGGATGGTAGGCTGCAGTCACTATGGGGAGGTGTGACAATACTCCCGTCCCGCCCGACCCGGGCGCGTGCAAGCCAGAGCGGCGTGCTGAGGTCACAGGAAGGCGTCTCTGGAAAATAAGAAAATACAGAGAGGACATTAGGAGAGGGTCCAAAATATATAAGTGGAAAGGAGTGGGTAAATGTATAGATATGTAAATTGATCAGAATGAGGTTAATAATGCTGAAAGTATAGGGGATAGTATGTGTATAGTTACAATGCATCAAATAAGGGCTAATAAGAAGGGGATCCAGTTCACCCTATATTATAGTGGCGGAGTACAACTGTGTATATATATGGGATTCGGTTCAACATAGTATACACTGAAAGTAGATACACAGTTACAAGCCACAGAGTAGATATAATATGTATGCATACTGAAAAATTCAAAAAGAGTATTAAGTAACCAATGAAATGGTACAATTGAGAGCAAGACCATAGTATATACAATGTGAGTAGTACAAATGTAGTGTTACAGGGCCTATATTAGTATGCTCCTAATAACCAGCAGGGCCCAGAGTCAGAGCAGGCTTAGGATGAGAGATGTGTGGCTAGTACAACTGAGTGGAGGAGTAATAAATGTATCTGAAGCTAAAGTGCTATAGTAAGGAGAAGTAGGGAAAAAGTAACTGAGAAGTCATACCTTAGATGGAAACAGGAGTGCATAACCGCAACCTCACAGCCAAACATCCAGCAAATGTAACGCCTTGCTGGGAAGTGAGAGGGGCTGGTTAATAAAGTGTAAGGGATTCAATCAGCTGGCGTCAGGATGAGGCACAGCTGTGTTGTAAACAGGCGTAGGCAGAGACGTACTGTATTGACCCCCCGAGGCAGGGGTGCGCGGCGCCGCCCCAACCGCGCGTGCGCGAACGTCACGGCGTTTGGAGCAGCGTCGCGCACACACGCCCCACCGGCACGGAAGTACCACTCCGGCGGACTGCGCATGCCCGCCGGAGTGGCAACATGGAGGCAGTGGGCGTGAGATGGAGGAACGCCCAGGTACCTCCCTAAGCGCCGCCCAAGGAAGTCTTGTGGCGGCTTTCCGTGCCGGGCAGCCGCTCTGGCCACCAGCGCCTCGGGGGGGGGCGGGAAAAAGGGGGGTTGTGTCACAATGGATGGTACAGGAAAAAACATATGAGAAGTCACATACCAAGAAGATGGAGTGGCTAATACTCGATCATAGATGTTTGTATATCTCCCAGCGTACAGGAGCCGCCTACACCAAATCAAAATAGTTGCTGGCCGAGTGAGAGGGGGGCTTTAGTATTAGTAAAGAATTAGGAATGTAAATTGATACATGGGACAATAAACATAGTGAAATATTACACAGTATGACACCCATAAATAACAAAAGAGCTTCTATACATTGGGGAGCATACAAGCACAAATATCAATAAAGAATATATAGCAGATATAGATACATAATGGTTAAAAGGGATGGCAGACATGGATACGTCATATACATAACCAGTATAAGGACCAAGGAAGGGAACAAAGCAAGGGGGGGGGAGGGGGTTATTTATTTGTTTTACAAGGGAGAACGACCAAGCTGATTGTGCGTCAAAATACATGGTCCCCTGTGGTACCAACTGAAAACTATATAGGGAAGCGCATATAGACCAAAGGCCAGTAATTCATAAATAAATGGAAAAGGGGTAGGGGAAGGGGAGGGAGGGAGGAATTACTGGCCTTTGGTCTATATGCGCTTCCCTATATAGTTTTCAGTTGGTACCACAGGGGACCATGTATTTTGACGCACAATCAGCTTGGTCGTTCTCCCTTGTAAAACAAATAAATAACCCCCTCCCCCCCCCTTGCTTTGTTCCCTTCCTTGGTCCTTATACTGGTTATGTATATGACGTATCCATGTCTGCCATCCCTTTTAACCATTATGTATCTATATCTGCTATATATTCTTTATTGATATTTGTGCTTGTATGCTCCCCAATGTATAGAAGCTCTTTTGTTATTTATGGGTGTCATACTGTGTAATATTTCACTATGTTTATTGTCCCATGTATCAATTTACATTCCTAATTCTTTACTAATACTAAAGCCCCCCTCTCACTCGGCCAGCAACTATTTTGATTTGGTGTAGGCGGCTCCTGTACGCTGGGAGATATACAAACATCTATGATCGAGTATTAGCCACTCCATCTTCTTGGTATGTGACTTCTCATATGTTTTTTCCTGTACCATCCATTGTGACACAACCCCCCTTTTTCCCGCCCCCCCCGAGGCGCTGGTGGCCAGAGCGGCTGCCCGGCACGGAAAGCCGCCACAAGACTTCCTTGGGCGGCGCTTAGGGAGGTACCTGGGCGTTCCTCCATCTCACGCCCACTGCCTCCATGTTGCCACTCCGGCGGGCATGCGCAGTCCGCCGAAGTGGTACTTCCGTGCCGGTGGGGCGTGTGTGCGCGACGCTGCTCCAAACGCCGTGACGTTCGCGCACGCGCGGTTGGGGCGGCGCCGCGCACCCCCGCCTCGGGGGGGTCAATACAGTACGTCTCTGCCTACGCCTGTTTACAACACAGCTGTGCCTCATCCTGACGCCAGCTGATTGAATCCCTTACACTTTATTAACCAGCCCCTCTCACTTCCCAGCAAGGCGTTACATTTGCTGGATGTTTGGCTGTGAGGTTGCGGTTATGCACTCCTGTTTCCATCTAAGGTATGACTTCTCAGTTACTTTTTCCCTACTTCTCCTTACTATAGCACTTTAGCGTCAGATACATTTATTACTCCTCCACTCAGTTGTACTAGCCACACATCTCTCATCCTAAGCCTGCTCTGACTCTGGGCCCTGCTGGTTATTAGGAGCATACTAATATAGGCCCTGTAACACTACATTTGTACTACTCACATTGTATATACTATGGTCTTGCTCTCAATTGTACCATTCCATTGGTTACTTAATACTCTTTTTGAATTTTTCAGTATGCATACATATTATATCTACTCTGTGGCTTGTAACTGTGTATCTACTTTCAGTGTATACTATGTTGAACCGAATCCCATATATATACACAGTTGTACTCCGCCACTATAATATAGGGTGAACTGGATCCCCTTCTTATTAGCCCTTATTTGATGCATTGTAACTATACACATACTATCCCCTATACTTTCAGCATTATTAACCTCATTCTGATCAATTTACATATCTATACATTTACCCACTCCTTTCCACTTATATATTTTGGACCCTCTCCTAAGGTCCTCTCTGTATTTTCTTATTTTCCAGAGACGCCTTCCTGTGACCTCAGCACGCCGCTCTGGCTTGCACGCGCCCGGGTCAGGCGGGACGGGAGTATTGTCACACCTCCCCACGGTGACTGCAGCCTACCATCCTGCACATCTCACCATCTAAATATTTAGATCTACATTAGCTACGATACCAATACTTATTGCCATACCCTGTCCTCCTTTTGTGGCCCTTTTTGTTTTTATAAATTTTCACAAGCAATTCATCGCATTTTCAGGTAGGTGATCAAGTGATCATCCCAATTTTCCATATAATATTATCTAAGGTTTTACCAATCACCTGACCCTCTCCTCTCCATTCCCTTTCTAATTAGCATAGATGAAACCTTCTCTCTCAATTTTGCCCCTGAAGAAGGACCGTACAGATATTTAGTACCCCGAAACGCGTCGGGCCTGAGAAGAGCTTTTTTCATCATACATTGTTTTTTGTTTGTTCATCATAGCTACTATGTAGTTTCATCGTGTTACTTTATACATTTATTGCTTGTTTTTTATCAAATGTATTTTTCTATACTAATAAAATTATACCTTTTATTAATATATAAACGCCCCTTACTTTTTATATACCCCACCTGTCTGCCTTTGCAAGTGCCGGAAAAGTCCACCCAGGGGAACCCTTTGTCTTGTATCTTTTTTTATTTCATCAAACATTTTGGCAATATAGTATGTTTTAGTGCATTAAAATTTAAAAAAGTGTGTTTTTTCCCAAAAAAAGGCGTTTGAAAAATCGCTGCACAAATACTGTGTGAAAAAAAAAATGAAACACCCACCATTTTAATCTGTAGGGCATTTGATTTAAAAAATATATAATGTTTGGGGGTTCAAAGTAATTTTCTTGCAAAAAAAAAATAATAATAGTAAACAAAAAGTGTCAGAAAGGGCTTTGTTTTCAAGTGGTTAGAAGAGTGGGTGATGTGTGACATAAGCTTCTAAATGTTCTAAATGCCAGGACAGTTCAACCCCCCCCCCAAATAACCCAATTTTGGAAAGTAGACACCCTAAGCTATTTGCTGAGAGGCATGTCGAGTCCATGGAATATTTTATATTGTGACACAAGTTGCGGGAAAAAGACAAATTTTTTTTTTTTTTTTTTTGCACAAAGTTGTCACTAAATGATATATTGCTCAAACATGCCATGGGAATATGTGAAATTACACCCCAAAATACATTCTGTTGCTTCTCCTGAGTATGGCAATACCACATGTGTGAGGCTTTTTGGGAGCCTAGCCGCGTACGGGACCCCGAAAACCAAGCACCGCCTTCAGGCTTTCTAAGGGCGTAAATTTTTGATTTAACTCTTCACTGCCTATCACAGTTTTGGAGGCCATGGAATGCCCAGGTGGCACAAAACCCGCCCAAATGACCCTATTTTGGAAAGTAGACACCCCAAGTTATTTGCTAAGAGGTATAGTGAGTATTTTGCAGACCTCACTTTTTGTCACAAAGTTTTGAAAATTGAAAAAAGAAAAAAAAATTTTTTTTCTTGTCTTTCTTCATTTTCAAAAGCAAATGAGAGCTGCAAAATACTCACCATGCCTCTCAGCAAATAGCTTGGGGTGTCCACTTTCCAAAATGGGGTCATTTGGGGGGGGGGTTGTGCTATTTTGGCATTTTATGGCCTTCGAAACTGTGATAGGTAGTGAGGAGTGAATCAAAAATTTACGCCCTTAGAAATTCTGAAGTGATTGGTTTTAGGGGCCCCGTATGCAGCTAGGCTCCCACAAAGTCCCACACATGTAGTATGCCCGTACTCAGGAGAAGCAGCAGAATGTATTTTGGGGTGTAATTCCACATATGCCCATGGCATGTTTGAGCAATATATCATTTAGTGACAACTTTGTGCAAAAAAAAAAAAAGTTTGTAATTTTCCCGCAACTTGTGTCAAAATATAAAATATTCCATGGACTCAACATGCCTCTCAGCAAATAGCTTGGGGTGTCTACTTTCCAAAATGGGGTCATTTGGGGGGGTTTGTGCCATCTGGGCATTTTATGGCCTTCAAAACTGTGATAGGTAGTGAGGAGTGAAATAAAAAATGTACGCCCTTAGGACTCCTGAAGGCGGTGCTTGGTTTTCGGGGCCCCATACGCAGCTAGGCTCCCAAAAAGTCCCACACATGTACTATCCCCATACTCAGGAGAAGCAGCTAAATGTATTTTGGGGTGCAATTCCACATATGCCCATGGCCTGTGTGAGCAATATATCATTTAGTGACAAATTTTTGTAAATTTTTTTTTTTTTGTCATTATTCAATCACTTGGGACAAAAAAATTAATATTCAATGGGCTCAACATGCCTCTCAGCAATTTCCTTGGGGTGTCTACTTTCCAGAATGGGGTCATTTGGGGGGTTTTGTACTGCCCTGCCATTTTAGCACCTCAAGAAATGACATAGGCAGTCATAAACTAAAAGCTGTGTAAATTCCAGAAAATGTACCCTAGTTTGTAGACGCTATAACTTTTGCGCAGACCAATAAATATACGCTTATTGACATTTTTTTACCAAAGACATGTGGCCGAATACATTTTGGCCTAAATGTATGACTAAAATTGAGTTTATTGGATTTTTTTTATAACAAAAAGTAGAAAATATCATTTTTTTTCAAAATTTTCGGTCTTTTTCCGTTTATAGCGCAAAAAATAAAAACCGCAGAGGTGATCAAATACCATCAAAAGAAAGCTCTATTTGTGGGAAGAAAAGGAAGCAAATTTTGTTTGGGTACAGCATTGCATGACCACGCAATTAGCAGTTAAAGCGATGCAGTGCCAAATTGTAAAAAGTGCTCTGGTCAGGAAGGGGGTAAATCCTTCCGGGGCTGAAGTGATTAAGATTGTGAAACTCTCATCCCCCACTTGTCATAGATGCTGTACTGAGATAGGATTCTTTTTGCACATGGTTTGGAAATGTCCTAAAATTATAGACCAGATGTAATAGGGCTCACCGCCACCTTATTAGATATACCCCTGTCTTTTGGGTTATTTAGATTATTCTGATATACTTCTTTGCAAAGAAAAATATTGTTTGGAGGTGGAAATTCCCTGACCCGTCTACCATTGCTAGTTGGTAGGCACTTGTTAAGCAAGCACTACTGACCTATGAAGCAAGGAGCTTCCCAAAAAAGTTTGACAAGCTGTGGTCACCTTGGGTAGGAACACATCAAGCAATGCTCTTGGATTGAAGTACTATTTGAAATGTACTAAACTTACATTATATCTTTGTTTAGTATTTCATATGTTAAATCAAAAAGTAAGGACAAACACTCAAATACTTTTGAATTACTTTTTTATCTTTCCACAGTCTAGGAGCCATGGTGTTAATTTACTAAATCTGGAGCGTGCAAAATCTAGTGCAGCTCTGCATAGAAACCAATCAGCGTCCAGGTTTTATTGTCAAAGCTTAAATTAACAAGCTGAAGTTAGAAGCTGATTGGCTACCATGCACAGCTGCACCAGATTCTGAGTGCTCCAATTTTAGTAAATCTCCCCCCATTTTGCTGATATAATGTATTGTGTTGATGTCATATTGTTTGAACTATAATGGGCATTGTGATGTTGGGTTAAATGTTCATTTTTTTTTGGTACTTGTATTTAAATGTACAAGCATTCTATATGATGGACTGGTGAAAACTGGATTCATACACATGTATAAATTCACCATTATTTTATTATTGTGTAAACTGTAATAAGAATTCACACAAAAACAGCATATAGCTGTGCAAGGGAATGTAAGAAATTCTCCTTCACATGATGTATAAAGTGACCGCAAATTCACTGGGCTAAGAGAAAAAAATACTCCACAAGAAAATAATCTCTCACTATTTACCTGTTAGATATTCCAATTTGCCCATTGCGCTAAATCAAGTTTGTGATGTGTGGGCAGCTTTACTGAATCTTTATTAGATGTGGATGCTTTTTTCTTATTTAAATCATTATCTTTTTCTTGCCAAGATACATGAAAAGCTAATCTTAGCATCTAAGAATCATCCTGATATCTACATGAAGGATCTGCTCTCAGGCTTGTATAATAAGGTAAATAGCTAAACACAGCAAGTAACTTAGTAATCAGATAGAATTCATCCATCATTGATTTAACTTATTAAACTGAAATCGGACTGCTTGCTATGGGTTATTGACCTTTGTATTCCTACTACGCCCTGCCTTTAAAGCTGAACTCCAGGCAGATAGAAAAGACACAAATTATTGCAGCTCTGTATTTATTAAAAAACATTCAATGTATTTTTAAAAGGCAAACAGTGCAAGTACCTGAACTTGACCTGGTAAAAGCATTTCCACTGTACAGCAGAGCTCAAACTGGAAAAGGGGAAAGCAGTACAGCAGTCAGGTGTTCTGCTGTGCTTGTGTGCTAAGAAGGGACATGCTGACAGGGGGAGAAAGCAGAGGAGCAGACAGATGAGCCCATCGAGCTGCTGCTTTTTCTTTCACTGTCCAGTCCAGTCATAGGCTAGGAGAGGGATGAGATCTCTAATTAATATTAAATGGCATCAGAGAAAAATCAGATCTCTTGCCTTGCCAGACAGAGCTGTGCTGTGTGCCAGTGCTAAACAAAAACCCTGGATAGACAGAAATACAAATCTTTTTGCAGGTAAGGCAGCCCTGTGTATTTCGAAATGTTTAACCATTTACCAGAAGTTCACCTTCCCGCCCAAGGCCATCATATGACGTCCTGGACTTTGAGTGGAGATATCTGAATGATGCCTACAGCTTTTTCTGGCTGCAATTCCCTGCACCGTAAGAACAATCATAGCAGCTGTTCAGTCGCTTGATTGTTTTTACAGGCAGCGGGAGGGGACTTCCCCTCCTGCTGCCCTCAGGTACTTCTACCAGCTCACCCGTGCGAACGGCGAGCCGGAGAAGGAATCCATTGGTGCTGGAAGTTTGCCATAGAGAATACCATGGGCCAGATGGTCCCCAGCAGGCCTTTCGGAGGCCCGGGCGCGACATTATGATGTCATGTCCGGATGTAAACACTGTACTCTTTTTGAAAGGCCAAGATCAGTTTTTTTTTGTTGTTGTTGATCTCAGTCTTTCCAGCCTAGAGTAGATATGTGGGGTCTTATAGACCCTACATCTCTCCATAAAGAGGACCCGTCATGCCCCATTCCTATTCCAAGGGATGTTTACATTCCTTAGAATAGGTATAAAAGTGATCAAAAAAACTTAAATTCAAAGGGAAAGTGAAAAAAAAATGTAAATAAAATAAGCAATACAAAAAAAATGTAATCGTCCCCATCCCCGCGTGCTCACACGCAGAAGCGAACGCATACGTAGGTCACGCCCACATTTGAAAAGGGCATTCAAGCCACACATGAGGTATTGCCGTGAACATTAGAGCGAGAGCAACAATTCTAGCCCAAGATATCCTCTGTAACTCTAAACTGGTATCCTGTAAAAGAAAAAAAAAAAATTTAAAGTGTCACCTATTGAGATTTTTAAGTACCGTAGTTTGTCACCATTCCACGAGTGTGCGCAATTTTAAAGCATGACATGTGAGGTATCCATTACTCGGCGTAACATCATTTTTCACATTATACAAATTGGGCTAACTTTAGTGTTTTTTTTCCAAAAAAAAATAAGTTTGAAAAATTGCTGTGCAAATACCGTGTGACATAAAAAGTTGCAACGACCGCCATTTTATTCCCCAGGGTCTCTGCTAAAAAAAAACATATATAATGTTTGGGGGTTCTGAGTAATTTTCTAGCAAAAAAAGTATGATTTTTACATGTAGGAGAGGAGTGCCAGAATAGGCCCAGTAAGGAAGTACCGGTAGTTAACTTCCCTGGTGGTATGATTATTTCAGATTTTTGATGCTGAAAGTGGTACAATTATTTTGCACAGAAATTTGGCGTTTTATATTGTAGGCCTGTAATTCTTAGGAATAATTCACTTAAATCTGTCCAAACAAGAGTCTAGTAGACATCCCGGGTATGATAAAGTTTGAAAAATGAAATAAAAAATTATAATTTAATAAATAACTATAAATAATTATAACTAATAATATAATAATAATAAAAATTATTTAATAATGTAATCAAATCAAAAACACTGAAATTTGCTCAGTTGCAGAATTGTCACTGTTGTTACTTTCAGTGTTTGATGATGGATTTCCCCACAAATCACTATCACTCAATTCTGCAAGTGATTTCAATTTATTATCACTGTTTTCTAGCTGGTCTAAAACCACTTTTGATGTAAAGGGACACTTTATGGTTGCTATGGACAATCTCCAGTTTCCAGGCAGAAAGAACAGTTTTTATAATATAAAACTGCATGCAGGACACTGGACAGACCACTAGGGACAAAGGGGATGTGTAATTATTTGATACAGTACTGTAATCTATAAGATTACTGTATCTGTACTGTGTGTTTTACTTTTTGAATTTGGCGCCGAACTCCGTCCCCGTGCGTCACAACGCTCGCAGGGAATGGAGCTCAGCACTGTGAATTGAGCGAGACACGGCGGCTCGCCGATCACAGCGCAGGATCCAGGGGACAAGGTAAGTAACCTCTACATGGATCCTGAGATGCGATCCCGAGTCTGGCTCGGGGATACCGCTTTTGGTATTGAAAATCCACCCAGAGCCAGACTCGGGAATACCGCCAGGGGGATTAAATGTATCTGTATATAAGTGAAGTTTCTTCAAAAACAAATCACAATAACATTCAGGAATAAGCACATTATTGTTCCAAAAAATATGATAAAACTCACCCAGCAAAAAAATAAATAACATCAAACTGTAGGCTGAAGGTTGTGTTTCTGCCCACCTTTTAAACTATCTCAGTCGCAATAAAGGAATCAGGAAAACTAGCCATTGATTATTTAATATATATAGAGCATTTTATTTTGCAACAATTCCTACATAAATAAATGTTCAACAAATATACAAAAATAAAAGCGGACATCTGTTCAAGACACTTTATACACTCTCTGGATCTTTCTGGTCATTGCTTAAACCTCAGTTCTCACCCTTATTTTCAGGCTGGATTGCACATGTATACACTTTAATAACTTGTAGTCCTAAAAAAAGGAATAAGTAATGTGCATTTTACTGAAACACACAATAACGCTCCTTGCAGTGTTGCTCAAATACACTTAAGCAATGTACCTGCAGTAACCATGGAAAATGCGCTTTCTTAGGTGTTGATGAGCTTTGGCTTTTTTTGTCAATGGCATCATTTTTAGACCCTTTTGAACCCAGACAGAATTCACTGGCAGGGGAATTTGACCTGCAGCTGAGCTCCTTCTGACCAGCATTTGTCCTGCTTCAGCTAATTTTGCATTTTGCAAAACCCATCTGACAAAACAAAAGCCTGTCACAGGCCCTTAGTGATAAGAAGATTTCAATATCTGTGCTGCTGATCAGCCTGGATCTCCTAGTTTACTTTTACATACAATATCAGTTACCAAGGATTATATAATATAGGTAAGGTATGGTTTAGGTAATCTTGAATTTTTCATGCTAGATTAGGCATGTTTATAATGACATGATTTAAGGACCCTTTTGTGATATATATTAGGACTATCAGAACAACGTCCTCATCATTACTTCATGAAAAAAATATAGCTTTTTTCTGGGCTATATCAGTTATTTTAATATTTCTTTGGCTATTCTAGTGTACATCTGATCAAATCTGAGGGGTTCTGATTATTCTGTGACTAAATTATAAAACACTCTTACACACATTCCCACTATTACATCAGTCAGCTGATCTCTCTTTACTGTCTATGAAAAAGTATAGCACATGGCCCAATTACTACTGCTATAATAGCAGAGAATACATTAGGTGACAGTCAAATTCTACAGTGCATATGTTTGTACAATTTGGCCAGCATTTTTGTAGAACTCTACTGTGAAACGTGACTCCACTTCATCTCTGGAACATAAACAAACATAAAACGAAGTCACTGTAAGATCTGCAATTTATAAACTGCTGTACAATGCAAGTGATGTCAACATATCCAGCAATACAACATAATCCAACCTGAAAATCTCTCAAAGGTACATTCAGTTTGTCTATGTGACTGCTATGCATATTTATCTGCAATTAAAGCAAGAGAACCTCTCTACTAGTTTCCTCCACAATGAACCTTAGGTAAACTCTTTAATGCCAGAGGAAAAATGATGTTTCATGCATTATTTTTAAACAGCCGAGTGTTTCAAAGCAAGCTGCCTCCTTTTCAATCAACCTTAGAATGTTCTATTTAACTATGCATATTCTAATTTAGATGGTAACAAACATCCAAAAATCTTCACCTTGCTACTAAGTCAGCAAATAACATGTAAAAAAAAAAAAAAAAGAAAGAAAACGTTGCTGGACAATTAACACAACAATCAATGCTTCTAAAATAGCGCTGAAGAGCTGAAAAAAGTTTTATCAGCATGTTTTAAATATGCAGCTACAAATGAAATTGTACAAAACATAAGAAAACATTATGGATTAGTCACAGGCTCCTAGGTATACCTCTGTGTGACTCCTCCTGATTAACCCAATTTATTCTGAAAATTATATATTCATTTTTAAGCAAATTTCTAATTCATGTAGGCACCAAGGAATATTTTAAAATCTTGCTTTTACAAAACCATCTTTAGTGGACAACAATCTATAGTAAAATTATATAAAGGGATACAAGACAAATACATACATTATTACTTTTAAGCAAAGATGTGCAGCCTTTTGTAACAAGTAGCAATTTATACAATATAAAATAAAACAATCACATTTCATCAAAGGTAAAATTTCAATTCTGAGTCTGAGTCTAAGTCTGGGCAAGAACACAGCATGCTGCTTTTAAACTACAAACTAAATATACATATAAGATTATATATATATATATATATATATATATATATATATATATATATATATATATATATCTTTTTCAATTACAGCTACCTGTTGAGACAGAAGATGGCATGAAGGAAATCAGGTACATTAATCTCAGCACTTTTTCACAAAAAAATCCCATATTGCAAAAAGGACATGAAGTACAAATAAACTGTAAAGAACTACCCAGTAAAAAAATAAATCTCTCTTCATCTTTGAGATACGGTAAAGGGCTTGCTTACTTTTTGCTAAAAGTGGAACCCCAACTGGTAACCATCTAAAGAACAAGAAGGAAGATGTCACCCCAGTGATAGCAGCAATGTGAACCCAAAATCTGGTAAAGTCTATGTTGGTATTACAGTGTTTTTGTAAGTGGAATCACCTGGACAGGCAGGCTTTGGGGTTTATTTACTAAGAAAATAGAGACTGTTCACTTTGAAATGTGTAAACTCATTTAAAAAAATGAATGTTGACTTAGCTTGCTAAAGAAGGCAAAATTGTGTTCACTGTGAATACACAACATGATTGGTTGATTGAAGTAAACAAAACCTTCACTTATTCACCAAGTGACTAACATACACTACACTAAGTAAACAGTCTCATTCCTTAAAAAGTAAGCCCATTTGTCCTCTACTCTGCCTTGCACAACATGGCTAATGTCATGCTGTTGTTTAGATAACAAGAAGGGTGGTCCCTATATACTGCTACATGGAAAAGTCAGAATCATTGAGCCACTCTAATGTTTCATGTGGAAAACTCCTTTAAAACAGAAACTTTTCCTGATTTTCTGTTTTATAAAGATTAAATAAACCAACGTGCTTGTAACCATAACAAGCAGTCATTTTGAAAACTCTCTTTATAAGCCACAGATGTTTGTTCATAACATACATAAGTGCTATAACATTGCATTTATGCAATGATTACATTATTGTTCAAATATTTAATTGATAGAGCATACATGATATATAAAATCTGAGCAATAGTGATAATCACTATACTTTATGATGTGTAGTTAAAGTGCAAGAGTCCTTTAGCAGGTAAATCTCACAGGAAAAACTGCCACTTATAGTGAGACCAGTGTTACTAGATATTTTTATCCTATTGTTGGTGCTGCTAAGAAAACACAAGGCATTTGGGATAATTGTGAAGCTACCCAAAGTTCTTTTGTAAACTATAGTAATATAGACTTTGCTGGTACTCTGTTCTCTAAGTTTTTAAACTAATGGAATCACCAGCATTTTACTCATAAAATATAAAAGCTAACACATGTCGGAAGACACAAGACTGAAAGAGTTTTTGGATTCAAAGTTAGACCATGAATATATATTTAAATAAAACAGAGCAAAAAAAATGATGACATGAGTAGAGCAAAAACTGAAAACAGAGAACAGAAACTGATAGAAGTTTCAATGTGCTTATGTGCTGAACGACATTGTAAAAACCTGTACAGCCATACCCCACTTTTAAGTACACAATGGGGTTTATTTACTAAAGCTGGAAAGTGCAAAATCCGACTCACTTCTACATAGAAACCAATGAGCTTCCAGGTTTAATTACCAAAGCTTAATTGAACAAGCTGGGGTTAGAAGTTAATTGGTTTCTATGCAGAAGTGAGCCTGATTTTGCACTTTCCAGCTTTAGTAAATAAATCCCATTGTGTACTTAAACGTGGGGTATGCCTGTAATCACCTTTAAATGGAATACAACTAAAAAAACAGTGTCTAGTTATAATAGGTTACCTTTACACTTATAATAATAAATAACCCATGAGGATAAAAAATATGTAAAAACAATGTAAAGAAGAATATTTTATGGGATGAGACAAGCTAGGATTGGAAAGAGAAGGTTGAAACTGAAGAAATATCCAATTTTCTAGAACATGCTTATTCTGCAATCTACCTCCAAATCTTCAAATATGAAAGAAACCACCAATGGGCGCATGGGGTTTAGTAAATTAATGAAAATCTTTCTGGTTGTAAATTAATGTTAACAAACAAACTGTATATTTACAATATACGAAACAGTTACCTGAACTGCTATCTGACCACTAATTCCAAACTATTACTAGCAATAAGTGTTTAAGCGCAATTAGTTCCCAGAACATATTCTGGCTCATGCGTTGACAATGCCAATCCCTATGTTCAGAATGTGAACTACTCTCCTACAGATATGTATAAGCCACTGACTGGACACAAGTCATTGAATGCTACATCTTCATACTTTGTCAACTGCTGTGTGTATACATTGGGGTTGATTCACTAGTGCAGTGATACCAGTAGGACAAGACTGTATATTTTGAAGCTGGATAATATAGGAGCAAATAATTACAGCCATATAAAGTGGGTGATTTATTTACTGTAGGTTTTTGTTTGGTTATTGTTTTAGCAAATGTGTATTCACTTTTAAGATTAGAACAGGTTAAAAGGAACTTTGACGTTAAAAAAGACCCATCTAATTCTGCCCTCAACTCCCAAAGAAACTTTGGATTATCTGGAATGGGTGCTGTTGTTTTAATTCATATTAGAGCTTAGAAACACAAAGGTGCGCAATCAGCAAAATTGGATGGCAGGGTTTAAGTATTTCACAGATAAGTGTTTTAGGATAGACCTTCATTGCTAAACTTTGTAAGACTACAAAAAAATTAGGTGTGATCACAAGTGATTTTTATACAATCATTCATGCAATCAATTCTTTTTCTTTACTGGCTCGATTAATGCTCAAAAACACAAAACTGGGAAAGAAGTGCCTGTATTTAAATAATCATTGTCACCCATTCAGAAAATCACTACACTATCTGCAATGTGACTGAGCCTTATTGTACAGTTTGCACGTACTGATTGCATGACTGCGCAATTCTGTGTAAAATGTATATCCTACACAAAATCTCTAAAAGTTCTGACACAGGGGGTGGAATATATGATGAAAGGAGTGGATCTACACTGACCAGTGCAATGGTGACCAGATACAACTTTGCATTATCCAAAGTCTTACTCACAAACTTCTTTTGAACAGATAAAAGGAAGAGAGAGCCTACAGCTCCTGGTGCAGTATCCTTTCAATATTTGAATAAAAACAAAGTACTTCTTTAGGACTTGCAAGGATCGTTTTCTACAGCATGACCATTCTATAGCATCCTGCCTGGTAACAAAATACATCAATGCGTAACTTGAGCCCTTGAGTTGGTGGAGAGGATGTCCAAAAACGAAATGTAAGAAAACAAGAAAGCACAAGGACATGAAAATAGCAACATGGGTATAATAGGTTGATCATGGCTTAAAATAAAAAGTTATTGATTTGTAGAAGTGCCCAAATCAATGGACATCATTCATAAAAAGGTTTAAGCAACTATGAGGAAATATCTTACACCATGCAGAATACAGCACAGATTGCTACAACTGGACACTCATAATTATTTAAACACTTTTTATACAGCCTGACCTTGAACTAAAGTGTGCAAAATATCATTTAAATAGATAGAATGCAAACACATAGATACTTAGTATAGGCAAGCTAAACAATGTATTCATTAATTGGTCCTAAGTGTTATCACATGAAGTTCACATAACATATGTATTTATACCAATATAATATGTATATAATGGTACAACTATGCTGCCTCTAAACTTCACTATAAAGCAGCGCACTACATAAAACTAAAGGGATCAGTGAAATATCTTGTCTAATCACGAACAGATTTTCGTTCATAAGTCTCGTGGAACAGGAAAACTAATTTTCACTGTACACAAACACACAGGAAAACTGTTAATTATATAAATTACATATCAATTCCCAGTATATACCTCAGCATACTAGAATAAAGATATGAGATATCCAAGTCATTAACAAAGTCAGTTTTATAGGACAGCTTTGTAATGTGTAACAGTGTTATAATCAATGTACTACTTTACAGGATTTCATTTAGGGGAAAGCAGAAATTTAGATAGGGGAGGAAGGTTAAAGTGCTATGAGTTAATGATCAAATGCCATAAAACTGTGGACACCCTCTAAAAAAGTAGAAAAGCAAGAAATTATTAACTTAGATTCCATGAATCAATTTAGGTTATATACTGGTTTAAATGTTTTACTTTTTTTATCCACATGTAGAGACTGATAGGAAACCAGGGTACAATGATGTATAATGATACATAACTGCAATAGATTAATGCACGGTGGCACTTTGTTATAAAAAAGCCTTATTTTCCAGGGACATTCTTCACTATTGGTCTCTCGAGAACTAAATCACTATATATATATATATATATATATATATATATATATATATAGTGATTTAGTTCTCGAGAGACCAATAGTGAAGAATGTCCCTGGATATATATATAGTGATTTAGTTCTCGAGAGACCAATAGTGAAGAATGTCCCTGGAAAATAAGGCTTTTATATATATATTAGTGATGTATGTAATAAGTGCTATAAATAGTTTGGCTGTCAAACAAAAATCAAAAATTATATTTTTAAATTACTCTGTCATTTTCACAAGAACGTGCATTCAGGCACTTTAGGGACTTTTTTTTAAATCAAACTATTCATAATAAAAGTAAACATTGCCCGTAGCAACATTTCCAATAAATGACTACATTCTGACTGTAGTCCACCTTTGCATATAGATAAACAGCAATGATATCTACTAGCACTGTCTTTTATGCAGATTCTAAGGTGTCATGATAGAAAGCAATGCCATCAAAGTATACTGGCACCAGTAGGTATTGACCAGCAGTGATGTCAGATTAATAGTGTCTGGAGTGGCAATGTGGGCACTGGAATTTTGGGTGCAAAAGACTTGGTACATTGGGGGTTATTTACTGAAGGCAAATCCACTTTGCACTACAAGTGCACTTGGAAGTGCAGTTGCTGTAGATCCGAGGGGAAAATGCAAGGAAAATAAAAAACAGCAATTTAGCTTGCACATGATTGGATGATAAAATCAGCAGAGCTTCCCCTCATTTCAGATCTATTCCTCAGATTTAAAGTGACTGCACTTCCAAGTGCACTTGCAGTGCACATGTAGTGCAAAGAGGATTTGCCTTTCGTAAATAACCTCCAATGCCTTTCAGCACTCTGATTTTTTTTTTCTTTAAGGTGGCATCTGCTAGTTTTTTGACCATGCTCTTTCTGACCTATCGATAACTAATCAGCATGGTTCCTCAGCATGTCATTATAGTGTTCACATGGCTTTGTTTACCAACAAGCCTGTGCTGAACAGTCTCATCTGTTGTGCCTTGCACATCAAGAAGCAATTTGGACACCGCAGATGTTGAGATGTTATACAGACTGTAAAAAAAAAAAAAAAAAAATTTTAAATTTAAATTTTTTTAAAATAAGAAAAAATTATTATAAGCTAAAAAGCTATAAGCAAACCGCATTTTGTGTCAGATTTGGAGTTAATTTACTAGAGAAATAAATCATGTTAAAGTGGATGTAAACCTTCACATATACCCAGTGAAGTGAACAGCCTCAACTGTGTATATCCTTTAGAAGTGCACATCATGTTAGAGATTTTTCTCTTCCTGTTCAGCACTGGGAGCGGATTATGGCATACAGCCAATACAGCTGATTGGAGGAAAGGCACACACCCCCCTCTCCACATTGCCAAAGGAAGAAAGGAATATGCAGAGCTG
Organism: Aquarana catesbeiana; assembly: GCF_042186555.1. Taxonomy (NCBI): domain Eukaryota; kingdom Metazoa; phylum Chordata; class Amphibia; order Anura; family Ranidae; genus Aquarana; species Aquarana catesbeiana. The sequence continues at coordinate 100,659,470 of NC_133330.1, forward strand.
TGCTCTAACAAGTCAAGCTGTTTGCTAATCTATTTATAGCAACCTCCCATGACACAAATTTCAGGCTCCTTTTATCTCCTGTGTCGGACAACTTGTCAGAAGTTATCATGCTGATAACAGAGCTACGGAGCTGGAGAAAGCCATGGGACTCAGTGCTTTGGAGAGAGATAAGAAAACACTGCAGCTATATGTGCCTAGCTAAAATTTCATGAATCGGGTTTACATCCACTTTAACTTTTTAAAGTGAATTTTTACTTAGCGTAGTGAATGTGGTGAATATTCACTTTGAAAAGTGTACCCAACTATAGGCAAAGAGAGAAAAAAAAACAGTATTTTTGCTTCCACATAAATGGATAATAGAATGCAGTACAAATTCACCTCATTCACTAAGCTAAGTGGAAAATTCTATGACAAAGTGAAACATCACTTAACAAAGTGAACATGCTTTACTCCTCAGTAAATAAGCCACAGTATAGCAAATCTAATTTATGTTCAAATAAAAAAAGTGTAAAAATTATTTGACCAAGTCATTTTGCATCCAGGCTTAAATGGTCTCTTATACCTATTAATTTTAAGGGCTATGCTTAGGTTAAATTCGATTTTCAATATTATAACTTATTTTTAAAAGGCTTTCATTTATGGGAACTAGAGCTGCACGATTCTGGGAAAAATGAGAATTACGATTTTTTGCTTAGAATAAAGATCACGATTCCCCCACGATTCTCGCAATGTAACATCATCTTTCACATTATACAAAAAAATTGGGCTAACTTTACTGTTTAGTTTTTAATTCATTAAAGTGTATTTTTTTCCAAAATAATTGCATTTGAAAAACCGCTGAGCAAATACAGTGTGTCATAAAATATTGCAACAACCACCATTTTATTCTCTAGGGTCTCTGTCAAAAAAAATATATGTTTGGGGTTTCTAAGTAAATTTCTAGCAAAAAATAATGATTTTAACTTGAAACCAACAAGTGTCAGAAAAAGGTTTAGTCTTTAAGTGATTAAACTTCCCTCATTTACAGACCGAAGTTCATTACTTTAGTCTAAAGAACAAAACGTTACAATGTTTATAGTTAGCTCAGGGGCTGAGGAATGTTGTGAACCTTGGCAGACTGCCTATTTTTTTGTTTTTTACCACTGTCGGCTTGATCAGAGAACTCTGCATAAAATCAGGAAAATGCTTTGTTAAGATCGCGAAGGGGGAAAAAAATCGCAAACTTGATTCTTCAAGATTAATCGTGCAGCTCTAATGGGAACAGAAAAGTTTGTGAATCCAAAAATCCAGTGCCTAACTGTGCCCACAAATAGCAATCCATGGAGATTTGTAGCTGTGACTGTAGTCAGAAGTGAGCATTGCATGCTTAGAAGTATGTAGACAAGCTCACCAAAACTAGTGGGCAAGTTGAATCAAACATAATCAATCAATGCAAAAAAAAAAAAAAAAACTACAAAAGTTTTTGCTTTCTCAGTCTGCATTAAAATAATACACGTGGGCACAAAATCTGTGCACATTATGTAGCTTATTCTCAGAATATAGTTCACTGCTAGTTTAAATGAATGTTTGCTTTTAAAAACATGTGGAACAAATTAATTTGTGAATCTATAAATATGTCAAACACCTAGTACATATACAGTAATGGAAATGGGCATGACTGTACACTTTTGGCAAACATTTAGGCCTTATACACAAAAGCACTTAGTGAACCATATACTTTGCTTTCCTGCAATGTGTGTACAGGAACACTGCCTGCAGCATTTAGGCCATGCTTGACACTGCAGGCCCAATCCTTTACACTGTGACCACTGGCTGGCAAAGCTGAGTAGAATGCAGTCCAGAGCTATAAAGCTTCAGCGTTTATGTGTATGAGGTCTTAGAATAGCGCAGAAGCTTTAGACATATGCCACTATGACACTGTATTAAAAACCTTAAATACAAGTTCGTTTTTAATTCTTATCTTATCCCCAAACCCTAGTGCAAAATAAAGTGCTTGTTTTAACCAACCAAACATATGGCCTCATAAATACTTTACCCTGTGGCCATTGCATATTTTGGTTCTATATAGAGGATCAAGTCTTTGAATTCATCATGTTTTAGATAAATATCTTTCTTATATCAATGTAATTCCTCTCTGTATGTAATACTGGGATCAGTACCTAAGATATTAACCACTATGGGCAAAAGTAATTTTCTTGCTTTTCCTTCTAGGCCTGGAATCCAAAATATGATATATGGAACTGTAGGATATATGCATGAGGGATATCCCAATACATGAAGCACTAAAACATGTGTTGACGTATATACTGTATACCTCTGCATACTAAAATTGGTGGCAAACAATCCCACAATACTTTGGGATTTATTTCCAATAATTAGTTCGTTGGGATTTCCAGTAATCTAGAAATCCACAAATATATATGCACAGTAAAAATGTTCCACTTGCTGAGACAATGACATTTTTGCCAGCATAGAATTTCATGTATACAGCACTAATTACTACAAGAGAGTTAGCAAGTTTTAGAAATAAACCTGTAAAAGGTGAATTACACCATGTATACCATATGTGCAAATGGTTCTTCATTAAGAAACAAGTAAAGCTTATTAGCACAGAAGCAGATAGCACATACAGCAGCGCTAATACCTTTATAAATATTACATATTGCAGAATGAGAATAAATTGTAAAACTCAGGACCTTGTACACCAACTGACTGAACATTATTCAAGCATCTGAACATTACAGTGTGCTGTGAGTGCAAATACATAAGTCGGATTACTACGATCTGTGGTGTGAGTGCAGTTAAAATGGTTGTTACCTTGTCATACTGTACAGGTTGTTGTGTTAATATAATCTGCTGTTACAAGACGCTGTTTTACTGTAGCTAAAACATCTACCATTAAAACAAAATATGATGCAACTGTACATTGCCATATATTATGGCACCTTTTCTGTGCAGTATCTTTCACAATTTGCATCTCTTCCCATGCAAAACATTTTTGTATATTAGTTTTATGGAGAGTTAATAGCTTTTCAACTGGGAGAAAATTTTGAGAAAGTCAATTGTAGCTTGTGGAGCTGGCAATAAATATTGTAAGAAATGTTAAACCCTTGCTATCACAGAAACAGTATTCTGCGCTTTAATACAGGCCAGTTAAAGGGCGAACTCCCATTTGCGTGCAGTTGCTTTCTAGTCTTCAAACTTAAGTTCAGTAGAGGAAGAAAGAAGAATATGAGAAAGATACAACAGAGGGGGATGGTGCAGCTAGCAATCGCCACCGCGGTCCCGGAAAAAGCCTTCTGCCGACTGGGATTCACGGAATGTCACTGTGACCGAATTTGAGGTGATGTCAGTAACAATGATCTCAGTAGGTGTGGGTACAGCAGGAAGCCAGGGAGGTGAAGTGGCTGTCTTTGTATCATCTGAAAATAAAGGAGCAAGTAGTGGTAAGCAACTCATAGGACTGAGAAAACACAGAAATGTACAGGATGGTTGCAAGCAAATTATGTTATACTGAATTTCACACTTTAAGATGTAATGATCACAGCAAGAAGTGGCGGATAACTTTAAGTTAACCTCTGTCCAAACTATGCACACTGAAGTACTGATCTATTGTGAACAAACAGTAAAAGGGTGCCTTCTCACAGGCAATCAACCCTGTGCAGCGCAAAGAAGTTTTCTTTTCTATCCCAACACTGAGCTGTGTGCAGGCAGCCCACATTAGTGAATATGTATTGGATGTAAGGACTCACCCGCACAGCCGAGCTTCACAGGTACACAGGGACAGGTTCCATGTATTCACTCCTGCATACCTGCCATACGTGCACCTGTGTGAATGACCCTGTAAAACGGACTTTAGGCTTTCAATAAATTTTTCATTTAAATCAGTTAAATGAGCTTTGCAATGCACCTTGTATGTTGTTGCACATCATAACACATAGCAATTCTCATAGATGCCATTGCCAAATGTCACGATGCAGTGATGTGTGTTGTGATGTGCATCTTACAGTAGGTGACTGCGATATTGTGTCAATCTTGCCGCTGTTATCGGCGAGATTTGACACCTGCGAGCCCCGTCGCGGGAGCCAGCACCGAGCTGGCTCGCTCATCGGGAAAGTAAAACTTTTTTTTCCTTTCGAGATGAGCGACAGGCAGTGCTGACAGCTGTCTGGTATGACTCATGAGGGGGAACGCCGCGCCAAATTTTAAATAAAAAAACGGCCTTGGTGCCCCCCCCCCCAGGGGCATACCAGGCTCTTAGGTCTGGTATGGATTGTAAGGGGAACCCCCCCTATGCCGAAAAATCGGCGTGGGGGCCCCCCCCAAAATCCATACCAGACCCTTATCTGAGCACGCAGCCCGGCCGGTCAGGAAAGGGGGTGGGGACGAGCGAGCACCCCCCCTCCTGGACCGTACCAGGCCGCATGCCCTCAACATGGGGGGGTGGGTGCTTTGGGGAAGGGGGGGCGCCCTGCGGGCCCCCCCACCCCAAAGCACCTTGTCCCCATGTTGATGAGGACAAGGTCCTCTTCCCGACAACCCTGGCCTTTGGTTGTCGGGGTCTGCGGGTGGGGGGCTTATCGGAATCTGGGAGCCCCCTTTAAAAAAGGGGCCCCCAGATCCCGGCCCCCCACCCTATATGAATGAGTATGGGGTACATGGTACCCCTACCCATTCACCTAGGGAAAAAAGTGTCAATAAAAAAAACACACTACACAGGTTTTAAAAGTAATTTATTAGACAGCTCTGGGGGTCTTCTTCCGACTTCGGGGTCTTCTTCCGACTTCGGGGGTCTTCTTCCGACTTCTTCGCTCTCTCCGGCCTTTTCTCCCGGTGTTCCGCCTCTTCTCCCAGTGTCCGCTATCTTCTGCCGGGCCCTCCGCTATCTTCTGCTCTTTTGCCGCTCTTTTACTAGCGGTGGCCACGGTCCTCGCTGTCTTGTGTCTTGTTCTTTGTTCCTTCTTCTCTTCTTCTTCCAATGTTGACACAATGCTGTTTCCCGCTGGAATGCTGTGTGTGAGCTGCGCAACCATTTATATAGGTGGTGACCCCGCCCCCTTGTGACATCACAGTCCCAGTGGCGTCACAAGGGGGCGGGGTCACCGGGTGACATCACCCGGTGACCACGCCCCATGCCTATATAAGTGATCGTGCACCGCTCACACAGCATAACAGCGGGAGAACATCACAGTCAACATCGGAAGAAGAAGAGAAGAAGGAACAAGACACAAGACGGTGAAGACCAGGCCACCGCTAGCAAAAGAGCGGTAAAAGAGCAGAAGATAGCGGAGGGGCCCGGCAGAAGATAGCGGACACCGGGAGAAGAGGCCGGAGAGAGCGGAGAAGTCGGAAGAAGATCCCCAAAGTCATAAGAAGAACCCGAAGTCGGAAGAAGACCCCCGGAGCTGTCTAATAAATTACTTTTAAAACCAGTGTAGTGTGTTTTTTCTATTGACACTTTTTTCCCTAGGTGAATGGGTAGGGGTACCATGTACTGCTTACACTGATGTGTGTTTTAATGTATTCCCAATTATTTCAATGTAAAATTAATCAAACAAAAGCACAAAGGTGTAAAACCCAGTCTTACAGTCTTTGCTGTAATTGTTGAGGATCATTGTAAATAAACAGCTACAGAGGCTGCCGTGTTTAAAGGATCTTTTACACAATAATTAATTCAATGTCAACTGTTTGGGCACAGGTGCACTTTACTGTCATAATCAACTAAGTGTAGCATCCTCCTAGTTGCTAATTAAATTTCTTTTTTGGGCTCCTTTTGTAATCAAGGGAGCAGAGATTGTTTGGCTTGGTCTGTTCAGGGTTTCACAGGCTGGGAGTTTGATTGCTTCCCCCTGCCTCTAGAAGAAGTTTTCAGAGCTTAGGGAAGGAGAATTTATATAACCAGCCTGAATATTGATCAGGACCTAGCCAATCTCTGGGAAGGTGCACCCAGATGGGCAGCTAATAGTCTGAAGCTCTGGAGGGATTGTCTTTCCCCAGGAAGGAGACTTCCCAGCCTCATGGGAGTTGTTTCCCCCATAGGCAGCTAAGGCATTGAGTGCTGTTCTCCAAGGTTTCAGGAGCTGCACTGCTAGGACCTAAAAGCAGCCTGGATCTGACTGCAAGTTTTCTTCAAAGGATCTAGTCTGGAGAAGGATTGTCTCCCTCACTGAGTGGTGTCTGGAGGAAGCTGGAAGGAGGCAGCTGTTCCGGGGTGTAGAGACCCTAAAAGTGTTCCTTTTGACTGTGTAGTGTCCTGAAGCTAGCAATGGATATCAGCAAATATACATTGGAATAAGGTAACCGAGTGCCAGTGTGTTTTGCCCCCAACCCCCCCCCCCCACACCCAACACTCCCCCATGGTCTTCTGCTGTGAGGGAATAGATTGTTCAGTATTCGGATTTACTTCGGGAGGAGATTGTTCTCTATTTGCTATTTGTTTTTGCAGTATCCCATGCCCCAATCCCACTCCTGTTACAAGCAACACATTTTAAAAAGGCAGCCCATAGACTTTTTACTGGAGCCAGAGTGAATGGACTGTTGTTTGAGTGACTGTTGGCCTCTGTACTGCTTGGGAATGAACCAGTTACATTTAACGTCCCTTGCAAGGGTAGGGCTACATATGGTTTCAGTACTTTCTAAGCCATGGACTCAGAAGGAGTATATAGATTAGGATTTATGGCTACATTCTGACTTTCTTGACCTGCATGCTTGTTCTGGGTCAGTGGCTCTAAGTACTGAAGGTAGAGGTAGAGGCATTCAGGCAACTGGCAATTTCAAAAAATAATACAGCAATGACAGCCTCCAAGTTTCTCTCACTGAAGGTTTTCTTTAAACCAGTGCTTGGCAGCTGTTGTATTTCAATGTTTTTAAACTATTTAAGTTAAATCAGTTAGTCATCTTTCCACATAAAGTTAAAGTTTGGAGATAGACTATCTCACCTTTATTTTCATCTTCATGTTTTTCTTTGTCTTCTTCATGCTTATCTTCCTCAGTAGATTTCTCTTCTTGCCAGTCTGGGATGGTCTGTGTATCTTCCTTTTCATCTTCCTTGGCAAAGAACTCTGACCTTCGGCTTAGAGACTCAAAGGTAGACACCCGTAGAAACTTCTTACGGGACAGGCACAGAAACTTTCTCCCCTTGCGCTGTTTGCTGAGTGGGAATTGCAGTGATTTGGCTTTCTCTGGCACTGAGGATGTAGTGGCAGGTTTGGTCCCCAGCCCACTGCTGAATCTCCGAGACAGAGAAAAGCAGAGTTTTCTCTCCTTTGATTTGTGTGCACTACGCAGGTCCATACCATACAGCCTCTGTAACAAAAATGAGAAAAACAGCAGTCCTTGCATTATCTCATATCAATCCATGCTTTTTGGAACAATTTAAATATTTCATTAAAACTCTGCTCTGGCCACGATCAGTTTTTTTCATAAATTCCTGTCCTGGTGACACAATGGGTTTGATTTACCCCATTTTGTCAAAGCCTAATTGAACAAGTTGAAGTAAGAAGCTGATTGGCTATCATGCACAGCTGCACCAGATTTTGCACTCTCCGTTTTTAGTAAATCATCCCCCCTGTCATACCCTCATGCACAGGCTATCACTGAGACAGGAAAAGAGGATAAAACTCTACAATAAAAACACAAAAGAATGCAGGAGTTATCCTGCTGTAAAAATCATCATTAGCTAAGGAACATTTATTATGAAATACAATTTCTGACATGAAAAAGGTCCGTAAATCCCTGGATTGTTTAGTATACAATGTAAGATTGTATAAATAGGACAAGGATAGGCAATCAATGGCATGTGTGCCAGGGTGGGCACATGATGTAATTTTCAGAGGCACCTGGAACATCACTATGTGGCATGTGCGCAGACTCAGACTGGCCCCTTGGAGGATCCTCTGGCAGGTCCCTGCTCCCTACAAATACAGCGTTGTTGCTTGCCATAGGCTGTAAATGACAGCTCACTAGGCTGTCAATTACAAAGACTGGCCTGCCCCTCTGCACTCACAGCCCACCAACCTCCATGGCATTCAAGTGGCCCACTTGGCGTCACTGGTGTTCAGGTACCAGCCCTCCTCCCAGCATGGTCCTGCCTGAAGCTGCCAACCTTGTTACACAAAGGAGTCCATCTACTTATCCTTTTCTTTCTTCTAGTGGAACCGACAGCTGCAGCAAATATGAATGTAATCCCCCCCCCCCATTTCTGATGGTTCAGAAATTGAGGATGATCTTAGGTCTGAAGATACAGGAATTGAAGATGATTTGAGGTCTTAAAGATGATTTGCTCGAACTGGGCTGATTCTCTAAAGCTAGTAAAATCGCCATTTACTGTGGAGAAGGTTGTTGGCCCCTGGTTGGTTTGCACCTTTTCAATAACTATGCACCTTCTTTGTAAATAGTTTAGGTGAACAGATAGGTGTTCTTAGGTTGATTCAACACAGGTCCAGTCTTTCTCTATGTGGTGCCTATTACTCTGACAATGAAGTAAAGTTGAGGTAAAAGCTGCAGAATGGCTGTGCAAAATCTGTCAACATTGACAGGCACTTTCTATAAAGTTCTTTAAAAATTACCTTAATTACTGTTATTATTACTAATATTGTTACTAGAAACAATGTGCACATTTGGGCATGGAAGGATCAGTATTCATGAATGTAATCTGCAGGTGATTCTGAGGAACAGCAGACATAGGCATTAGCATGCAGTATATAACATATAACAAGGTGTATAATGCAGAGCTGTGCGGAGTATAGAATGTACACTGTACAATGGAAAGTTTTGCAGTAAGGAAGGAAGGTAGACAGTATAGTATAGAGCACTGTGTAAATTGATTAGGGTAAAGCATTTAAATGTATTGAGCAGAGTAGTGTAAAGTACATAATTTACAACACAGTGTAGTGTTGACTGGCAGGGTGCATAGTGTGCAGTATTGTGTAAAGAGTGGAGTGGAGCATATAATGTGCAGCTGCAAAAATTTTAGTTCCAAATCCAGTGTTCAAGTCCATTTTTACATAGTCCTATTCCATTATTTGTGAATCAGATAATGTTTGAAGATTTTTGGGCACCTATAGAAGACAGAGGAGTTGATTTACTAAAATTGGAGGGTTCAAAATCTAATCGGCTCTGCATGGAAACCAATCATCTTCCAGGTTTTTTTTGTCAAAGAATATTTGAACAAGCCTGATTGGCTACCATGCAGAGCTGCGCCAGATTTTGCATTCGCCAGTTTTAGTAAATCAACCCCAGAGTTTCTCCATAAAAATGGAAAGAACACTCAAACGTTTCTTGAATGAGTGTCACAGTCTTCGATGTCTAGTTGTTGCCTTTTATACCTGTGGTTTCTCCAGTGTGAGTTCCTTAAAAAACTGTTAATGCAAAAAAAAATGGTATTCTGATAATTGTAGGTCAAATGGTAGTTTTCTGTTTCAGTGTGTTTATAGGTTTTGAGAATAAACATGAAAATACAAAGACAAGCTTGTAAATCGCTCACGCAGGGGCTAGATAATGGGTAGACATTGAATGATAGTTTTAAGTATATGAATTCAATTTTTACATTCACGTTTCTTCTCATTTACAAACAAGTCAAGATATCCAGCAAAAGTGACAGTGACAGGGGTTGGATGAAAACCCCCTTTTTTTAAAGAAGATTGAAACCCTATGAATAAATAGTGACCATTATAAGCACCTCCTAAAGGGATATCCTAACCGCTGTCACTGTAATTTTTGCTGAACAGCTTCGTCTTCATATATTTGTGGGGGAAATAAAAATAAAGGTATTAAATTAAATAGAAAGGATCATTATTATTATAAATGACAGTATTTTAAATTAATAAAAGCCAATAAAACAACCACATACAGGGATATAGCACATAGTAAAAATTCCCATTACTTGATGCTAAGAATTAAAGAGCTTTGTTTTTATCATATCAGTTTTCAGTGGTACTAGCTTCTGCCTTTATTTTAATTTCAATATAAGTGGATTAGTCCTGTATGCAGTGTTATCTATAATTTGAGAAACATTGATCATGTAATAGTTCATACCTGCAGGAGGAGGCGTTTAGGTTTTGGGCCACGTTTCCTGCAGCCAGCAGCTCTTTCTTTTTCTTCTCTAAAATAACAAATATGAGCAAAAAACATATTAAGTTAACAGAACACCTACATTTAAGTGCTCATATATCAAGGTAATTTCTGTGGAGCAAGCAAATTTACATCAAGAGAGAAAAATAATGTTTTCATTATTTTTGTATTAAATTAAATATTGTACAGAGGTCAGAGACTACCAAAGGCAAGAGCAATCAGACTAGTTGGTTGCTTACTTACATTTCTCTAGTGATTTAAATATACACTACCAGTTAAAAGTTAAGGAACACCCAATTTTTTTCAGGTTTATTTAAATTGTATGCAATTACATTTTTCAATGAACCTTACAATTAGAGCATAGAACAAACAACTGAAGATAAGGGATAAAATCATGGAATTGTTTTTTTAAACAAAACTGAGTCTAAATTTTTGGCTGATATAACAGCCCAGTACACTTGTAGAATTATTTCACTGATGGAAGTCAAATATTGTTTTTAAGGTAGTTCTAACAGTCTATGAGGTAAGTTTTTTAAGTATTACCTTGCTGACTAACTTGGTTTCGGACTAAATGGTGTTGCGTGATACAGCAAAATGCTTGGTATACCATGATTCAAGGGGCCAGTGACTCTGTGCAAGTCTAATTCTGGATCCAGACCGTTACGTATTTTTCTCCATCTTTGTCAGTTAGACCCCTTTCACACCGAGGCAGTTTTCAGGCGTTTTAGCGCTAGAAATAGCACCTGTAAAGCGCCTGAAAACTGCCTCCCATTCTCTGTAATGGGTGCTTTCACACCTGGGGCGTTAGAAAAAGTCCTGCAAGCAGCATCTTTGGGGCGGTTTAGAAGCACTGTATACAGTGCTCCCAAAATGCCCCTGCCCATTGCAATGAATGGGCAGCGCTTCCGAAGCGCCTGAAAAGCGATTCGGAAGCACCGCAACACGGGAGTTTTTAACCCCTTTTTTGGGTTAAAAGCTCCCCGCTAAACCACGGTAGTAAAGTCCCGCTAAAACGAGCGGCACTTTACAGCGAACGCACGGGTGGCCCCAGTGTGAAAGGGGTCTTAGTGTCACACGCTACAGAATTATTCTTTACATAAAACAATAGCTAAATGAAATGTTCATGGAAGGTGAAAATGATCAGAGATCAGAATAAACATCATACTAGAAACCAGACCTTTCATAACCGCATACTTAAAATGAGTGAATGTTAGGAATGGTCATAATACACTGTATGATATTGCATAACAGTATTAGGGTTGCCACCTGTCCGGTAGTAACCCGGACAGTCAGAATTTTCGATCAACATTATTCAGACTGGACCAGGGGAAGCGCGAGGGAGGTGCTTCCTATCCCCAGTCCCATCAGCAGCCCATAAAAGGGCAAGTGATGCTGGAGCCTGTGGCATTATTGCAATGATACAGTTCCACCTTCTGCATGCAGCCACCATAGTGCTACAGCCTATCTTATAGAAAGGGAGAGGAGGGGGATCTGACACCAACAATGAGGATTACTTTAGTGATAGCAGTGATGTAGGTAGGGCATATTTTACTCTGACAACAGCCAAACTGCAAAAATTATTGTGCTGAGTCTGACTCTTACTTGCACACAGCAATCTAAGCATATTTTATGGGTACAAGAATGTTTTGTTTTTTTTTAACCATTCCCCTTTAAGCCCTCCCATGGTTAATGCAATTTGGCCACACCCACTGTTCGCCACTAAGCGTCCTGCATTACTACTCTCCTTGGAGCACCCAAGGGTGTCTCAGGTCTTTTTACAAACCTATAGTGTATACTAAAAAAAAATATTGCCATGCGCAAAAGTGTTTGGTTTTGGCTTGAAGAAAAGGTATGCTGTATGAGACGCATGGAACTATGTGTAACTAGCGAGTACATGACTTGGAGACAAAGTTCTAAAAAGTGACCACCAGAACACACCAATCAAGTGGCAGCTTTGTAGATAACTGTAATGCAACATTCTTTGTGCCATGATTTTAGTAAAACATGTGTAGGTATAATGAGTGAGGTGCTTAGTGCTGATTCCCAAAGAATGTATTAGTTTCTAAATTCCCTTTAAATGAGTGGCAGTTTTAAAATAACAAACTTATCACACTTACCTCCACTGTGTCAGAAATTTTTTCACCTTAATGCATAGGATGACCATGGGTTTGGACACTGGCAAAAGCCTTGCTAAGGACACCTCTAGTGTGCACTCATAACCCCGTCCACCCTGTTAGACTGTTTTGTTTTTTTTTTAGCAAACTGGATGGCCGAGAGAGTTGGAATGTAAGTTTCCACCTGGAAGAGTAAGAGATTTGTTTTTTTTTTTTAGGATAGCTTGACATCTGGTGGTTTATGTAGGCCATCGCTGTGGCACTGCCCAAATTTACCTCACTGGGTGACCTTGCAGAAGGGGTGTCCAGTGTTGTAGGGTTAATCTGATGGCTCTCAGTTCCAGAATGTTGATAGGAGTTTCAACTCTCCTGGGGACCATGTCCCCTGGACAGTTATGAATTTATAAGCCCTACCACAGCCTGTAGGGCTGACATCCTTTGTCGCCAACTTCCAGGGCATGAAGGAATTAATTTCCAGGTCAGAACTGCAGATCCTCTACATTGGCAGACAAGGTTATGGCTGAGAAATCCTTCAGCAAGAGGCCACCCAGGTAACCTATGACTTTAATCCCCTGGATATGCAGAAGACCAAGAAGCAGGACAGGCACTTTTGTGAACACTCAGGGTGCAAGGGAGAGCCTGAATGGTAGTTCTACAAACAAATTGGAAGTGTTGGTCTCCTAGAGCAAAAAGCAGAAAGAGTTGATGTGATGGGAATATGAGAATTTGTAGATATGCATCTTGTTGTATGATGGCAGAAATTCCCCTTGTCTGAGAGTACAATTGACAGATCTTGTTGATTGCATCAAGAATTTTGGAACACAAAGAAATCGGTTTGGAGACTTTCAGTCCAGTATTGGTCGGATACCCCCATTTAGATTTGGGATTATGAATAGGGTGGAACAGAAACCTTGAAACTGTTTTTCTGAAGAAACTGGTACAACCACTTCTTTTACCTTAAGTTGGTACAAGGCATTCATCAAACCTGCATTCCTTTGTTCTGAAGCTGGCAAACTGAAAGCTAAATAGTGATGAGCTGGCAGAGATAGAAACTCAATTTTGTAATTACAGATTAGACCCAAAGACCTGGGACCACTCTGATCCATCCTGATGCAATGCCAACAGATGCACCCTCACTGTGAGGAGTAGGGCACCTCAACATTGCGAGGAAGGCTTCTGGGCCAGCTTGGTGGACTTGGGAGTCCAGGGCTTGCGCAAAAAGGAGTCTTGGTTTTTCTGAGCAAAAAGATTTTATTCGCTAAGCAGAAGTAGTAGCTGTAGGACTAGGAGACTTAGGCTTTTTCTTTAGAAGTATAGAAGCACTTTTCCCCTAGTGACTTTCTTGATTCATTTATCAAGGAATTCCCAATAACTGGCATTCACTGTGAAAAAGCATGAGTAGAACACAAGACAAAGCTTTTGGTCACAAAATCCTGTTCATAAGAAATTGTTCTAAGAGAGCAGGGTTAAAAGAGGTTCATAGTCTCTGTTATTTTGTCTTGTCCAGTTAGCAATTGTCTGGCAAATGCAGAAATGGCTGGCTGCTGGGCTAGACCTGCATGGGCAAATGAAGCCTTTAAGAGAATCCTTAAAAGAGGGAAAATCCGCAATAGGAAACGTCAGGTGTTTACAGAGAACTGAAATGGCAGGATCCACTACCATTTCTTCTTAAAATTCTTTCCCACAGGATAAGCAAAAAGCTTAGAAGGAATGAATATCCTATCAGGGTTGGTCCAGTCCTCAAAGTGCACAATCAATCTGTGCATGTATGGGGAAAGCCTTTCTTGATGCCCATAGGGCTTGTTTTGGCTGTGGAGAGTCTTGTGCTATTAGACAAAGTGTTTCAATTAAGGTTCATAAAATTAGGAGAAGAAAAATCCTATGCAGCCTCTGCTACAAAATTAGGGTCCTCAATACTTTTCTTCATAATACCCTCAAGTAAAGGAGCTTCAGCTTCTGATTCCTGAACAGAATAAGTGGGAATAGAGGACATGTAGCGTTTCTGACACCTGGAAACAAAAGGTTCTTGATGCGTAGAATGTTTTCCAAAGAATTCAGACAGTATGGCAGAGAAATCTGCTTTTGTCAAACAGGCTGCATGGTGCATGTTATTGAACCCTTTTGTCCCAGCTCCTTGCGCCTGTGATTTGCCATCACTAAGTTAGGGGATCCCCAGTGTGGTACTCACGGAATTAAGTTTGACTGAATAGGGTTTTGCGTGTCTGGATGCAAGAGCTGCTATAACCTAACACTGACAATGTTCCAGTGGCCTGAGTCTCCATAGTGGAAGAAAGCAGCAGTGCAGCAATGTGCTGTGTGCAACTTTGGCAGAAATGCATCAGCCGATTGGCATGATGCAGCTACAGTACCTCAATCCTTCTGAGATTAAGTCTGGATAGGAGGAGAAAAAACATTAATTTTTAATTGCTTTCACTGAGAAACATTAGAGACAAATATAATAGGTGGACCACATTAAAGGGAATACTTCCCCATCCCTCTGCCTTTTAAACCACATAGACAACACTGCAGGTTATCTTATTAAAAGCCAGGAACCTGTGTCAACATACATAGAAACCCTGCCTTACTTCATCCACCTGAGCCTACTAGAGGTCCAGGCTTTGCCTGTCACAGTAGGCATACCCCAAAGGGGTCTTCAGGGCCTTCAGCTGTATAGCACCCTGAGGCTAACTACACTGTGCCAAGGTGAGCATTTAATGCAAATTTCAGTGCACAAAGCAAATATTATAGGCGGACCCCACATAGTGAGGTCCTGGTACCAATCCAGAAACTGCTAGTTAACACAGGGCAATAAGCAGTTAGATCTTGACAGAAGTGTCAGATAACTACAAAAGGAATAGTTTAAAAAGAAAAATACTTATCCAAAGGTCTGTCACCTAAGCACACTAGGGGTGACCTAGCAAGTGCGCACTAGGGGTGACCTAGCAAGTGCGCACTAGGGGGTGACCTAGCAAGTGCGCACTAGGGGTGACCTAGCAAGTTTTTGTTAGTGTCCAATCACCTGAAGGTAGGCCTGCATATAACCAATGGTCTTTGAATACAGATCATGTGTCCTGCACTGTAACAATTAAGAGAACCTAATTTTTATTGCCCCTAGAGACATGAGACATAGAAACTGTATACCAAAGCGTGAGAAACTTCTTACTTTTCTTCATAAGCCAGTACAAGTCGTGGATCCAAGATATGTTCTTCTGGTTCCCAAGTACTGTATCTAGAATAAAATATACATAATCAATTATCTGTATTTTTATAGCAGATCTTTCATTTCATCCTGCAGTAACAAAATGCCAAAACTGATGTGATGCACAGGCAGTGAGCTGTTCTATGTAGAGAACTGCTCAATTTTGTGAGAGAAAGTCCTTGTTTGTTTATAAACAGTAGTGGCATAGCATGGGGTGCTAGAACCCGGGGCCATCCCCAACTGCACTGAGCAGCTCCCTTCCATACACTCAGCGGGAGCATGCTGCTCACTCTCCTCAATTTCACCCACTCTGACCTAGAACCACTCAGCTGGACATTCCCACACAGTGAGAGATGAGAGACAGGAGAGAGAGAGAGAGAGAGAGAGAGAGAGAGAGAGAGAGAGAGAGAGAGAGAGAGAGAGAGAGAGAGAGAGAGAGAGAGAGAGAGAGAGAGAGAGAGAGAGAGAGAGAGAGAGAGAGAGAGAGAGAGAGAGAAGAGAGAGAGAGAGAGAGAGAGGAGCAAGTACCCCTGTAGCTCCACTCATGCTACGCCACTGATGAACAGTGAAGCATGGCACACCCCTGTGCAGCTCTGCAAGTGCAATACAATATGGGCAGACATGGGGTATCTGTGTCTTTTCCTGCTGCTCTGCAGCTCTACAGAGTTCTATGGTTCGACAAGTTGCAGATTATACATAAGTGCCCTGATTCTCCAACTCGTTCAATCAGAGATTGCTTTGCATTGATTGAGAAAATGCTGAGTGTTTCCTGAATGGTGCCTATGCCGAGCAAGCAATTTTCTGTGTTCACAATGCAGCATGAGACTCATAAGCTAGTGGAGTACACTGTAGTAGTGGTGCCTACTATAGTGATTTCTAGCTTCCACAGGGATCCACAGATATGGCACATACATACTTACATTGGATCAACCTGGACTATGGAAAAATTGTCATACCTAAACTTAAGCTTTAAAGTGGTTGTAAAACCTTACATATACTCAATGAAGTAACTGGACTCAGAGGAAACAAATCCTCCTACATAAATTGTACCTGTTTGTCAGCTGCCATCTCTTATCTCCATCTATTGACAGTGCAGAATTTATACAGCTTGTCTGAGCATACAAGAATCACTGGGATGGGGAGCTGAAGTTACACTCAGTGAGGAGAGATAACAGCTGATTGGAGAGAAGGGACACCCCCTCCCCCACAGGAACAGAACTGAGGCTGCCAATCACAGACTGTGTGCTTGAGCTCCCTCCCTGTCCCCTGTCGGGTCCAGGTACTGGATAGGTCATCATAGAGTGGCAAGAGGACCTAAATAAACATGCAGCATCTCTGGGACTCAGTGTTACATTGATTTTCAGCTATTTGTAAAGAACAGTTGATGTTGAAGATATTATGGGTACTGCAGCAAAGCCAACCCTACCATATTTTTCTGACCTATAAGTTACCAACCAGTACATCTGCTGCATCTATGATGAATGACCAATCAGAAGGGATGGCATTAAAATGTATTATTTCTTATTTTTTATTAAACTTCAAGCATGCAGCTCAGTGATAGCACAACTTTGACATATTTAGTTGTATTATTTCAAGAATTATCCATTATTCACATTTCTTACAAAAATGTAATAGATTTTAGATGTCACAAAACATTGCCCATTTGCAGCTATTGCATATGGTCTGCATTGGTAGAAATGTCCATATAAACACAGTATTTCCTAGTAATGTTCCCTATAATGTACTAAGATAGTACAAGAATAAACTTCTTGATTTAAGCCTTACTTAATTTGCCACATAATGTATTACAACTAATAGTGTCATCTTGCTGTACTATGTGACATACTTTAAATTCTTTTGTAATTTTATTGTATTTCAACTTAAATCATTCCCGAATGGGTTATACAATACAAAAACATAGGAAAGACAACAATAAGGGACAACAAGACCTTCGCTACAAATTTTCCATTAAGGCCGGGGTTCCCAATCCCTGGGCTGTGGAGCGGTGCCAGTTCGTGGCACCTCTGCAGCCGGATCGTGAAGGCTGCTCTGTCAGCGGTGCGGCAGGCAGTGAGATGAGGTCTCACTGCCCGCGCCCGCATCACCGGTGTTCCACTCTTACAGCATGGCCAGGAAGGGCGATCTTGACAGAGCTGTAACCGCGGGCAAGCAGAGAGATGATTACATCATCTCTCACCACCACCCGCCCTCACTCTGGGATAGGGCCAGCAAATGCACATGTGCTAGTTTACCTGTTTGGATGCTGCTGGGGAGAGGCTGCCAGAAGCAGTGTAACCTAAGTCTTTCACTTCTGAAAAAAAACCTTACCAATTTCCTTTACATTTTAATCAAATGAAAGTGACAAGCTACTACTGGTATTTTTTGGTGGTAGGCTACAGTGACATTCTACATCTGGTGGCAGGATAGTGACAAGGTGCATCTGGTGACAGGTTTTGGTAGCAAGTGACATGCTGCATCTGGTGGCAGGTGACAGTGGCAAATGACACGTTGCATCTGGTGGCAGGCGACAATGGCAAGTGACATGCTGCATCTGGTAGCAGGCGACGGTGGCAAGTAGGGGTGCGCATCTGCACTGGTCTCATGATTTGATTATGATTATCTGGTCAACAATTCGATTCCGCAATGCATCACGATGCATCACGATTACCAACGAGCTCCCACTTCCGCTTGGGCAGCCTAGGCGGCCCTTCCACCCTGCAATCTTCTGGGACACATCACAGTTTCCAAAAGATTGCCTGGCTATGCAGGACAGCGCAGTGAGACATGCGCACCCGGCTGTGAAGCTGCAAGCTTTCACAGCCGGATGCCCACAGTAGTATTGCCAGCGCAGTGGACAGGGGAGAGAATGGAGGGTTTGGGTGGCTACGTCGCTGGATTGTGGGACAGGTTTATTAAAAGTCAAAAGAAACACTTTTTTTGTAGCTGCTGACTTTTAACAAACAAAAAATTGACTGGAACTCCGCTTTGAATTAAAAATAACCTCACTCCCTTAAAAAGTGCACTAATCCAGTGCACTACAGGGTACAGGCATTCACACACACTGCTGCTGGGAGATCAGGAAGGATTACAATCCACAGCTGACAAACAGCCCTGTGAAGTTCCATGTACTGTCTCTGTGCTGACCAGTGGCAGCTGGTGCTTACAATTTTTTGGGGGGCGCAAACAAACTGAAAAATACTGAACCTCCCCCATCAAATGCAGCCTCACTGTGCCCATCAAACGCAGCCACTGTGCCCGTCAAATGCAGCCACTGTGCCCGTCAAATGCAGCCACTGTGCCCGTCAAATGCAGCCACTTGTGCCCGTCAAACACAGCCACTTGTGCTCGTCAAATGCAGCCACCTGTGCTTGTCAAATGCAGTCACCTGTGCCCATCAAACGCAGCCACTTGTGCCCGACTGCCCATCAAACGCAGCAACTTGTGCCTGTCAAACGCACTTACTTGTGACCATCGTACTGCCTTATCAGTGGCCCTGACTGTGCTGCCTTACCCAAAGCCTCCTATAAAGGAGTTGTACTCATGTTGGCCCCTCATAGTCCTGCAGAGTACAGTCCTCCTCATAGGCATAGGTATGTGGAAATGTAGAGAAAACAGCAAAGCAATTATACTCTAATGTGTTGATACCTTTTTGCTATAAATAGAGGAAATGCAGAGATCCAGGAAACATATTATAATACAAATAATACTATAAGACTTGTCAAATGCTTAAATATTTTGTTCTTTCTCCTCTGTTACTACCACTAGACTCAAGAGATCATTATCAGTGCCAGATGTGACTCAGTTCTGTTTTAGTAGGCACCAATTACAATTCTACATGTTATTACTGACAGTTTATATCTTTAAAAAACACTGTATTTGGCACCAGATGTACTTCAGCATCAAGCATAGCTATTGAGTTCTCTAGTTAGCACAGACATAGTTCAGCGCATTACTTTTTCAAATAGCTATCTTGAATCTGAAGTTTAGCTCACATCAGAATTCTTTAATTTTTTATTTGTTTATTAGAATTGGCTCTGGTTCTCATTGTTTTAACTTGCTGGAGGAGAATGTCTTTCTGGTGTCAAAGGCAACATATTCCCAAGGGAGTATACAAGGGATCAAACTGCTCCAAATCACTCATAACTAAAAATGTTAGGTGATATTTCGCTTTAAAATACAAACGGAAAGTGGTTCCAAAGCCTTAAGGTTTTTCTACCTTAATGCATCTCTTCTGTTGCAGAGGATCTCCCGCTAACCCCCCTTATACTTACCTGAGCCTGATCTCGATCCAGCGTTGTGCATGAGAGCTGTGGCTCTCTCAGCTCTGTCCCTCCTTACTGTCCTGTCAATCAAATCCTATGACGAGAGAACATGCTCTGGTTTCTCCAAGGTTTGAAAGACTTTGAATTACTTGTAAAAGTAGCAGCCTTCGCCATCAAAAAACAATCACAGCTGTGGCATAATTGCCCTTGAACATCCCAGTTTCTTAGACATACATGTTTCCTGGCCAAACTGGTCTTACCAGGGCTCCTCTTATACCACGTTGAAAAAAAAAAAAAACAAGAAAAAATAAAAAAGTCCATCAACCTCCCACAAGCATTTCCATTATAACTGTGAATACCACTAAAAAAATGACCGTAGCCTGTAGCGTAGAAACTATTTTATCAAATAGGCCTAGTAGTTCTTACTTTTGCTGCGAGACACAATTTAGCTGCCCACCTCTGATCCCTCCTTATATGGTGCTGGGAATATTATGAACATAGTTTTTGACAGACTTTGAGGAAGCGGAGTGACATCCATGCTGACATGTCAGTGAGTAAGTTAGTGATATGCGAAAAGACAAAATGGGTGAGCTGAGAAATAGAGTAGATTTGCATGTCATCAGTATAGAGATTGTACTGGACATTGTGAGAGGTTATCAACTGACTGAGGGAGGAGGTATAGATGGAGAATAGAGGAGGCCCAAGGACAGAACCTTGGGGGAACCCCTATTAAAAAAGACAGAGTTGTAGGTGATACTGAAGGTGTGCTGATATAGGTAGGAGGAGAACCATGAAAGAGCAGAGTCTTGAAGGCCAAGGAAGTGGAGTTTTTTTGAGGAGGAGCGGGTGGTTAACCATGTCAAAGGCAGCAGAAAGATCTAAGAGAATGAGTACAGAGTAGTGGCCATTGGTTTTAGCAGTTAGTAAATTAAGATATTATTCCCTAGATAATGTTCAAGAAAATGTATTTGATGGCCAAAGTCCAAAACCCCTATACAAATAGGTGGGCTTGGTAATACAAACACAAAAGCTATCCTCTCTATAGTTTCAACTCAAACTGAATTTTTTCTTTTTGTTCTTTAATCTACAAAGCCTGGAGACTTCTTCTTGTTTGTGCGCTGTGGATATACACCATTAAATAGCACTTGAGCCAAGTGAAATTATACCGTATTTATCGGCGTATAACACGCACTTTTTTCCCCTTAAAACCAGGGGAAAATCGCAGGTGCGTGTTATACGCCGATCCCCTGCGATCCCGACCTGTCACATTTTCAAAATCGCCGACCGCGATTTGAAAATGGCGCCGCCGGCGCCGAAATACACAGAGCCGGTCCTCGGCTCTTTCCGGCGGCTGTCGTTCATTTTCGGCTCCACTCGTAGTCCCGAGCGGAGCTATCCGAACCTACTCGGCTAGGTTCGGATAGCTCCGCTCGGGACTACGAGTGGAGCCGAAAGTGAACGACAGCCGCCGGAAAGAGCCGAGGACCGGCTCTGTGTATTTCGGCGCCGGCGGCACCATTTTCAAATCGCGATCGGCGATTTTGAAGCCCAGAATGGATGGGATCACTGGGGAAGGCTGCACTGGGGAAGGCTGCACTGGGGAAAGCTGCACTGGGGAAAGCTGCACTGGGGAAAGCTGCACTGGGGAAGTCTGCACTGACAAGGCTGCACTGGGGAAGTCTGCACTGGGGAAGTCTGCACTGACAAGGCTGCACTGGGGAAGTCTGCACTGACAAGGCTGCACTGGGGAAGGCTGCACTGGGGAAGGCTGCACTGACATGGCTGCACTGACAAGGCTGCACTGACAAGGCTGCACTGGGGAAGTCTGCACTGACAAGGCTGCACTGGGGAAGTCTGCACTGACAAGGCTGCACTGGGGAAGTCTGCACTGACAAGGCTGCACTGGGGAAGGCTGCACTGGGGAAGGCTGCACTGACAAGGCTGCACTGACAAGGCTGCACTGACAAGGCTGCACTGACATGGCTGCACTGAGAAGGCTGCAATGATGGGCGTTTAAATGTAAGTTTTTTTTCCCTTCAACTTCCCTCCTAAAAGTTTTTTTTTCCTTAAAATTCCCTCCTAAATTGGGGTGCGCGTTATACGTCGGTGCGTGTTATACGCCGATAAATACGGTAATTATCACTGGTGAATCCTTTCCCGTGGGTATGTCTCTGCTGTCAGATGTAACTACACTTAGATTTAATATACTTTTATCCACTAGCGAATGAAGATAACCATGAATGCATTTTTAAATCGATATAAGGAGCATAATTAGAACCCAAGCCTATTTGATGTGATAAACATTTTGTTTTCTTGATCACCTGCAATGGTTAGCACTCCTAGAAGTGCCCCATTTCTCTTGTTTTTTTTCATCTGATGGTCTAAGAAACTTTTCCCAAGACTACTGTATTATTGCTATGAACTCCTTCTTGGTCTCTTTAAAGTGCATCAGAAGCACCTCTGTGACTTTCTCTATAGTGTGCTATGTCCTTTTTCTCTAGTATGTCATTTCCAAGCTGTCTACAGAGTATGGAATAACTTGGAAGTCTTGTTTCTTCTTTTCCATAGATACAGTATGAGCAACGAAGGAACCACAGGGACAAGCACTGGAGACAGTTTAGCAGTGGTGTCATAATAATAACGGCTACTGCACCAGCCCTACGGACCTTCCACCTTTAGCGTCGGCAGCTCTGCCTATAACTGTTGCCAATTTAGGGATCATAAAATATTTGTTCTTTTATTGTGCTGTAAGGGACATCTAACCTATCTATCTGTACAATTTAAATTATTTGTATGAGGTTAATAGTTGTAATTATAGCATCCAGTTTAATGAGTTCTTTTTTATTTCAAAGGACTTTATATTTTTTCCAACTGTTGCCGGACTACATGTAAAGTGACAGTTATAAAGACTGGGACAATCCTAAAATACTGTTATGGGTGCTTAAAACAGCCTCCTGTTTTTTTATGTTGGTTTAGACCATTATTCCTAAAAAATAACAAACAGTGCTGTCATGTAGTCACATTGGGGTTAATTTACTAAAACTACAAAATCTGGTGCAGCTGTGCATAATAGCCAATCAGCTTCTAACTTCAGCTTGTTCAATTAAGCTTTGATGAAAAACCTAGAAGCTGATCGGTTTATATGCAGAGCTGCACCAGAGTTTGCACTTTCCAGTTTTAGTAAATCAACCCCATAGTAACATAGTTAGGTTAAAAAAAAGTCCATCTAGTTCAACCAATTAGGAAAAACACACACACATAGAAACAAATAGAAACCTTCCCATACACAATCCTATACCCACATTTGATCCAGAGGAAGGCAAAAAAATCCCAGTAAAGCATGATCCAAATTCCTTCCTGATACCCCAGATGACAATCGGACATTCCCTGGATAAACTTTCCCTGTCGTTATTAATTTATTAATATTTATCTAAATGTTTAATATCCAGTGTGCATTTAGGAATGCATCCAGCCCTTTTTTTAAAACAATCTACTGAGCTGGCCAGAACCAGCTCTTGAGGCAGTCTGTTCCACATTTTCACAGCTCTTACTGTGAAGAAGCCTTTCCGTATGTGAAGGTTAAATCTCTTTTGCTCTAGATGTAAAGAGTGCCCCCTGGTCCTCTATAATGACCTGAAAATGAATTACTACACCAAGTTCATTATATGGACCACTTATGTATTTATACACGTTGATCAAATCCCCACTTAATCTCCTCTTCTCGAGAGAGAATACATTCAGTTAAGCTAATCTTTCCTCAAGGCTGAGCTCCTCCATGCCTCTTATCAGTTTGGTTGCCCTTCTCTGCACTTTCTCCAGTTCGAAAGTTCGTTGATATCCTTTTTGTGAACTGGTGCCCAAAACTGAACTGCATATTCCAGATGAGGTCTTACTGTAACTACTTAAAAAGTGTGGGCTGGATTTAAGATTTCACAGCAGAACAAACATTGCTGCCCCCCTGTTACAGGAAGTGTAAAACTCAATGGAACAACTGCTAGGATCAACGGGTAATAAAACTTAATAGGTTTAAATAGTTACTACTGAACTAGTAAAAAAGAATCGTTTTTTCACCAGTAAAATTAATTTCATGGAGTACAGGAGAGGACACAGGATCTTAAAGCGGGGTATACACTGAGTTATTTTTTTGTTTACCGCTGGGTTGAATGAAAAAAAAAAAAAACCCTATTCCCATCATCAACACAAACAAACAATGTTGATGCAGGATCTCCCCCACTGTTCTCTTGTATTCTGACAGGGGAGACTCCACCCATCAGCATACACAGATCAGTGCTGCAGCCATTGTCTGCAAGCACTGATTAAATGTTGTTTTTCCAGCATGACCAGAAGCTAGTTGTTAGGCCGGCTTCTGTTCAACAGAGAGGATTACACAGGTACCGAAAGTCAGACAGTTCCTGCTGACAATTTTTGGTACGTGTATACACAGTTTTAGTCTTTAACTGTGGTAATTAAGGTAAATTAAGGTAATTAAGATGCTGGCATAAAATTAAAGCTATGAGAAGATTCCCTATATTAGCCCCCCCAACCTTGCCTAAATTTTGTAGCAAGCAATAGGGAGACCATTAAGAACAAAGGGGAGGGGCCCATGTCCTGTATTGTACTTCAAGAAACAGATTTTACAGATAAGACAAAAATCCGATTTTTCTTTTTTCCTTTTAGTTGTACAGTACATGACACAGGTTCCTTAGTGTTTAACCATAAGACATCCAAAATCAGTCCTACTGAGGGGTAGGCAACACAGCAAACAAAAACTAACAGGCCCACATAACAAACATGTCAAGAAGGGCTTGAAAGAACATAGAGTAGCTTGTAGCACCTTTTGCCCCAAACAGGTATCAGATGAGGCTTGAATAATCCACCTGATAAAACTTTCATGTCTGAACAGAAGACCAGGAGGCAGCTTTGCAAATCTGATAAGCAGATGCCTAATGATGAAAAGCCCATGAAGCACTAATGGATCTGGAAGAGTGTACCTTAACAGGGAAGCCTACCTTTCAGACCATAGGCTCAGATGATGACTTGTCTAGTCAACCTAGCAATGGTGGAGCAAGAAGCAGGGTGTCCCTTGGAGGAATGCTTGTGCAGCACAAAGTGGTAGTCTGAAAAGAACTCTGAAAAAAAGGCTGTAGCTGAGAGGTTGACTCCCACAGCGCATACCAAATCAAGACAGTGGAGAGAAATTTCCTTGGGATGTGTTCGAGCAGAAAATAAGAAGGGAAGGAAAATGTCCTGGTTGAATGGAAGCAGGAAACCACCTTGGGGAGAAAAGAGGCTTTTGGCTTAAGGACAACCTTATGCTTGTGTGGTACAAGGAAAGGCTCTTTATAGCTAGGGCTAGAGAGTCACTCCACAGTGAGGTCAGAGGAATGAGAAAGGCCACTTTGTGAGTGAGGTCAGATAAAGGGCTATCCCTAATGTTTAAAGTGGTTGGAAAGGTATTTTTTTTTAAATAACAAACATCTTTATACTTACCTGTTCTGTGCAATGGAATTGCACAGAGCGGCCCCGAACCTCTTCTCCTTGGGTCCCCCACCGCCACTCCTGGCTCCTCCTCTATGTCTAGTGCACCCACGGGAAGCCACTTCCCATGGGGGCACTTGTTGGTGCTCGCTCCTGAGCCCTGCTGCTGTATCCATTGACTCGGCCTTGCCCCCCGCTCCCTCTTCACTGACTTTGATGGACAGCAGCGCCCATGGCTCCCGGTGCCTCAGCAAAGCCAGTGAGACCCAGAAGTGAGGGGAGAGAAAAGCTTCAGACCTGCAGAACGCTGGATCGAATGAAATGTTTAGGCTTTAGAAACACTTTAAAGTCTGCCCTCTGAAGGGCCGAAAGAACCAGGTTAAGAGTCCACAGAGTCACATATAGGGGGAGAAGCAAAGGCCTTGATTAAGCAATGAGAGGTTAACAGTACCTGGAACAGAATGGTTAAGGGCAAGATTTACTCTTTGATAGTATTTAGGGCCAGATGCTGATCTAATCCACACTGGAGGAAGGACAGGATGCATCCCTAGTTTGCACCAATCAAAATAGGCCTTCCTGGTGCAATGAGAGACTTTGTAAAAAGTCAACTTTCTAGCTTTTAAGAGGGTGGGGATGACTGAATCTGATAGGCCACTGTCCCTTAAGACCTGGGTTTCCACAATCATGCCATTGAAGCCAGCGACCAAGAAGCAGGATGAGCGGCTGGCTTTTGGGAAAGAAGGTCTGGACTATCCGAAAGGGCCCATAAAGAGTCTGCCAGGAGTCTGAGTACATTTGAGTACCATGTCCTCTTGGGCCAGTTTGGTGCAATGAAAATCACCAGAATTACCTTCATTTCAAACAAGCAAAGTAGACAAGGGAGAAGCTGGAGACGTGGAAAGTACATAGATCAGGTTGAACTGGTCCCATGGTGTCACCAGTGCTTCCACTGCAAAGGTTTGAGGGTCCTTAAACTTGGCGACAAACCTGTCCAGTTTGGATTTTAGCGTAGATGCCAGAAGATCTATGTCTGCCGTCCCACACCTGTGGCAAAGGGCTTGCAACACCTCCGGATGGAGAGTTAGTTCCCCAGGATCCAGATGCCAGCGACTGAGAAAGTTCTCCTGTCGATATACATGACTGGCATGTGGTTGGCAGACAACGCTGGAACGCGCAGTTCTGCCCAAGAGAAGATAAAGTCTACTTCCCTTTAAACAGTGCAATTTCCTGCGCCAGCCGCACACAAATATGCAGCCTCTCTACACCTAGTCTTTGACACCGAGGGGCCACATATTTGCGTAAATTGCTGTCCACATAGTTGTGCCGAGAGCGCGCTCCCGACACAGTTACTGGCACCTAACTGAAAGCTCCTGATCACTGCTTGCGATCAGGAGTTTTTAAGAATGGCGTGACAGCCAATCACGGGGGTCACGTGCTCTTAAGCCCCACCACATCTCCCGGCATCATAAACCTCTTAAAGGGCTGGGAAGCTCCAGCGTGAAGGGGTTAAATAATTTTAACCTTTCCTCACTCTGTAGCTAGGACATGCTCTATGCAGTTAGTCCCACCCTCTTTCTTCTTCATGCTTTGGTCTCCATTCATTACATGTGCTGTATTCTGCTGGAGCTAGACACACTATGATTTTTTTGACCTGATGTTGTTCTGATGTCCATCTGTGAAGAGCTACACAAGTTTTCAATTAAAGCTTTCTACAATCTGCAAGATGTCATTTGGATCAAGTCACTGTCTGCCAAGGTGCTAGACTGTAAGTTAAGCTATCTCACCACAACTAGATCAGTTATAGAGATCACACTTTCAGTGCTTAGATTGCTGAAGCAGAGCAAGTGTCACTAAAGGTAGCAATAGTATCCTTAAGCTTGGATGAAATCTCTGCTACTTGAACCCTGTAAAGAGAGACTACCTCCCCTGCACCACTCCTGGAGCTGTGAGTGGAGTCTGAGCTAGCAAGGAGGTCACCTGAGCTCCTGCCCCTGTGGTCGTGATCTGCCCTGTGTGGTGCGGTGTTCCCCAAAGGATGATAATGACCTTCACTGCTGTGGAGAGGAAAGGGTGAAGCCTCCTGGGCTATACACTATAGGCCAATAAACCCTGGAAAGCATCCAGAGATCATTGTGGTGTACTGTGGGAGCCAAATATTCAGGTGGAAGAAAATTGTGCACGCGTGCACCATAAAGCTACTGATAAGGAGGCTGAAAAGTAACAACAAAAGCTTGGCAAAAAGGCACCAGTTTTCAATCACCAGCACTCTTGCTCCATGGCTGCAACACACCATTATACAGTGTCGCAGCCTGGGCTGCTCCATAGCCAAGGGCATAGGAGCACCCTTGGACAAATTTTAAGAGTGCATTCACCATAGCAGAGATCTTCACTCTTCCTGCAGGGTTTAGGGAACCAGACCCCACTCTCTGCAGGATTTAAGGGACCAGACCACATTCTGGTTTCACCCTCCACTTTGGCTACATGCCTAATGCTAGCCATACACTATACAAATATCGGCCCAAATTCAGTCATTTTGCCAGTTCGTTAGTTTTTCGGCCAGTTAATGGGCACAAAATCAGTATTCGTTGGGGACGTTTTGAAGCCGAAAAAACGAAGGACAAGTTTGGAAATTTTCTGCAGAAAGGAACGATAAATTGAAAGGTTAATGTGTTTCCTGTCTGAACTATTTGCACTAGGTATATGTAAAAAAACAAACAAAAAATGGATTAATTTATGTCCACTGAACGATTTATCGGTCATTACATGATGGCACTATCATTTGCTCTCACGGCTGAATGTCCGTTTTTCGAAAATGGGTTCTGTTGATTGTTCGTATAGTGTATGGCCAGCATAAGGGATTTTTCAGGAACAGGCAAACCACAGGCCTGGACCTGTAGAGCACCTTGTAGCTAACTCAACATAATTCACCACATGTCAAGGTGAGCACCCAAACAGGATCCAGTGCCCAAATGGGCATTACAGGTTAGCCCCTCATCTTCTCCAGGCAGGGTCTGGGTAGTTTATATAGGCTCAGATAAGGAGTCAACTGATCTGGAAGCTGCAGAAGGAAGTAGAAGGGGCTACAGTGCAGATGGGAATTGGAAAATATTCTACAGAAAAGAGGTAAGCTTCATTTAGTACAGAGATGTCCATCGTCTAAGGAAGCCTAAGTAAAAAAACGGAGGCTAGCTGGGAGTGAAAGGTGTTATTATAGGGATGTCGCTGCAGCTTTCTTTTTTGCCAGTGTCCAGTCATCTGAAGGCAGCTGCATATAACCCATGTTTAAAGACTAAAGATCTTGTGCCCTGTACTTTATGGCTAGGAGAAATATATTTTAATCATTAAATAATATGCTGCTGCTTTTTCTATTGACTGGTCCAGCTGAATTGACTTTGGGAGATTTCCAAAAAATAACCTAGGTTAAAATTACTATAATTTTTTTTTATTACAAAACCTAGGGTTCTGCAACTTAAAGTCAAGTAAGGGCCTGTGTCAATGGGTTTTGGGCTTGTGTCGATGGCATCAGTTTAAGACACTCGTGGGATCATTAAGAATTAATTGACAGGTGCATTAGACCTGCAGTTGACCTCCTTCTGGCCTGTATTTGACCTGCTTAAGAAAGTCTTGCATTTCCACTGATATCTGTTCATCCTCACATGCATTGCAAATCACCAGAATCTGCTGAAGTCTTCTCTCCGCTCAGTCAATGCAGTGCTCACATGGTAACATACTATTTTCATTTTCTCCATGGAAATGGAGAAAATCAAGACCTGCAAGAGCTGAAGAATAACGGTGTACAATAATAAGCAGTTTCAATGGTCAAAAGCACCCATTACCCTTGCTCAATTTCATAAACGCTTGAACAGCCTGCATTGCCTAAGGAGAATAGACTTGTATGGTCATCCTTAACAGAAATAGACAGTAATGTGCAGGCATATTTTCTATGATAAAAGATATGAAAAGATAGAGATAAAAGATGTTAACACCTTTCATCCAGAACATCTTAATATGCATCAGTCCTTACACCACAACAGTGTCAACGTGAACAGATGAAAACACAAACTGAATGTCATTTTACTAAAGGTTTATCTATACCAGCTATTAAGGATTTAATCTCTGTATTACGCAATGTCTGTGTTAGAAGTTTATCATACGGTCTGCAATAATTAGCATCTTTGTGTAAAATAAACTGTAGCCTGCAGTCACACATGGCACGCTGGACCCAAGACAAACAAAGGGTTACGCTGTGCACACCTTTCCTTTGCTGTTCTTGCGCACACTGCAGCACAGGCTGAAGTAAACAAGTGAACATATGACTCATGCGTCACTCTCTCTCGGCTCCCCCTCCTCTGAGTTCTCACTCCCCCAGTCAGATTAGAGGTGATAAACAAGACGTATTCAATAGGCAGTCCTTATCTAGGAGCAGGCAGTGCCATGCCAAGAGAACACACAGCTTTCTGCTGGCTCTCTGCATATAAAGCATACATCCCTGAAAAGCACCTTAATCAAGCACCCATTCATTCTGGTTCCTAGATTCCAACATCCTTTCTCTTTCACACTGAAAAAAACATATTTTAGGTTTTAATCCAAGTACCAATTTATGTTTAAGCTACATTTTTGGGAGGTACTATTTTTGGGGAAAATAGTAGGGGTGTTGCCTACAGCAACCAATCAGTTGCCACCTGCTTGCTTTTTGTAGTACAGGCATAAAGATAAGATAATCTGATTGGTTTTTATGGGCAACACCTCCAATTTACTTTCTTCCTTCTTTATAAAACGCTCATCTGCAACATCAAGGTTTGCTTTTCTGAATGAGCAGCCAATGTATATCTTCCCATGAATGGAGACAGATCAGCCAAAAATACTTCTTTTAGAGAATACAGTATCCATTTTTCTTTGCCATGAAGTAATTGTTAAAGTTAACAAAGTAATGTTAATACTACAATTTTCCCCATTCACCAATAAATCATATTTTTGAAAAGCTCCTAAATAACATAGAGGCATGTTTTCCCAGGTACTATGCTCTGTATTACCTATGGACCGAAGGACCAGGTTACTAAAACCAGTGGGGGAAGTCAGAGGATCATAAGAAAAAAAAGTAACTTAATATTTGAAATTTCAGGTATTCTTGATAACAGAATCCATGCATACATTACAATGCTATATGTCCTATATACTCTTGTATGTATATTTTCTTTCTCCGTGTACTATCTATATAGGTTCTATATAGATTTGTGGTATATGCATATTCGTTAATTGAGATGCTATTTGAATGAAAAGGTTAGTCTTTGTGGTTATACAATAAAAATATGCATTTTTGCACAAATAAAACACACTGGAAATAGAATTGATAATACTAGTTGAAAAATGATTAGCTGGATGCACAAAGCAATCTAATTTGAGATATGAGGACCATAGAGGAGAAAAAAAACAACACATTTTTATGGTCTGCCAAGCCACTTCCCTTTAACGGCACACATGATCCAAAGGCGGGAGAATTCAAAAGATGCTTCTGGTTGGAACCAAGCATGTGCTCTTCAGTAATCACGTGCTATATTGCTTTACAAAACATTTGTTTATCTCACACTGAATTACAGCTTGTAAGAATAAGTTAAAGATTAAACTTTAGAGTTAGAACTGTTGTGTTGTGTTAAATAAGCAGGGACTGAGAACGTCTGCCAATGACCAATGATGCAACTTTAAATCACACAGGTAAGGAATATAAAACATACAATACACACAGACAAACACACACATATCTATATAGATACATATATTTATATGTATAGGTAATTTAAGCTTACTTGGGGGGCCAGCCCTTCCACTTCACAAGATACTCCACTTTTCCCTGGAAAGAAAGTGAGAGATGGTACTCATCACAAAGGGTAGATTACAATGTCTTTACTAGGCTACATTGTATCAAAAAGCAAGGACATTATTTAATACAGGCCAACAGTAATATATCAGCCCTCGCTTTTATATTAAAACACCCATATCATAGGTGATAGATGATATAAAGTATTTTCTAGATCTGTTACAAACCAGTTAAGCTGAACAGGATTGAGATCTATATAACGCTGTCATTTTGTTAATGCAGAGCTGTAGCTTTACGACTTTAACTGACACATAACAATTCAATTACAAAAGGTTACACTTCCGCTCTCATCCTATTCAATATTGGGCACTTTGGATAATAAATCATTACTAGACCAAATGTCTATACTACAGCATAATACACATTTGTATGGTGAGTCATCTGTGTGAGTCACAACTTGGTTTAGTCACCTATAGAAAGATGAGCTCAACAAGTGAGTCACCTGTAGCGTAAAAGTGGCATCTCTATTGGAGTCAATCAGTTCCCATTCTTTATGCATTAGAAAAAGAATATTTGAAAAAATGATGGTGTTTATATGACTGTATTCAGAACAAATCCATTTCTGTAATGGTCCCTGATAAACCACTGGAAAGGGCAATGATTCAGACACTGCTTGCAATAACTGCATTAAAATGATTTTCAAGGTTAATGGATTTTAGACTGACATTCAAGAATTTTTTAAACATAGATCACATCGTAACAAATGGATTTCACACTTATATATATTTTTATTGTTTTTTTTTTTTTTTTTTGTGGGAGCAAAATAGTGACAGCTGCAGAAAAATTTGAATCACAATATATTTGTCACTATTTTATATAATTAACAAAAAACTTTGCGTATTAGCGCGCCGCTACTTTACTTGCAACAAATGGATTACACATAAGGTGGCAAGCTATGCCGTTCATCGAAGGTGTAATATTAATTAGTAAATATGCTAATGTACAAGTAAAACTTAGGGGCATGCTTAGATATCAGTGAATCTGACATTTTCTGTAGGTATGTGTTTTAAATGACAGTGATTGATTCACCACCAGCGAATATTTGGTGAAAGTCATATTCGCTGTTTTATAAATATGCCCCATAAAGTGGACACCATTGTCTCCCCCAAAAAAGCAGGTGCCAACTGAATCAGGTCAACCCACCATGGTGATCATATCGTCCGCAGCAGTCTAGTAAATGGCTTGTACACATGACCCCTTGTGGAACTATTCCTAGTTATAATAGTCAGCCTTTTACTCTGTAATATTATTCTACAAAACGACAACACAACAACCCGTCTACAAAGGCAGAACAGCAGAGAAAAGAAATTCAGTTTACAGATCTCTGGTTCAGTATTTAATATTTTGCAAGGCTGATTGTAAATACCATATGGCCAGTCAGATTTCTGCCACCAATATTGTGCATACAAAGTGACACTATTTTCTCACCGCCAGGTGTAAATACTGATGAGTAAATCTAACATGCCATGACATTCTGAAAGTTATGGCAGTTGGAGAGGAGGCACTGAATGACAACACTGGAGGAAAATGATGATTTAGCTCTTACCTTTCGTATTCTCTTCTTTCGAATGCTCTCTACTGCAAACACTTGCTCCCCAATTGCGGAGAGCTCCATGCCAGGCTATGGGTTGTCTCCCTGTGCCCAGGGCTGTCCAGTCCTTTTGTAGATGCTTGTAGACTGAGCCCCTACTCAGTTCAGATGAGGCTTTCTTCTATATTAGAGCCCCTTACTCAGTGCAGATGGGGCTTTTCCTTATGTTAGAGCCCCTACTAAATGCAGATGGGGCTTTTTCTCTATGTTGGAGCCCCTACTCAATGCAGATGGGGCTTTTCCCTGGGTTAGAGTCCCCTAGTCAATGCAGATGGTTCTCTAGGTTAGAGCCTGTACCCAATGCAGATGGGTCTATCTCCTATGTTAGAGAAGCACAGTGACACACCCCCTCTGCAATGCCTGGCTGCTCTACTACTACTATTATTACTACTACTCTGCACAGACACCACTTCTCCTTGGCATCTAATGTCTTGTGTGCCCTGTCCCTGGGTATGGGTATCTGTCACCCAGCTGCCCTGGTAGTAGTGTGTGCATGGGATCTCCACACCCCTCACCCCCTGGCACCTCTGCCCAGGTTGTGGAGACTTCCTGCACCGATCCTGAGTGTTTACAACCCTGTGCAGGTGACACTTCTTCCTATGGCACTGCTCCCCTCCTCCCCAAACTGGATGGCTGCCTCTTCTTGCAGCTCTGCCACCGTGCCAAAGGCTGCTGCAAATTCCTTCATCTATGTGTGCCCCCCTCCTCTTCCTCCTCTTCCTCCTCCTGCAGGTGTTGTGTCCTGAAGTCCAGTTGCTGCACTCAGCTCCAATGGAGAAGATGGCTGGACGGCAGATGACTGAACGCGCTTCCCTGTCGCCTTTCCATTACAACCTGCGCAACATTTTCAGGGAGCGCGCAGCATCATCTCGGGAACGGCACTTACTAGTAGATTCTAATGGGAGAAGTAGCCTTGGTGACGTCACCTGGTCATGTGGCCCGAGCCAGGGGGCGGGGCTGAATAAATAAGAGATGCAGACTACGGGAGAGGAGAGATCGCAGCGCGTGTTGTACGATCATCCTGATTGGTGTTCTGTCCGATCCACAACCCTTGTAGAACTACAAGTACAAGCGTGCACATGGGTCATCCTTTCCTAGTCTACTACAGTCCACTGTTCTCCCTACATTATAGATTGTTCATAGTCATAGGGTTGCCACCTTACCCCTTTAAAACTGAACGCATATTAATTACACAGGTTCTGTGGCGAAAAAGGTAGGAATTCAATTCACTTAGTGCCTTACCTGCATTAAATTAGCCCCAGAACCTGAGTAATTAATATGTGCTCGGTTTAAAGGGATGAGGTGACAATGGCATTCATAGAAGGGCTTCAAATACTACACTGAACCCTGGGGGGGGGAGGGGCATAACTTTTAAGGTCACCCAGTCTTTTTGACAGTCATAAAGGGGAGGGGCTTAGTCATTATCACATAAAGTGCAGGCCAGGGTCCCCAATATAGATCCCCCTTTAGAGCAGGCCAGGGCAGGACCCCCAGAGAATAGATCCCCCTTTACTTAGTCTTCTTACTCCTACCTTTTTACACCTCACTGTGCCCATCACATGCAGCCTACCAATGCCCATCAAATGCAGCCTCACTGTGCCCATCAATGCAGCCTCACTGTGCCCATCAATGCAGTCTCAGTATATGCCCATCAATGCAGTCTCGGTCTGTGCCCATCAATGCAGCCTCACTGTGCCCATCAATGCAGACTCACCAGTGCCCATCAATACTGCCACACTGTGCCTATCAATGCAGCCTCACTCTGCACATCAATGCAGCCTCAGTCTGTGCCCATCAATGCAGTCTTGGTCTGTGCCCATCAATGCAGTCTCAGTCTGTGCCCATTAATACAGTCTCGGTCTGTGCCCATCAACGCAGTCTCAGTCTGTGCCCATCAATGCAGTCTCTGTCTGTGCCCATCAATGCAGTCTCGGTCTGTGCCCATCAATGCAGTCACAGTCTGTGCCCATAAATGCAGCCTCAGTCTGTGCCCATCAATGCAGAGTCACCAGTGCCCATCAATACAGTCTCAGTCTGTGCCTATCAGTGCATATTCACCAGTGCCCATCAATGCAGTCTCGGTCTGTGCCCATCAATGCAGACTTGGTCTCTGTCCATCAATGCAGTCTCGGTCTGTGCCCATCAATGCAGCCTCAGTCTGTGCCCATCAATGCAGACTCAGTCTGTGCCAACCAATACAGCCTTGGTCTGTGCCCATCAATGCAGACTCGGTCTGTGCCCACCAATGCAGCCTCAGTCTGTGCCCATCAATGCAGACTCGGTCTGTGCCCACAAATGCAGCCTCGGTGTGTGCCCACCAATGCAGCCTTGGTCTGTGCGCACCAATGCATCCTCGTTCTGTGCCCATCAAAGCAAACTCGGTCTGTGCCCACCAATGCAGCCTTGGTCTGTGCCCATGAATGCAGACTCACCAGTGCCCATCAATGCAGTCTCGGTTTGTGCCCATCAATGCAGCCTTGGCCTGTGCCCATCAATGCAGCCTTGATCTGTGCCCATCAATGCAGACTCAGTCTGTGCCCATCAATGCAGCCTTGGTCTGTGCCCACCAATTCATCCTTGGTCTGTTCCACTTTAAAGCAGAGTCGGTCTGTGTCCACCAATGCAGCCTCAGTCTGTGCCCATCAATGCAGTCTCGGTCTGTGCCCATCAATGCAGACTCGGTCTGTGCCCATCAATGCAGTCTCGGTCTGTGTCCATCAATGCAGGCTTGGTCCATGCCCATCAATGCATCCTTGATCTGTGCCCAACAATGCAGACTCAGTCTGTGCCCATCAAT
This sequence comes from Aquarana catesbeiana, assembly GCF_042186555.1. Taxonomy (NCBI): domain Eukaryota; kingdom Metazoa; phylum Chordata; class Amphibia; order Anura; family Ranidae; genus Aquarana; species Aquarana catesbeiana. The sequence continues at coordinate 100,694,857 of NC_133330.1, forward strand.
GCAGTCTCGGTCTGTGCCCATCAGTGCAGTCTCGGTCTGTGCCCATCAATGCAGACTCGGTCTGTGCCCATCAATGCAGAATAACCAGTGCCTGGATCACACAGCGGGTATCTCCCACTGTGTCACGGAGCTTGCGTCCGTGACATAGTTCCGCCTCCTAGACCCCTGTTCCGTCTATCACAGGAGGAGCCACTGGTCTAGGAGGCGGGACTTTGTTACAGCGCCGCTGTGGAGACAAGAGGAGGAGAAGGCGGAAGGGGAAAACTATGCACTTGGATCGGCCCAGGGCGCCACTGCAGCCACAGCTCAAAACGGCTCCTGGGCAGACGGCCTGCCGATCCCTGATTCCAGGGGGGGGCACTTGACTCCTCTTGCGAACGCCCATGCACTGAACCCCTCATTGTCTATATTGCAACCTGTAAAATATGTAAAGTAATTACACACTATAGATAAAAAGCATAAATTGTTAAAAAAAAATGTAAAAAAGCAGATGTGTGCAAGCACAAAGAGAAACTCCATTCAGATAGTATGAGTTATTAAGGACCCATTCACACATCTCAATGGGGTACAACGCATTAAATGTGTCGGTGTAATGCAGGTCTCTTCATTCTGAACACCTTGTAATGGATGTGTGTTGCAGAGCATGTCTGTGGCAATTTGTGTTTAAATGAATGTCATCACACCAATACATGTAAAGCTCACATTCCCACATGCAAGATGGTGTGAATGGGCCCTATTAATTTACACTATCTGTATGGAGTTTGCATGTTCCTTGGGGTACTCTGGTTTCCTCCCAGACTTTAAAGACATGATGGTAGGTTAACAGGCACCTGTCAGGGTTGCCAATCGTCAGTAAATTTACAGACAATTTGTAAAAATGTGTGATTTTTTTTTACAACTGTCTGTAAATATTAGGGGCTGATAAGTTGTCATTATTATAAAAGTCAAGTGTTTTTTTAGGGGTAAACCAGGCAAATTACTTGTTATGGGTATTGTCAGTGCTTCCATATTGTGTTTATACTGTTTAAAGGGATTGTAAAGGCAGATTTTTTTTTATCTTAATAAAGATTAAAAAAAACCCCTCCTCATTGGCTGAGACAGCAGCATGCCGCAATTGACTCCTGCTACTGCCAATCAAAATCAGCCAATCAGGAGAGAGAGGGGGCCGGGCCGGGTTGTGGCTCTGTGTCTGAAAGGACACAGAGAGCTGTGACTCGGCTCGGGTGCCCTCATAGCAAGCTGCTTCTGGTGGGGGCACTCAACAGGAGGGAGGGGCAAAGAAGCACAGAAGAGGGACCCAAGAAGAGGAGAATCTGGGCTGCTCTGTGCAAAACCAACTGCATAGAGCAGGTAAGTATAACATGTTTGCTATTTTTTTTCAAAATTGAGACTTTACAATCACTTTAAATGTGGGTTGTCTTAATTTTTAATAGTTCTGTAATTTTTCAGGTAGTCAGTAAAAAAAAGTGCTCTATCAGTAAATTATCCATGTTTTGTCAGTAAAAAATATGCTGTGTCAGCAAATTTGCCACATTTTGCCAGTAAAAAATGTACTCTGCCAGTAGTTTCCATGTTTTTTCAGTAAAAAATGTGCCCTGTTAGTAAAAACACTGTGGGAGGTTGGCAACAAGTATGTGTGTGCGTGTGAGTTAGTTACCTTAGATTGTAAGCAATTTGAGGGCAGGAACTGATGTTATTGTGCAATATGTAAAAGAGCTGTGTAAATTGTGGGCGCTACATAAATAGCTCTAATAAAGAAAATAAATATATTATACTCTGTAGAGGATAGAAAAAACTTAATACAAAAAGGTGACGAAACATAACGGCTAGTGCTGATTTTATACTCACCATGTGTATGTGGTCACATCTTTTCAGCTACCAATTTTTAAGGTAAGTTAGGCCCCTTTCCCTCAAAGGGTCCATTCAGGTCTGTCTGTCTTTCAGTTTTTCAGGCAAACCTTTTTCGGACGGTACATTCACCCCTATGGACCAGTGGGTGTAAAGGGTCTTGTGTAGGTTTACACCCACCTACCTCCAATCCGGTCTGCTAAAAAAAAATGGAAGGGGATTCATCCTTCTCCGTCTAGCTGAATAGGATTGGAGTGGAAGGCAGTCAGGTGTAGAGGGACAAAGAATACCGTTTACACCTATAGACCAAAGCATTTGTTACCCCAACACTTCATATTCCTGATATGTGCCTGTTGTACCATGTACTTGTATGAAAAATCCTGTTCTCTTTATGTTGCTTCCTTTATGTGAAATCCCTGGTGATCCTGCCAGTCCCTCTGCTTTCCTATTAAAAACTGACCACACTCAGCAGGAGAGCACAACGTGGTCATTTCTGTAGCTATGCTCCTCCAATGATCAGACTTGTCTTGCCACACCCCCGCTGCACAGCCATTCACTGGGAAGCTCAGTGTGCTGCTGCTTTTCCTCCCCCCAGCTCTTATGCAGCTGAGAACAGAGGGAGTGTGATCACTTATAATAAAGGGGAAAAAAGGTATTTATAATGTTTTTATTTATAATCTATACAAAAATGTTTTGCCTTTCATTTCTATTTTAACCTCCCTGGCAGTATTCCCGAGTGTGGCTCGGAGTGAATTTTCAGTGCTAAAAGTGGTAACCCCGAGCCACACTCGGAATCGCATCACAGGACAAAATGACTTACCTTGTCCCCAGGATCCTGCGTTGTCCCCCCCGCTGTGTGTGCGAGCCGTGTCCTCTGCTCGATCTATCACAGTGCCGGGCTCCGTTCCCTGCAAGTCTCGTGATGCACAGGGATGGAGCATGGCGCCAAATTCAAAAAGTGAAAAACACAAAATACATACATTATACTGTAATCTTACAGATTACATTACTGCGTGAAATTATTTCACATCCCTTTTGTCCCTAATGCTTTGTCCAGGGCCCTGCATGCAGTTTTATATTATAAATACAGTTCTTTCTGCCTGGAAACTTGAGATTGTCCATAGCAACCAAAAAGTGTCCCTTTACATCAAAAGCGGTCTTAGACCAGCTAGAAAACAGCGATAATAAATTAGAATCACTTGCAGAATTGAGCGATAGTGATTTGTGGGGAGATCCCTCATCAAACACTGAAAGTAATGACAGCAACAATTCTGCAACTGAGCAAATTTCAGTGTTTTTGATTTGATTATCATACCCGGGATGTCTACTAGACTCTTGTTTGGACAGATTTAAGTGAGTTATCCCTAAGAATTACATGCCTACAATATAAAATGCCAAATTTCCATGCAAAACATTGTACCGCTTTGAGCATCAAAAATCCGACATAATCATACCACCAGGGAGGTTAAACTGAATGGATTGTTTTACAAGGTGATCGTTTACAATAACTTTAAGTTCACCATGTGAAAAAGACCCCCAACATTCTCATCATCCCTAAACACATACATTTCCTAAAAACAGGTGTCTGGGAGAAGCTAAAAATCTTGCTGCTTTTTATTACTGTCTCTATTAGTATACTACAATTTTTGCACAAATGTGGAGTTTTGCCAAAAAGGGTAAAATGCACGTTTACACAGCACATAGTGTATTGTAAGGGTCAACCGTTGTGCCTGATTTCTGGGAGTGATCAACCCATTAACACCCATCATATCATAAAAACACATTGATGGGAATTCAATAGAGCCGTGGCACCACTTTTTTGGCATTACTTGCTCTTTGCCTAATTCAAAAACCATCTGCGTCAGTTTTGGTTCAGCGACTCGTGCTTCAAATTCAGGTAGCTTTAGTTTGCACCACCTTTATATTGTGGTGCAACACCCGTGCAAAATCCAAAATAAAATACAGACAGTTCTTATCTTACACAAGTGTAACTAATTAAGATTGACTCTATTTTGGTGTACAGAGACAGATTTTGTGAGTGTTTCACATGTGTTCTAAAAGTGGTGCAGCATGAGCCAAATTTAGGTAGAAGTTCTAGAGGTGTACATAAATTTGGAGCACACTGCACCATTTCTGGAACATACGAGAGACACTTTCACAAAATCTATCTGCGCCAATCTTTATGAATTCCAGGGATTGTGTTTTGGGAGTGGACTCAAGGTGCCCAGAAACTGCACAGCATGAAATAAAATTGTACAAAATTTACTAATACAGAATATAAAAACATTGACAAATATTTAAAAAAAAAAACAGCTTAAAACCAGAATCTTGCCTAGAATTATCATGGCAGGAGTGTAAGATTCCTTCCTATTATAAAAACCCCCCATGGTATCCTACACTTGCAGCGTGAATATTCCACATACAAATACCAAATAGGCACATTTAGACAGCATCATTGTCAGATTGGACAGAAGTGTGTGTTATGGGGCGTACACATGGTCGGACTTTTCGGCTACAAAAGTCCGACAGACGCCGACGGACCAAATCCGGCGGACAATCCGATCGTGTGTGGGCTTCCCCGGACTTTCAGCGGACTTTTCCAGTCACAAATCTGACGGATTTTAGATTTGGAACATGCTTCAAATCTTTACGTCGTAACTCCGCCGGACCCAGAAATCCACTCGTCTGTATGCTAGTCCGACGGACAAAAACCCACGCTAGGGCAGCTATTGGCTACTGGCTATCAACTTCCTTATTTTAGTCTGGTGTACGTCATCACGTACGAATCCGTCTGACTTTTGTGTGATTGTATGTAGGCAAGTCCGTTCGTTAGAAAGTCCGCCGCAAGTCCGCCAAAAGTCCATCGAAAGTTTGTCAGACAGGCTGTCGGACTTTTGTAGTCGAAAAGTCCGACCGTGTGTATGCGGCATTAGACATATGTTGCAGATTTAGATACATTTAAAATTGAAGCCAAACTTCAGCTATCACTTTATAAGCAGTTACAGCAACCATTTTTTACTTTTGGAATAAAGTTTTTAATTATATATAAAATAGCTGATCATCATTAACACTCTGTCAGTGGTGAATAGTTTGCCTCATATCTGTTATGCCCCGTACACACGATCGGACATTGATCGGACATTCCGACAACAAAATCCATGGATTTTTTCCAACGGATGTTGGCTCAAACTTGTTTTGCGTACACACGGTCGCACAAAGTTGTCGGAATTTCCGATCGCCACGTACGACGAGACTAGAAAAGGCCAGTTCAGAACCAAGCACGGCACCCTTTGGGCTCCTTTTGCTAATCTCATGTTAGTAAAAGTTTGGTGAGAGACGATTCGAGCTTTTTCAGACTCGTGGTTTTCAGATCATTTTCTGCTGTTCAGTTTGTGCTTGTGGGTTTGTATCTGCTCTTCAGTGTGTGCAGCAAGTGACGCATGATTCTGGTCATTATGTTCTTGTTAGTTCGTTACTGTTTTTCAGGTCGCTCTTCACAGGCCTTGCTATTCTTCAGTGCGTTCTGTTACTTTGTTCTGAGCAGCCGACCGTTTTCTAGCCATGTTGCGTATACGTACTCCTCGTAGAGTTCGTGCTGTGCGGGGGCTTGCTGTTGGGGTCCTTACCTTGACACAAGTCCAGTCCATGAACAGGGTGGGGAGGAGTTCATGGACCAAGAATTGGTTGCTTCAGCGTGACCAGTTCTGTCACATGCCTTTGCTCCGTGAGATCCGTGAGAATAATCCTGATGATTTCAGGAACTTTCTCCGCATGATGGACCCCGTATTTCACCATTTGTTGGCTTTGCTGACCCCTTATATTAGCAGGCAGGACACCTGCATGCGGCAAGCCATCACTCCGGAGCAGAGGCTAGTCGCCACCCTGCGGTACTTGGCGATGGGGAGAAGCTTGCAGGACCTTATGTTCTCGACAGGCATCTCCTCCCAGGCTCTGGGGATCATTATCCCAGAGACCTGTTCTGCCATCATCCAGGTCCTGCAGAAGGACTATATTAAGGTAAGATTTATCCTTTAATATCACATTTTATTGTATTTAATGTTTGCTAATATATTGTATTTCTTTCCTCATTCCCTAATTACCATGATTGTAATATGCTGTGAATGTCCCCTTTGTCCTCATGCATGCTGGATTTTTCTTTAATTTTTTTTTTTGTCCTTCATACATATTTGCCTTTACTTACCTCCCCAGCATGGTCTCCTGGCCCTATATTCACCTCATGTAGTCACTTAACAATGTATTTTATCAGCTCCATAGTATTTACCCCAAACACCCCCTAAAATGTTTTTCAATGTGATTTGTGCTTTAAATTCAGGCAGAGTGGCAGAGGCTTTTTTTGGGGGGTCCCCAAATCATTTGGAACCCTCCCACCCCCCAACTGCTAACTCGGCTGATAACAATTCTCTATCTATCCTCAATCATCTATCTGCTGACTTTGCCAAACCCATACACACTATACTTACCTCTTTGGTGGTCAGATTTATGGATGAATTCCCCAAAGCATGTAGTGCAAGGGCCTGCCTGTATACTTTCAAATGGTACTGTTAAAAGTTTTTGTATACTATTATTATCTTGAAAGGTAATAGCAGATGTGCTCAAATGTGTATAATGTGTATTTATATCTTTGTATTATGACACTTCTCACCTGTCCAGTGGGCTGCCAATAGTGTAACTAAGGAGGGGCTGGCCAAAGTAATACCCATTATTTAGGCATTCATCTCTCAATGAAGTGGAGAGGGTTACCTGTCCAAGAGTCCCCCCCCCCCCCCATAATGTTAGAAATGGCCCATGAGAGGGGGTGGGGGAATCTGATAGGTGTACCATATACTTTGGTCTTTAAAAACTCCCTCAAATAAATGTTATCTTGATGTTGGCCAAGAATGTTGGTGTCTAATCTGCTTTCCCTGTTTATGTGCAAAATGACTAATTTTTTTTTCTTGTTTGACTCCACAGTTTCCTTCCACGCCACAGGAATGGCAGACTGTGGCCTCCCACTTTGCCCAGCGGTGGTACTTTCCTAACTGCGGAGGGGCAATTGATGGGAAACACGTCCACATTGTCCCACCACCCAACTCGGGGTCATACTATTTCAACTATAAGGGGTTCAATAGTATTGTGATGTTGGTGGTGGTGTCGGCTACTTATGAGTTCCTGTATGTGGATATGGGGAAGAATGGCTGGATGTCCAATGGTGGAGTAATCGCCCAGACGGAGTTCTACAGGCGTCTCCAGAATGGCAGCTTGGACTTGCCACCTCCAGAAGACAATGGGGAAGGACTCCCATTCGTCTTCGTTGCAGATGAAGCGTTTGTGCTGGGGGACCATCTTATACGGCCATTCCTGATGAGGACCCTCACCCCGGACCAGAGAGTTTTTAATTACCGGCTGGCCAGAGCCAGAAGAGTGGTGGAGAACATGTTTGGAATCATGGCCAGCCGGTTCCGCCTATTTCTTACACCCATACACATGGCGGAGTACAAACTGAATCATATCATCCTGGCGTGCTGTGTTCTACACAACTTTTTACGGCAACATTCTGCCAACTATAATGGCTCAGTTGGGCCTGAGGCTGGAATTCAAAATGAACCAACCCTTGAAAGTGGCCATCCTGGTTTGCCCCCCCTGAGTGCCTGTGATGTCCGTTTAAGATACCTTGAATACTTTGCGGGTAGGTGGGCTGTCAATATGCCAGACAATGTCTGAAACCTTTTTCAAATAAAAAAAAAAATTTACCTACTAAAATCTTTGGTGACATTTACTGCTTGTGTTTCTTTTAGCTGACAGAAATGTGGTGAGTCCTGAAAATGGTGTGAGTGTGTAACATTACAAAGCATTTTTGGGTGTTATTTACTAAAGGCAAAGACACTTTGCACTACAAGTGCACTTGAAACTGCACTTGTAGTGCAAAGTGGATTTTCCCTTAGGAAATAACCCCCATTGTCAGTGAAAACACCAATTAGAGCACAGCAAAAGTGTTGGAGCGTTGAGACAATAATCCACACATTCTTGATTAGCAATCTTTTTAATACCAGCACAATCACATGTGCATTTAGAAAAGGTTTTTAAAACAAACCAACATGTTTGTTGTATAACAATTTTTGGGGTCACATTAGAAAAAGTAGAACTGTCCATTTAAGATTAAACAGGCATGTTTAAAACCAACAAGAAAGACACAAATCTTGAACTTACAAAGTTCACATTTGGTAGAACTTAAAGGCAATATCAGAAATGAGTATTTACAAACTGTGTTTGATATTGCGTTCAGATGGGGTGAAGTCACCCCTAGAAAAGCCAAATTTTGAAGATGCACACCAATTGCCGAATGCGAACATGTGCTAGCTGCCATCATGGGGGATCAAGGGATGTGTTTTTGGGGTGCAACCCCTTCCTCACAGCTACTTTATTATTTAGGAAGGGGTTGCACCCCCAAAACGTGTCCATTGATCTCCCGTGAATTATAAATATGCCAGCAACCATCTCTTACCTGAGCCTGTGGTCGCAGACACTCACCTGTTGTGGTGCCAATTTCCACCATGTCTTTCTCCTCCTGCTCTGCTTGGTTTGGGTGGATTTCCCCTTCTTCCAGAGGTGGGGGGTCTGTGGTCTCCTCGGATGAGGGGTGTCCTCCGAGTCTTTCATCCCCTATGTAAAAAAAAAAAATAGGTATACTTAGCACACAGATATTTGATGGCAGAAATAGGAATATGAAACATTGCTTGGAAGTGGGGTACAATTGTCTGTTTTGGCAGAGTTCCAAGATGTAGAATTTTTAGTGTCCTTTGTCAAGCTTGATAGCTTACCTGTTTTGTACAAGCTTCACAGATGGAGGCACCCCTATAGTATACACTGGAGCACCTGTGTGGGCCCCCTAATAAAAAGGGTGTTCATGTGTCCCACACTAGTGCTCCAGCGTTCAGATGTGAAAACTGCTGCTGAGTGTCCTCTCCTTACACAGAATCTAGTTTGCATTTCATTCTAGTTACAAACCCATCTACACAACCAAATTATTTGCAGACAAGTAGGCCATAAAAAATGTGGGCAAATGCATATGGCCAAAACAATGGTGTTTTCTAGGCCGAACGAACAATGTTTTATACAAACGAATAATGTGCCCATGAACATGAAAGTTGCCATTTTAGACTGGATAACAGTTAAGAAAAGCACATGGAGCAGCACGAACGTAATAAACATAAAGAATAGGAACACAGCAACTACTTACTTTTTTGCAGCACTCTCTGGATCTTTCTGTACTGCTCATGCTCTCTTAATTTGAGGTCCAACCACCGCTTCCTGAGCTGATCTTTCGATTGTCGTACCCCGAAATTCCGGTGCAGACTCTTGACTGCTTTCGCCATTATCTTGGCCTTTCTGACATTGGGGATGGGGTAAGGTCCATACTTCCTGTCATAGTTGGCCTTCTTCAGGATATCCACCATCTCCAACATCTCTCCAAAGGACATATTTGAGGCCTTAAATCGTCTCCTTCTGGATCGGGACGTTTCTGGCTCCGGGCTTTCCTCCTCCTCCTCCTCGTTGCTGTAATTAGCACGCACCTGCTGTGTCTCTGCCATGTGCTCTTCCCCCACTGCGCCGAACGAGAAGGGGTGGGGAATAGAATAGAAAGAACGTCAGGGGCGGGCGGAGTTTCACGCATGCGCAGTGTGTATAAAGCGTAACACGCTTGCGTAGTACGTACAACCTGTGAGCGGAGGAAGGAGTATCGGAGGCGCCGATTGTGATAACGAAGGTAAGATCTAAACTTGGGCCTATACTGCTTCTACATTGAGGCCTATATTGTAACACGATTAGGAGAGTTTTGCCTGACATTAGGGTTTGTCTTGTGTTGTGTCTTGCAGAGAAAATGGATGGCTTCAATGACCACAACTTCCTCCCCCTGTTCATAGATAAGTACAGGGAGCTGCCCTGTCTGTGGCAGGTGAAACATCCACATTATATTCATAAACAAAAGAGGCAGGCAGCGCTGGAGAAACTGCTGGAGTTGGTGAAGCCGGTGGTCCCCACAGCAACCATCCCCTATTTAAAAGCCAAAATTGGTGGCCTGGGGAGCACTTATATTAGGGAGCGCAAGAAGGTCACGGATTCCCAGAGATCAGGAGCAGGAGCAGATGACATTTATGTCCCCAGGCTGTGGTACTATGAGAGACTGCGATTTCTGTCAGACCAGACTGAAGTCAGGGAATGCCTTTCCACTCTTCCTTCCACTTTTCCTTCCACCCCAGCTGAGGCTTCCGATGTACAGCCTGCGACTTCCAGCCAGGAAGAAGTGGAGGAGCCCAGCTTGAGCCAGGTATAGAATTCTTCTACAGATTTCTGGTCAATAAATAAATTATGTTTACTAGATGTTATTATTGATCACTAATTGCTGATTTAATAAAGTGTTTTACATATCAATAGACAGTAGTGGGCAAAAATAATTGGGACAAGAATGAAAAATGCTGGGCTCAGAAGGATAGTCTTTTATATTTGTTAACATTCAATTTGCAACAGTAATGAGATGAAAATTGTGTGTGATTGATGAAGTAAAAACTAAAACTATGTCCCTTTTTCATACACAGGAAGACCTCAGCCAGGACGAGGCTCTGGAATGTGGCAGCCAGGAGGAGGCTGTGGAATGTGGCAGCCAGGAGGAGGCGGGGCTAAGTGGCAGCCAGGAGAAGCCTGGGACCAGTAGGAGCCTGACCGAATCGCAGGTCCCTCCCCTCCGCCTTCCAACCAAAAGACCCAGGAAGGGGAGTCAAGTGCAGGATTCAGCACTCAGGCTCATTCAGGAGGCTTCTGCATCCCTCAGAGCCACCCCCACTCCTGAAGAGGCCTTTGCCTGCATGGCTACCACCAAACTGCAGGGCATGCAGGAGGGCCAACGCCAGCTGTGTGAGGACCTTCTTTATAAAGTCTTAACTAAGGGGATGAGGGGCGAAATCACACCCAATACCCATGTGATTGAGTTGGAACATCCTCCTCCTCCTGCCACAACTACACCACCACAGCCACAGCGTGGAAGGAAGTATGGAAGGAAGACCAGAAAGTGATGACCTGGGTTCAGTCTGGTCTGGCAAAAGTTGCAGGCTCTTGTATGACAACAGCCTGGGGACACAGATGTCATCTGCTGCTTTCAGGATCTCTGGAACTTCTGGACCAGACTGTACTCCCTTAGATATGGACTCCTCAGGCCACCAATTTGGCAGTAAAATAATTGATGTCTGCCCTGGGGGCCAAAGGCTTCACCAATTTCTGCTGTTTCTCCAGCGTTGCCTCCCTCTTTGTTTGGTTCTGATCCCTTAATAAAGGAATTTTTGGTTCAATTATACTCGCCTATGTGTGTTTACTTCAAAAAGGAGAGTTTGTTTGTGAGGATTCAGGTACATTTCAAAAATACAATGTGAAATTAACAAGAGACACCAACACCAAGCAATCTCCTTGAGATTAAATAATACAAGAGAATAATGGTGTTGTGGTAACTTGACACACAAAACATACACAAAAATATTCTGGATGTTAAATAACTAAAAAAAAAAAAAAAAAAAAAAAACAAGATCAGCCTTGAAAAAAATACAAACCAAAAAAAAATCAAAAAAATCACATCAGGGTTTAAAAAAAAAAAAAAACCCAAAAAATGATATAGATTTTTGGTCAGATGTGACAAATCATAATATATTTAGGGAATCACGATAAATAATAAAGAAAGAAGTTTGTGAGAACTTGTGTGAATATCAACAGCAAAACTACTTAGTTCTTCCTGCATTATAAAGAAGAAGGGAGTGCGCTGGCACTTTATGCGTCGGAATTGTCCACACACGGTCAGAATTGATGCAATCGGATTTTGTTGTCGGAAAATTTTATAGCCTGCTCTCAAACTTTGTGTGTCGGAAAATCCGATGGAAAAAGTCCGATGGAGCCCACACACGGTCGGAATTTCCGACAACACGCTCCAATCACACATTTTCCGTCGGAAAATCCGACCGTGTGTACGGGGCATTACTGATATAATCTGCAAGAGAGTGTGTTCTTTAGAAAAACAACAGACTAAAAGCAGAGCTCCAGGCTCCCCCCCCCCCCCCCCCCCAAAAAAAAAGAAAAGTAGCTACAAGAACTGTAGTTGCTGACTTTTAGCATAAGGACACTTACCTACCCCTGGATCCAGCGATGTCCTCACCCGAGACAATTCGTCAATCGGCTTCGGGTGCAGGCATCTGAAGTAAGTGAAACAGGAAGTGAAGCCTTGCGGCTTTACAGCTGATTTCCTACTGCGCATGCGTGAGTCTTGCCTTGTGCATGATCCTGTAGTCTTTTGGGACCTGTGATGTGTCCCAGAAAACTGCAGGGAAAGTAGGAGGGCCAAATTTCAGGCTCAGTTTGCCGCAGTGATCTGAGGCAGAATTGGGAGTGGGAACTTGTCAAAACCAGGTACCGGCTCTTCTCCTGCCCCCCAAAAAAGTGGCAAATGTGGCAGTGAAGGGAGAGTGCAAACAAGCGGAGCTTCTCTTTTGGGTGGAGCTCTGCTTTAACCCTTTCGCCACCAGGTCGGTACGTTGTATGGACCTAACGGCGGGGGTATCACACAAAATCCTGCCGCCCGATCGCTCGCACACACCCCCAGTACCGGCGCCCCGCCCTCGCCTCCACACCCCTGGGCTCCGTTTGCCCATCAGTGGGCCCGGGATCTCCATGGTGGGTCTTTTAGACTCTGCATGTCTCCCCTGTGCTCCACTGAATGTATTGCAATGCAGATCGCATTGCAAAACATCCTTTCCCGGCAAAGCGAGCCGAAAATGTCAGAGACCCTTTCTGGGTTACAAGAAGAAGGGGAGGAGAGCGGATGTGCCCAATGGGCAAGCGGAGCCTGGTAAGCATGGCAGGGAGCGGCCACGGGGTTGGGGCGTCGGTACCGGGGTTGTGTGCAAGTAAACTGGCGGCAGCGGAGCTGCACAAATTCTCTCACCTTATGATTTCAATAAAGAGAACCTGTCGCCTAAAAACCATCACATAGGGGACTGTTTGTCCATTATGTGATGAAAAAAAAAGTTAAGTAAAAAAAAAATTTTTTTTTTGCAAAAAAATAAAGTTACCCCCAAGCACATAAAATCCCCCTCAAAAATTTTGAGCCCCCCCACCCCCATATATACACACGCACAAATGTAAACGCATGTGTCAGGGTGCCTACACGTGAAAACTTTGATTGCGATATACATGTTACATATCACCGCACACGGCGGAGTGAGAGCAATAATTGTAACACAAGACCTCCTCTGTAACACTAAACTTATACCTATAGGGGGCTTTTGAAGCGTCACATATAGAAAATATAGGGTACTGAAGTTTGACGCCATTTCACTGGCGCACAAAAATTTAAGGTTTGGCATGTTGGGTATCTATTTACTTTGCACAACTTCGTCTTTTATATTTTACCAAATATTTGGGTAATTTATTGCGTTTGTTTGCCCTAAAACGCACATTAACTTTGCAGTAATAATGTGTGACATAAAAAATTGCAGCTACCACTATTTTATACTCTGGGGTGTCTGCTTTCAGAAAATATATAATATTTGTGGGTTTTGTGTAATATTCAGGCCTAAAATTATTTTTTAAACATGTTTGCAAAAAACGCAAAAACAGCTCTGGCAGCAAAAGAGTGAGGTGGGGTACACACTATAAGAAAATTGGAAGAAAAGTTGAGTACGAGGCACGATCGTTTGCTTTTCGTTTAGTGTGTACACAACTTTGGGCATCCAATTTGGACTTTGCAAACTAAAGTTTCCGAAGGGACAAACGCCAAAATTTTTCTCTGAACAGAACGAATGATTTTCGTTTATTGTGCACTATTTTCGTACGGTTTGCATATGAGAAAAAATGGATATGAAAGACTGCGCATGATCAGAAACAATAAAAAAAAGCTGTTGTCGTACAAGAATTTTTGTACAATTACTACCATCCTTGGTTTTGATCTGCCGTGAAACATCGAGCAAAATCGTATAATTGTTCGTCTGATTTTCTTATAGTGTGTACTGGGCTTTACTGCCTGGTTCACCAGATGAAAATAGAAAGAAAGTCTAAAAAAGGAAAATGAATGCAGCCATCACATCTAAGAATTGGTAAGCTGCAAAATAATTAATGTTTGCTTTTGGATTTATTACTCTTTTAGGATAGATCTAAATAAAGTAGGTAGGATAGCAGTCCTATCCTAAAGTGGTATTAAAGCCAAAACCAAAAATGTATTTTTTCTTTCATTCATTGACGGACACAGCTTCTTATTCTTCTCATTCTTAACCACAGGGTTTATAGCGCCACCTAGAGGAGCAGGACTCTAGGCAAAAAGAAACTCAGCACTGCCTATGGGCACCCCTGGCTGGTTTAAATCCCTCTTTGTTATAGGCAAGCCAGTTATTTCTGCCTAGATGGTGTTTCTCTCAGTTGGGCTTGTGTTTACTTGTTGAGCTTCTGTTTGCCTATTTTAGTTCTTGTTTCTCCACCTCTCTTTATGGCACTGCTTTGGGATGTCCCTGTGGTCAAGAATGAGAACAATAAAAAGCAGTGTCTGTCAATGAATGGAAGAGAAAATTGGATTTTTTGTTTGTTACTCACTGTAAAATCCCTTTCTCTGAGTTCATTGCCGGACACAGCATCCAACCCTTTATTGATTGTCTTGTTTGTATTGCTTTGTACAAACTACTTTGCCTATAGCAGAGGGGGTTTATACCAGCCAGGACTGCCCATAGGTGGTGCCGATTTTCTTTTCTGCCTAGTGTCCTACTCCTGTAGATGGCGCTATAAACCCTGTGGTCAAGAATAAAAAGAATAAGAAGCTGTGGCTGCCAATGAACAAAAGAGAAAGTGATTTTACAGTGAGTAGCATTTTGCAGCTTACCAGTCATTAGATGTGGTGGCTGCATCAGTTTTCTTTTCTTTGGATTTTTGCCACCTCTTGTATTAGTGAGACACAACTCTGGATGAATGAGAAAAGGAGGCAATGCAGACAGCATTTATATAATCACACACATAGGTTGGACTTGATGGCCGTGTGTCTTTTTTCAACCTCACCTACTATGTAACTATGTAGCTTTGCCAGTCTGGGGGGAGGGTAGTGTTAAATGTATTAGCTGATTTAAATACATTAACAAATCGAAGCCAATCTCCAGCTCACACTATAAAATCAGTTACAGCAAACATTTGTTTCTCCTTTTGGGATAAAGGTTTTACATGAATAAATAAAAGCTCATCATTTTAAGCACCCCTGCCAGTGCTAAATGGTTTGTTCATGAAAAATGGATACATTCTGCTGGAGAGCTTGCGCTTTTTTAAAAACAGCAGACTTGCCAGATCAAAATAAAAGAAGGAAAGCCTAAACAAAGAAAATGAATGCAGCCATCACATCTAAGAATTGGTAAACATAATTATTGTTTGCTTTTGGGTTTAATACTGTTTTAAGATTAGAAAAAGCTCCATACCATATTGTTTATCTCATGCCTCCCCTTTTTCCATCCTTCTTCTAGATGTCCCAATGCTCGCAGGGAAACAAAGGTCCAGCATCCTTATTTGTGGGATTTTGTGAACACATAAGATGTAAGTGCTATCTATTTATGAAATTATCCAAAGCTATCCACAGTAGTATTTTTAATTCACTCTTTATATGATTGTAATGATTAATTTACAATATGTTATAATCAGGGCCGTCTTTACCGCAGAGCAAACGGGGCAGCTGCCCAGGGCCCTGTCATTATTTTGGAGCCCAAAGCAGAGCTGCCCCTTAAGCTTGGGCTGTCCACAAATTGGGACCCCCATTGGCGCTGCAGACAGTGACACAGGTAGCCGGCATCAGCTCGCAGTGCTGCATATTCCTGTGGGCAGGCGGGGCCTTGAGCTCCACTGATGCTCTGACTCCACAACTTACTATGCATCCCGTGCTGCCTGTACACCGGAGGACCGCGGAGTGGAGCCGATGTCAGAGTGCTGGATGGTAAAGTGTGGCAGCCAACAGCACTGGTGTGAGCTCGCCCGTGGATGGTGATCGGAGCTGAGCTGGCAAGGAGGACCAGGTAGGTATTTCATGGGCCACCAGACCAATCATTGCTGTATTTTACTGCTTGATGGGCTTATTTTAGGCCTGGTTTACATGTATGCGAGTTTGCACAGGCACAGCTGGGATGCCATGCCTGCGTTTCTTGCAGAAAAAAGATGCATGCAGCATTTTAAAAATACAGTGCTTTGAAATCCATTCTGCTTTTGCACCATGCGACTAACCTGCAGTTCCTGCACAGGCAAACTTGCTGCTTTTAACAAAAAGGTGTGAACTACGTGTATCATCACAGGGTGATGCTGTGGGTACACAAGTAACAGTGTGCCAACGTCCCGATATAGTTTGGAAAGAATTAGAGTAGAAACATGGACTTTATAGGCACACATGTATATTTGGTAAAAAATTGTAAGTTTTTAATAGGATAAAGTTAAAGCCCATTGAATGCAAACACATAAAAAAACATATACTGTAATTGAGTGACCTCAAGGACTCTCATACCACCTTTTATACATATATATATATATATATATATATACCACACGTAACAAGCACAAAGGTTTGAAGTACGTAGAGTGATATAGATCCAATGGTTGTTTGGATACGTGCTGTGTTTTTAGATGCGTGGGCCATGCTTTTAAAAACACAGTGCATTTGTGTGTGCAGGAACTGCTGGTAAGTCACATGGTGCAAAAGCAGAATGGATTTCAAGGCCACTGCATTTTTAACCATTTCCTGCCCACCATATAGCAGAATGACGACCGGAAAGTGGTTGCATTATCCTGACTGAGCGTCCTATGACGTCCAGCAGGATAGGTCACTCGTGCATGACCCCGGGGGCGTGCAGCATGGCAATAGGCGGTGTGGTGTGTCGATCCGACACACCGAATCTCTGATCTAGGTAAAGAGCCTTAACCACGTGATCAGCTGTGTCCAATCACAGCTGATCACAGTGGTAACTAGGAAGTGCCGTTTATTGGCTTTCCTCTATTTGGGCTGACAAGGCGCGGGTAGAGGAGAGTTTATCAGTGCAGATCCATCAGCAATGCCCACCAGTGCCTGTTAGTGATGCCCATCAGTGCACCACCAGTGATGTCCACCTGTATGCCAATCAGTGTCCAGCTGTACCCACATCCTATGCCAATCAGTGCCCATAAAGGATGAAACTCACTGCTCATTAGTAATGCCAGTCAGTACCCATCAGTAATGCATGTCATTGACTCCTTATCAGTGCCATCTATCAGTGCCCATCATTGCCCATCAGTGCCACCCATCAGTGCCCATCATTGCCGCCCATCAGTGCCAAACAGTGCCGCCCCATCAGTGCCCATTAGTTCTGCCTATCAGTGCCACCTATTTGTGCCCATCAGTGCTACATATCAGTGCCCATTAGTGCTGCATATCAGTGCCACCTCATCAGTGCCCATCAGTGCTGCCTCATCAGTGCTCGTCAATGAAGGAGAAAACGTACCTATCTACTAAATTTTATAACAGAAACAGAGAAAAACTTTTTTTTTCCCAAATTTTCGGTCTTTTTTTATTTGTAGCGCAAAAAACAAACAAGCCAGAGGTGATTAAATACCACCAAAAGAAAGCTCTATTTGTGTGAAAAAAATGTCATATGGATACAGTGTTACATGACCACACAATTGTCATTCAAAGTGTGAAGGAAGGGGGTAAAGATGCCAGGTATTGAAGGGGTTAAAATGCTGCATGCACCTTTTTTCTGCGAGTAACGCAGGCATGGCAGCCCATTCAAATGAATAGGCTACTGCGCCTGCGCAAACTCGCATACATGTAAACCAGGCCTAAAATAAGCCCATCAAGCACTAAAATACAGCACTGATTGGTCTGGTGGCCCATGAAATACCTACCTGGTCCTCCTTGCCTGTGCAAATTTGGGCCGCCAACTCACATACATGTGAACCAGGCCAAAAGCGGTAGTAAAGTCATTTGCAAATTAAAACACTGCAGGTTAAGGTCATAATGCACTAGTATACACTGTGATTTGAAAATGGCTGCAATGTAATTGGGGTGCTGTGATGTGTAAAAGGGCACTATGACATGAAGGGGACTCTAATGTAATGGGGCACTGTGATTTGTAAAGGGGCACTGTGACGTGGAAATGGCTGTAATGTAATAAGGGGCTGTGATGTGATAAGGGGTACTGGGATGTGTAAAGGAGCACTATGATGTAAAGGGGGCTGCAATGTATTGGGGTATTGTGATGTGATAAGGGGTACTGAGATGTTGGGGTCAGTGTTGCCAGCGTACTAGACTGAAATTTACTGACATAAAACTCAAAATTTACTGGTGCAGCCAAGTTTTTACTGGCGTTGCCAAAAGTTACAAAACTACAGTTTTAATTGCAAATTTCAGTATTTACAGTAGACTACAAACAAGTACAATATGCAATTTAGAAATGTTATGTAAGGCAAAAAAACAATTTCTTATTTTATTTTCGATATAGTAAGTAAGTAGCTCAGGGACATGACTCAGGAGTACAAGAAATTAGAATGATGGGGCACACATACATGAAACAGACTCTCACAGTGACACTGACAGCAGTGTGCAGCAGCACAGATGATGATGACACCTCACCGACACAACACGTTCCCTCCTGAGTCACAGTGACAGTCTCTCCCCAATGACAGGTGGTCCCTTCAGTCCAAACAGCACTGACAGTCCCGCTCCCGACTTGCCTTGCTCCCGTCCCGCACACTCGGCTCCGGACACTCCACTCGGCTCCCTTGCACCATGACATCACACAACATGCTCAGGCAGCACCTCCACCAGGTCTGTCCCCTGCTGGCACCGCCCAAACACATTGTAGTAGGCACTCAGATGGTCTCGGCCAGCTCTGGAACCAAACTGCACATGCGCAGTTCCAAGCCAAGCGTCACAGCCATATTTTTTACTGGCAACCTTTTCCTATTACTGACAGCGCAGGGTTGGGACTGTGGCTTGCAGTCCAACCAAAGTGACGGTTCTGCCGGCCGGAGAACCTGTCATGGTCGGAGGTAGAGGGGAAGCTGTCGC
Organism: Aquarana catesbeiana; assembly: GCF_042186555.1. Classification (NCBI taxonomy): domain Eukaryota; kingdom Metazoa; phylum Chordata; class Amphibia; order Anura; family Ranidae; genus Aquarana; species Aquarana catesbeiana. The sequence goes on from NC_133330.1 coordinate 100,713,791, forward strand.
CACTAAGTGACCATCCAACTTGTTACCAGGGACCACCCTGAGTAGCTGAAGCAAGTACCAGAGCAGTATTCTCACCAACCGGGGACAGTGAAGAATTGGGAAACTTCAACAGGTGTCAAGCAAGGGACCCAGCCAGCGGAGGTGACAATTGCAGAGCAGTTTTGTGTGCCAAGCCAGGGACCGAGCATGCCAGTGGGGTGACACCTGAGAATTATCTGTGAGTGCCAAGCTAGGGACCCAGCAGGGACGTGGGGCTGACGCTTGAGGAAGATACTCAGTGAGAAGATTGGAGGAGCTCAGGAGATCCAGTGGCAGTGGATCAGCGGTGATAGACTGGGAGCTCAGTTGAGTGAAGATCTAAAAAGGAGATTGTGGAAGAAGTGAAAGAGTTAAGTTCATTACAACCTTGTTAGAAAATTTCAAGATTGTTGCCATAGGATACAGTGTGTCTACACATGCAGACGTGGTGTCCAGCTGGGTGGACATTGCATTCAAGAAGTGTCTGGCGCCCATTAATCTACCTTGCATTGCACCCACCATGCCTGGTAACCCACTCTACACAGAAGGATGTCAGCTGTCCCTAACTCTGAAGGTAAACATTAGGCCTAGAGAGGCTCGGTACTTGGTTACATATAGTTTACCAACCACTGCCCACCCTCAAAGTGAGTGAAATTACCCCATAAAGATTGGCTGCAATGAGGGAAAATAGAGCAAAGGAGAAGGTGAACAAGGAAGCAGGTAAGTAGATCCTAAGGGAAGGCTAAAGATAATCCCGAGGTGAGGCCAGCGGACAGAGCTGCGGTAACTGTTGATACCACCCAGTGACAGAGGTGAATATTTAGGTGAAAAGGTACACTCATCGGCCAGTTGTTATCCTGTCAACAATCCAGTGCTTAGCTGACCAGCAAATGAGGTAAATCATTCTAGTAACAGCAGGCAGCTTGTAACCTGAAAAACAAAACAGAAAGAACCAGCAAAGCAGTCCCAGAGAGACATGACCTTAAGGCCCCTTTCACACTGAGGCGGTTTGCAGGCAGTATTGCGCTAAAAATACCGCCTGCAAACCGCCCCTAAACAGCCTGCGCTGTTTGTTCAGTGTGAAAGCCCGAGGGCTTTCACACTGAAGCGGTGCGCTGGCAGGACGGTGAAAAAAGTCCTGCAAACCGCTTCTTTGGAGCGGTGAAGGAGCGGTGTATTCACCGCTCCTTCACTGCTCCTGCCCATTGAAATCAATGGGACAGCGCGGCTATACCGCGGCAATATCGCGGCTATAGCCGCGCTGTACGAAGGATTTTAACCCTTTTTCGGCCGCCAGCAGGGGTTAAAACCGCACCACTAGTGGCCGAATACAGCTGCAAGAACGACGGTACAGCAGCGCTAAAAATAGCGCTTTTGTACCACCGACGCCCCCACCGCCCCAGTGTGAAAGGGCCTAACAGTCACAAGAGTTTACTTATCCACACCAACCGCACTATAGCCAAAAGACAGCTACAGCGCAGTTGTCCAGTTCTGGGAGGGCATCTATTAATGACCTTCCAGAACCCCACCCCCGTGTGCCCTCGGGATGCACATCGGGCATGTTTTGTGACCTTCGGGCACATAATATGCACAGAAAATGCAAGAAGAACCCCTCTGGGACTTTAAAGTCAGAACCATACATTAAGTTTATCTAAAAGGAGCATGCCAATTTTTATTGGAAAGAATAAAAAGGACTCAGGGTCCTAATAAAATAGTGTCACATTTGACAGACATAATTGCATCTATATAAAACAATCTCGTACAGTGATATAGATACCCTAATACATCGAGATGCACCCAAGAACCTGCCAACAACATTGACCTGGTAAGCCTGGATAAGATCCTTTGATGAATTCCAACTTGCCTCAGAAGATGACTTCCTTATTTAGGGGAAATGGTGGTTATAAACACTTCTAGAATGTAAGGTGTAACAATTAATGCTAATTCACAACAAAGAGGATATCGTTATAGGTGTATGAACATACAAATAAAAGCTGTAGGTAGAATAGGCTGTTTCACATGTCAACTTACAATTAATAAATCTACATGCCCTTTCAGCCCCCCTTCTTCCCTCAGATTTCGACTAGATGCCTTTAGTTTTCTATATCCTTCAGAACCAGTGGCAGAACTACCAGGGTCGCAGTAGTCACGCTTGTGACCAGGCCCTGGCGTTATGCCACTGTGGGGGGCCCCCAAGACACAGCATCTCCCCCTGCATCTCTGGCTCTCAGTTCACTATGCAGATGAGGAGTGGGAGGGGGCAATGGGCAGCTCTGTGGTTCCCGCGAGCCGCAGGATCTCCCTTCGGCTAGCAGTTCACTTCACTCTATACAGTGGAATGGGGAGGAGCCTCTGACCTGGGCAGGTATCGGCTTCAGTAAACAAGTGAGTCGCTCTGCTTGTACACTGAAGCCGATACCTGCCCCTCCCCAGAGACCCCTCCCCTCTCCACTGTATAGACTCAGAAAGTGAACCGCTAGCCAGAGGGAGATCCCGTGGGCAACACAGAGCTGCTGATCGCCTCCTCCCACCCCCCTCCACTGCATAGTCAACTGCAGCTGAAGTGATCTGAGGTGCAGGAGGAGATGCTGTGGGCACCACAGACTTCCATCAGTGTGAGTGGCCATGGGGTGAAAGTGGGGGTGGGGTACAGAGATGTGCTGGCGGTTGGAGGTCCACATCAAGTGGGTACAGAGCAGAGATGGGTTAGTCCCCTTTCACACTGACGGACTGATCTGGTCTACCTGTCCGTTTTCCAGGCGGACCCAATTGGTCCATCCATAGCTTTCTATGGAGCAGTGGATGTCAGGGGACATGTGTCCGCTGACACCCGCCACCATCTGATCTAATCCCTTCTGCTAAAAACAGACAGATGGGGATCCATTCCCCATCTGCCTGGCGGATCGGATGACAGTCAGATGTAAATGGACAGGTCTTTGCACCCCCCACACAGAGGTGTGGGGGGTGCAAAGATGTGCAACAGAGTACATAGATGTGCTGGGTGGGTGTTGAGGTGTGCTGGGAACACAGAGGTTGCTGGAAGGTGCAGAGGTGTGTGTGTGTGTGTGTGTGTGTGTGTGGGGGGGGGTTCAGAAGTGTGTTGGGGGTTACAAAGGCTTGCTGGGCATATGGAGGTGTAGGGGGGGTACAGAGGATGCTGGGAGCTGCAGAGGTGTGTGTAGGAGGTGCAGCCTTGTGCAAAGGGGTACAGAAGTGTGCTGAGGGGTACGGAGGTGTGCTAGGGGCACAAGGGTTATTTGGGAGGTACAGGGATGTGCAGGGGGTATAGAGGCATTCTGAGGGGTATGGAGGCATTCTGAGGAGTGTAGACATGTGCAAAGGGGTATGACATTAGATGGTTATTTTAGAACCACACCCATTTTAAATGACCCACCCCTAATTAAGAAACATTCTCTGTCTACAATGGCTGGCTGAACACATAGAAAAAAAAGGTGTCCCTGCATTTTTTTTGGAAAGGTTGGCAACTATGCAGGAAGGGGTCCTGCTGCAGAACACGTAAAAGGTCCTGCTGTGGGACCACAGTAAAGGGCCACGGATCCGTGGCAAGGGCTCCGGGGCAGGGTCTGGGGAGCCCTTCATGGTTTCTTACACTGGGACCCTGAAGGTCCTAGCTACACCTCTGCTCAGAACCTGCCTCCCAGCGCCCCTCTCCTCCTTCATCCCACTGACATACATACCAATCAATCCTCCTCAATCCTCCTCCTACTGACACCACCAACACAGGGACATATTTTCACCACTGACACTGATGCAGCAACATTTCTACGCTTAGCAACACCACCAATGCAGGGACATTTTTCCTTAAAGTGACATCATTGACACAAAGACAATTTTTCCATTCAGTGACATTGCCAATGCTGGGGTATTTTATTTCCTTCTAGTGACCCCTCCGATGCTAAGACCAGGGCTCAAAATTTCAAGTCCTAAACTACTAGCCAGGCCTCAAGGGTTACTTGCCACCAGTGCCCCATTCAATTCCTACCCTGCCCCGCCCAACCCTGCCCCACCCCTAAACACGCCCTCATAAGTTATCTCATGAAATGGCACTTAAATGTTCTATGCAAAAATAAGTTACAAAAATAAATATTAACAAACAACTTGATCAGTGCAGCCTCATCTGTGCCCCTCAATGCAGCCTCACCTGTGCTCATCAATGCAGCCTCACTGTGCCCACTATTGCAGTCTCACTGTGCCCACTATTGCAGCCTCACTGTGATCACCATTGCAGCCACGCTGTACCCACCATTGCAAACACACTGCCCATCATTGCAGCCACACTGTGCCCATTGCAGCCTCACTATGCCCATTGCAGCCACACTGTGCCCGTTGCAGCCACACTGTGCCCTTTGCAGCCTCACTGTGCCCATTGCAGCCTCACTGTGCCCATTGCAACCACACTGTGCCCATGGCAGCCACACTGTGCCCATATCAGCCTCACTGTGCCCATATCAGCCTCACTGTGCCCATTGCAGTCCCACTGTGCCCATTGCAGCTTCACTGTGCCCATTGCAGCCTCACTGTGCCCATTGCAACCACACTGTGCCCATATCAGCCTCACTGTGCCCATTGCAGTCTCACTGTTCCCATTGCAGCCACACTGTGCCCATTGCAACCACACTGTGCCCATTGCAGCCACACTGTGCCCATTGCAAGCACACTGTGCCCATATCAGCCTCACTATGCCCATTGCAGTCTCACTGTGCCCATTGCAAAAAATGTCCCTGCATTGGTGGTGTCACTGAAAGGAAAAAGAGTCTTAGCAGCCCTCAAATTCTCCACTCGCCTAAAATGAGGGCTTGCGAGCTGGGCTGCCTGCCTGGGAGAGGGGGGGGGGAGCACCGCCGGCGGGGTTGATCGGGAGCCGTTCTCCCAGCGATCGCCCCGGGAAGGAAGAGGAGAGCCGCGGGATAGCAAGCTGTTACCGGCGCTTACATTATAATTGTCTCCGCTCTGCTCGACACAGCCCCATCTCCTCCTGACCTGCGCCTGTGATAGACAGAACGCTTCCCAGCATTGGACCGGCGTTCTGACTATCACAGGCGCAGGTCAGGAGGAGGCAGGGCTGTGTCGAGCAAAGCAGAGACAATTATAATGTAAGCACCGTTAACAGCTTGCTATCCCGCAGCTCTCCTCTTCCTCCCCGGGGCGATCGCTGGGAGAACGGCTCCCGATCAACCCCCCCTCTCCCAGGCAGGCAGCCCAGCTCGCAATCCCTCGTTTTACACTCGCAAAATGCGAGTAGGCGAGTGGAGAATTTGAGGGCTGCTAAGACTCTTTTTCCTTTCAGTGACACCACCAATGCAGGGACATTTTTTCCTTTGCCACTGTTAGCCCCATATTTGTACACACATTTTAAAACCACTGTTTAGTGTCACTTTAAGGGTCCTAATGGTAGAGGTACAATAGTTATTCATATATAAATGGCAACCTTGGCTCAGCAGATGGAAAAATTAATTGCCAAAATAATTTTTCCACTCACTGACTGACTTTTCAGGGCACTTCCTTGCACATCCCTCTTCTACAATCATCCATTACTTATCTTGGGTATGTCCCTTTTTATGGCATACCGACCAGCTGACCAGGGCACACCTCATGTCTGTGTTATGTTGTGAGTCTTGTGGCGTCTTTATGTGGTTCCAAGTCTGTCTCGGTGGAAGGGCTCCAACCATAAATATAGTATAACCTGTGCAGCTTTACCATTATTTGTAAAAACTTTCATGTCATAGCAATTACATTTGACTTTAACCACTAAATAAATCAAAACTATTAAATTATGTAAAAAATATCATCAGTAAATAAAGCATAGCTAAACCAAAATAGGAACGGTAATATGTTGCAGCTGAGTAGTTCCTAGATATAGTGGCTGCATTCGTTTCTTCAGCTTTATTTTTACCTGTGATTCTTCCATTAACACACTTCCTGTCTCTAAGGAGACTGTGCTTTCTCATCCTACTGTATCAGGAAAACAGAACCAGGAGAAGACTACAGGACTCCATCCCTCTCTTCCTTTTCATTATATAGAGGGGTCATGGTTCTGGAGTCCTCACAGATAGTCTAGAACAATGTAACTGAAAACAGTCAAGCAGAAAGCACAGGAAGTTATAGTTTTATCAGCTCACAAGATTTCTGGCAAGATCATCAAGTATGTTTTTCTTTTTTTTTTTGCATTTGTCATATAGAGGTAGCAAAATTCCTTTAATGGTATATTTAAAGTGACATTAAAAGGTTCCTTTTTTTCAATAACAAACATTTTATACTTACCTGCTCTGTGCAATGGTTATGCACAGAGCAGACCTGATCCTCCTCTTCTCGTGTCCCCTGCTGGTTCTCCAGCTCCCCCCTCCTGCCTAGTGCCCCCATAGCAAGTAGCTTGCTATGGGTGCACCCAACAGGCTTGCTTCTGAGCCGCTGATCTGTGTTTCTATTCATACACAGACCATGGCTCCGCCCTGCCCCCACTCTCTCCTAATTGGCTCACTAGCTGTGATTGACAGTAGTGGGAGCCAATGGCTACTGCTGCTGTCTAAGCCAATGAGGAGGTAGAGACCCAGGGAGAGTGGAGGCATAGCACTGCTGCTATTAACCACAAACTGGATACAACAATAAGAGCACTATTGCAACACTACGGGTAACGGAAAACTAGATACAAGTAACAACACAGTTGAAAAATCTTAACAGTTCAAAAATAAACACATTTGCAAGTGTAAAAGGTATTTGCAGATGCCTTTCCTGTTTTCGAACGTAGAGTGATTCATTTATGTGTTCTAGTGATTGGATTCAATTTATATGTTTTAAAATTGAAGCCTATGTACCCTAGTGCATTGTGGTCACACATGTACATTGAGCAGGTGGTACTGTAAGTTAAACCTCTGTTGCATTTAGCAGCTTGTATTACAATATATAAGCACTGAGGATATGCAGAAAGATGGAGCCAGAAACACTGAAATTTGTATGCGTATTTATTGACTACATAAGAGTGAAAATAAAACAAAGAAGCTGATGCACATTTAAAACTGGAATGGTAAAACAATTTATAACCATACAAACTCCACCCAAGAAAAAATGTGCATAATTGATTGTTGTAGTTGCTCAATTAAACAGTTTATAAAAAAATACCAAAGGCAGGCAGGCAGAACAATGAAACAAATAAGAACTGAATAAAAAACGTAATTTTAAATGCAGTATACAAAGTAATGTTATTGTACACTAAACAACCATATGGAAAAAATAATTCACTAATCCTAGTGCATAAGAGCCTGGACGTGCATCCTATGTATTGAAATTTACAGAGACTGCATTAAATTACATATATCACATTCTTAGTGCTCCAATTGATCAAATCTTTGATAGGAAACACTTTACCATTGTGACATGAAATAATAGATTTATGATTCCTACCTTGCTTGTCACAATAGCGGCAGGTATTTACCCTGCAGCTATAGGAACCAGTAACACTAAGCCAGTTTTTAGATGGAGTGGGTGATTTGCGCAAGCTGAGGGACAGTGAATTACCTAGGGTACAAGCACGGCGACTGGAAAAATTGCAGCCATGGGAAAGGACTGTAATGAGGTCTTTATCGCCATATAAGACAGGGAGATACTTTCTAATTATATGTTTAATCTTATTGAACCCCCTGGAAAAAGTAGTTACAAACGTGACAGGAAGATTGTCATTATCATTGTTCCTACTGTTAGAGGACCTTTTCTTATTGTGAATGAGGCTTTTTCTGTCCCTATTTGTGGCAATACCAATAGCTCTTTCTATATGCCAGTCTTGGTTTCTCCGGTCTTTAAGCCACAGGGTGATGTTATAACATTCCTCATTAAGGCTGGGTTCACACTGCAGCGGCTCACAGCAGGAGTCCGGTGCATCCTCATTCACCATTTCAGGTCCGATTTCACCTTGAATTTTTGGCTGAATTCAGACCTGAAACGGACCAAAAGACGCACAAGACTCCTGTACAATTTGCACCGAAGCCGCTGCGGAGATGTGTGAACTGGCTCCATAGAGGGCTGGTCACGATCTCCTGCTATGCAAATTGGATGCGCAGAAATCTGCATCCAATTCGCAATAGTGTGAACCCAACCTAAAACTGGCAATATTATTATTATTATTTTTAATATACAGGATTTATATAGCGCCAGTTTTACAACATTAGGGCAGACAGTACAGTTACAAAACAAATCAACACAGGAGGAATCAGAGGGCCCTGCTCGCTAGAGCTTACAATCTAGAAGTAGTTGAGCAATTGCGCCTGGCCCCAATAAATTCTCCAACTGGAATGGATCATGTGGGAAGGGTGGCAACTTGAAGCCAGGAGTAAGGAATTGCCTGCACAAGGTTTGCAGAAGGTCCAGGTGTCTATATTGCCTGTGCTCTAATTGCTACTGGGTGTAATATCAAGAAAATTGATACTAGCTCTATTGCTTTCATAGGAGAATTCAAGATTGAGATTGTTATCATTTAAATATGAAACAAAGGAAATCAAAGCAGAGTCTGTGTGGTTCCAAATTTGTTTCAAATCATCTATATACCTCCCATACCATTGATATGGGGTGTATATACATTACGCTGAGAAAAAAGGAATACTTCCTCCCACCAGCCCATGGAAAGATTGGCTAGTGATGGGGAAAATTTGGCTCCCATGGAAGCACCACAGCATTGTACATAAAAAAACCTAATCAAAAATGAAGTAATTATGTTCTAATAAGAAAGTCACTGCCAAAATAATAAGTTCCCTTAGGGGGAGTGATATGTGCTGTAGTGGAAAAGATGGAATCTAAGTGCATCCAGAGCCAAGAAGTGGGGAATGCAGGAATATAAAGATTTCATATCCTAAGTGACCAAAGAAAAAGAATCCTGCCAGTGAATGTTGCAAGAATGTCTCAAAATAGAAGCTGTATCTTTAACATATCCTGGCAGTCTTGTCACTAGTGGTTGTAAGTACTGGTCCACCCATTCACGTAGCTTTTCTAAAAGGAAGCCTATGCTTGCAACTATCAGGCGACCTTTAGTGGGAATGTCATCCTTGTGGATTTTAGGTAGGTGATGAAAAAACCGTATTATTGGATAGTCCACAAGGAGATACTCTGCCACTTTCTTAGTTAAAACCCCCATTTCTTGTCTCCTGTCCAAAAGGTGTATGAGTTTATGTTTGAAAACCTGTGTAGGGTCAGAGCTGAGTGTGCGATATGTGGATGTATCGCTAAGTTGGCGCAAAGCCTCAACCTTGTAATCTTCCTTATTAAATACAACTGATCTTCCTTTGTCTGCCTCACATATCACTGTCACATGTCAGTGTGAGCTTTATCTGTGAGAGCTTGCCTTTCAGATTTACTGAGATTGTTCATAACAATAGGAGGAGCAGTGTTGATTTCCTCTTTTAGAGACAGAAGCGCTTTCTCCACTAGATTCTGAATGGTATCAACAGCATTGCTCCTGGTGTGCACATCGGTAAAAAAAAATTGTTGCCAGTATAAGTGGTATCATTATTAATGCCATACATTCCCTCAGTGGACTCGGACTGCAGACATTCCAGTGTAGGTTTAGCAACTAAATCAAAGGAGTCTGCATTGTCTTGGTCCTACGTGAGGGAAAATGTATGCACATCCATGGGTGCATAAATTTTTTTTCTCAGGAAAATGTTGCAGACAAACCTATTGACATCTAGGAGTGTAGTAAAGACATCAAAGTGTGCAGTGGGTGCAAAAGACAGATCTTTAGACAGTAAGGAATTTTCAGAGGATGTAAGTGGGACATCAGATAAATTCACTACATTGGTGACATTATCTTTTACATCATTAGCTACCAGTGTTAGTCCTTTTTGTTGTGTGCAAAAAACTTTCCCTTGTGTCCCAGTTAAAGTCCTAAGTTCGCTTTTCCCCCATTGCTTGCATTGATTAGGGATGGAGGTGCTCATGATTGTAGCCCATCGCTCTCTTATGGCGGATTCCTACCGGGTCCAGTCATAATTCAGCATGCTTTATATGGAACGTTCATTGCACTGACAGTTCACATATTTTGATTGATAGGGTTGAAATAATGACTTAGAGTTCCACTTTAATTGTTTCTGTTTTTTCTTACCTGTGTACGTATCAATTGTTCTATTTAAATTGTTTGTGCTCCTTTCTTACCTGTGTACGTATCAATTGTTCTATCAATCTGTATCTAGATGGAATTTGGAACTGCTGAATAATCATTACATGTTCGCTGATGAGAAACTCTTTGTACCTTAACCTCATTTGGTAATGCCGATAAGATTACTGCTTTTGGAACTGCCTATAAAAGAAGTAAAGGGAGCAGTCCTTTTTGGGATGCTCAGAACTTTGATACAGACATACCTGACTCTGTGTCTTAATTCCTATATGAAGCAATAATTTGGCAAAGCAATATAAACTTAAGCAACTTATTTAAAAGTTGCACCTAACATGATCTTCCACCACTTCATACATCTTTTATTCCCTGTGGCCAGACTGGGTCTGTGTGACTCATTGTCGGTGGCTGGGCAGATGTCCTGTTTCCTGGGAGCTGCGATGCATGCTGGTGTCCGCCCTTCTACCTCCCCTCCACAGGGTTGGGGGTGGGTGGCTGGGCGGATCCTTCCACCGTGCATTGGCGCCACGCCCCCGGCACTGTGCATGTGACTTCCTTGGTTGGGCGTCGGACACACAGACGTCCGCTATATCAGCTGGGCTGACATGCGGTGAGCTTCTCTGGCATTTGCCGAGGTTTTGCTCCACTGTGTTGTGCCTGCGTGACGCTGAGGGGGAGCTGGCGTTCCATACTGGGGCTGCATCTCACTCCCTGCTTCATGGTGCTGATACAACCTATGCACACCCTGATCCCCTTCTATCTATGTGGCTTCAAACATCATATGTACTCTCCAAGGTAATCTTCCGGGTGCTTTTTTCAATCACCCTGGTGATATCCGCAGCTTATATCATTTCGTTTTTTGTTACTTGCATCATAGATACATTTTATATATCTCCTACATTATAGAAGTCCCCTCCACTGCGGGGTGTTGGTGTGTGCGGTCCAGTGTTCCTCGTTGAGGTCCACCTCTTAGCTCCTGGGCCAGGCTCCATGGCTTACCCCTGGCTTTGTTTTGTCGCACGGTCCCAGTTTTGGCTATCATGTGAGTAACCTTTTTTGGCGTGGCCCATTATGCCCAAATTTCCCCCTTTTTTTGCTGATTTTGTTAGACCCATGAAACTATATTGCTTTTTATACATCTTTTATAGAATTTAGATGCATCTGGCTCCTGAAGAGTGGATTGAAGTCCATGAAACGCAGCGTCGGGCCTACCTTTGATGGATCAAACACACATTGACCAATTTTCAGATGTTTTTTACTTCACATGACTTTTATCTTGTTTGGGGGATTAAGATGCATAATTGTACCTACCCATGTCCCATGGTTGTATATGCATAGATTTATTGTCTATATGCGATTATTTTATGTCTAATGCATGCAATGCTTTTTTATGCCATGTTGATCATTGGTCCTTAATAAACATACATATGTTTGCACCTCTGTGAGTGTGATTGGGCTGCATCATGCGCACCTCATTCAAAGTCCCAACCCCCCCCCCCCTCTTTTTCATGATATTAAGGATGGGGGCACAAACTTTCCCTTGCGTCCCAATTAAAGTCCTAAGTTCGCTTTTCCCCCATTGCTTTTTTGTTGTGTGCCCGTCGTCGATATTTTGTCCTGTTTGCATTTGGCTCCCTGTGTCCCCCTCGTTTTCCTTTTCTGTCCAAAGCCTCAGATGAGTTTTTTGACAGTGCAGTGTTGGAATCCACTCAGGAAAAGACTGATGTAACTGAGCCACGTGATGGGGCTGGGAATTTAATACTGGTAACATCTGAAAGTTCCAATTGTGTATCTGAATGTTCCGGAAAACTGAAACTCACATGTCTGTGAGTATTGCGTCTATATTTTCTTTTGTTTCTCAATATGGAGTGCAGTCTCTTGGATTTCTTGTACACATACACTGACTGCTGCTCATAATCTTGAACATCACGGATGTATTTCTGTCTCTTTGAGTTCATGATTTCACGTTCCAATTTTTTAATGTATTCTGTCAGGTCATCCTGTAGAGTTGTGTATGTGGTTAGAAATTGGTATGGTTTAAGAGAGTGCTTTAGAGATTTCATCTCTGTGGTAATCGTATGTAGCAGTGTCTCCTCATGTGTAGCAATCAAGCTCATTAACTCAAGTGAGCACTTGGAAAGTACTGCATTCCATTCAGTAAGTAAAGAGTCAGAGTATATGGTGGAGGGAATCTTTTTGATCCTCAATCCCCTCGGAATCATCAATTCATTGTTTTATACCTGTTAGGTCCCACCAAAGTCTGATCTCCTTGCACAATACAGTTCTTAATTTGTCAAAGATAGTGGCACATGTAGTTTCTGAGGATAGGGTTGTTGGATCTTTGGTATAGACCAGCGCGATTTTCAGTGCTCTATCGTGCCTCTCAACGCCAGCACAATCGCTAAAACAAGTGGCGCTTTAGCTCTTGTTGTTACTTCTGTTTAGTGGGCTCGTTCATAGATGGGTCAAACTTCTATCCATCTATGACCAGCTTAACATTAATGGAAAATTGCGGGCTCCTTTGGATGTATATTATTATTATTATTATTGTACAGGATTTATATACCGCCAACAGTTTGCGCAGCGCTTTACAACATCAGGGAAGACAATGGAAAATTGTTATCACTTACCATAATTTTCCTTTCCTGGCCCATCCTCGCGTCAGCACATAACGGGTTAACACCTCCTTTGGAGCCCCCAATGACCACATGTTCCAAGCTGAACATAAAAGACTGCCCCTCCCCCAACTAAGATGTTTGATAACTTAGCCTGCGACAGGCCACTAGGGAGTGAGTCCTGTGCTGACGTGAGGCTGGGCCAGGAAAGGAAAATTACGGTAAGTGATAACAATTTTCCTGGCCCATCCTCCCATCAGCACATAATGGGATATACCAAAGCCAATATAGGGTGGGAGAGAACAAATGAAAAGAGATAATGACAATCAAAGAAAAGCTGCTAAAGCCAGAAAGAATTGATCTCTCTTGTCCCCAACTTGCTGGTCGCATATTTAGTTTGTAAGGTTGAATGAAGACCGCACCAGACCTTCAAGCTAGCCCTTACCTATATCTTCCAAGCAATCCTGGCATAACTGCCCCAAAGGCTGCCACCCCTCTAGTCAAATAGGCTTGCAATTTTTTCAGAGCAGAAAAGCGTGCTTCCTGCATGCCAATCTAGTCACACTGGTAACCCAAGAGTGGATGACTCTTGAGGGCCTGATAGCTAAATGAAAAGATTGTACAATTTCCTCTTTTGACCAAGTACACTGTTAGTAACTCGACCATGTGTAAGAAAACTGAAGTCTTCCTGCTGTGCACTCAGTGCCTGTCATGTGAAAACTCCAGAAATACTGGGAAGTAGTCCCTCTGAAATTGGATACCACTTCAATATCTGTCTGAAGTAGTTGCTGTCATAACTAGTTTTACCGTGAGGTACTTCAATGGAAATGAAACCTATTGGAGCAAAAGGGTGCTCTCAGATCCAAGGCTAATGCCGCGTATACACGAGCGGACTTTACAGCAGACTTGGTCCGGCGTACTGGATCTCGTCAGACAATTCGATCGTGTGTGGGCTCCAGCGGACTTTGCTCAAAAGTTGGACGGACTTAGATTTGAAACATGTTTTAAATCTATCCGATGGACTCTTCTCTCTAGCGGACAAACCGGTCGTCTGTGTGCTAGTCCGACGAACTCAAACTCACACATGAAGCAATTACAAGACGGAAGCGCTCGGTATGGTAAAACTAGCCTTCGTATTGAAGCTAGCACATTCCTCTTCTGTGATCTTTTAATACAGCGCTTTTTTTTTATTTATAATGCGAGAGGAATGAAGTTGTTTTTCTGCTTTATATTCACACAGAGTTCTCACAAACTACTTTCTTCATGATTTATCCTAATGCCATGACTAATATGGTATTTTTAAAAAGCCAGATCTCCATAAATAAAGTATTAAATTAGATTTTGGACTCATCTTTTTTTTTTATTGATTTCAACACTTATCTATTTTACAATGTGTGCTAAATTATACAAACATTTTTTTTGGTTTATTTTATTTTTGTATTTTCAAGTTACCACAATAACCTTAATATGTAGTGTTGTTTTAATGAACCTTAATGAGGTTGGTGTCCCTTGTTAATTAGACATAGGGGGGTTTATTTTCCAAAGACAAATTCATTTTTCACTACAAGTGCAAATTCTACTTGGAATTGCACAGAAAGAGCATTTTGAAGTGCCTTCGCTGTGGATCCGAGGGGCACATGCAAGGAACCCCCCCCCAAAAAAAACTTTTTCTTGCACATGATTGTATGATAAAATCAGCAGAGCTTACCCTCATTTCAGCTCTTCCCCTCAGATTTACAGCGACTGCACTTCCAACAAGTGCACTTGCTGTGCAATTTCTAAAGTGAACTTTTCACTAGTACTTTTCACTTGATTTTAGAAATGATTTAGCCTTTTGGCAAAAACACACATGGGGTTGATTTACTAAAGGGAAAAAGACTGTGCACTTTGCAAAGTGCAGTTGCCCTCTGCAAGAGCAGTTGCTCCAGAGCTTAGTAAATGAGCAGAAGCTCTGCTGACTTCCATCATCCAATCATGTGCAAGCAAAAATGCTGATTTTTTAATTTTCCTTGCACAGGATTGGGTACTCTTTGCAAAGTCAAGCCTTACCTCATTTCCTAAGCTCTGGAGCAATTGCACTTGCAGAGGGCAACTGCCCTCTGCAAAGTGCACAGTCTATTTGCTTTTATTAAATCAACCCCATAGTCTTTTTGACCTGTACCTGCCTACTCCCAAACAAAATGTCGTTTTGGAATCAAAAGACATAGTCAATAATGTAAGGTAACCAAAAAAATCCATTTATTTTTGTTAAAAAAAAATAAGGAAGGCAACACTGGGGACACTTTTAGAATCTGTGAAGCCTTTCGTCCCAAGGACACACATCAAGTTATAGGACAAGAAAATTGATATCTTGCGACTAGGGAGCACAGGGAGCACAGTCAGACCAGACAGAAGCCAGGCAATCACTTTCGACTCTTCCATGGAGCCTTCCCTGCACGCTTCTCTGCAGCCTTCCCTCCACACTTCTCTGCAGCCTTCCCTCCACGCTTCTCTGCAGCCTTCCTCGGAGGCTGGGCCTTTGGTGGTGTACTGGGGTAGGAGGAGGAGGCGTGGCTTCATCGGCCAGATACGTGGTAGCAGTATCTCAAGCCCTTCTGATAGGCCTGAAAAATCAAACCCTCACAGAGGAGGCGTTGCCCCTTTTCCAATTCCAGCAATCTGGTGGCCATATATGTCCCATACGCCTCCTCTGCATTGGGTGGTGTACTCAGGATTTGGCTTGCTTCACGTATGAGGGCTAGGGATTCCTCCTCAGTTTGGGTCATTCTCCTGGGCCTTTTGGTGAGAATGCGGAGGGGAGGCACCTGACACTCCGTGTGGCTTCTACTTGGCCCAGCCACAGCCTCCTCCTCTCTCCCACTGGGCAAGGCCTCCTCCTCTCTCCCACTGCTCAAGGCCTCCTCCTGGCTGAGTTCATCCTGTGTCAAAAAAAGGTACATAGTTGTAATTTTGTGTTACGCAATCACACACAATTTTCAGCTCATGACTTGCAAATATAATTCTCCACAAATAGTAAAGGCTATCTATTTGACACCACCATTATTTCAGGTAATCAACAATATCTGAAGTACATAGGCGTGCCCACAGGGTGTGCCAGGTGTGCCTGGGCACACCCTAATCGCCTTGTGTGGTGCATATTCCCCCCTGTTTAGACCACTGATATTTCATCCCCAAAAAAAATGTTACAAAAG
Source organism: Aquarana catesbeiana (assembly GCF_042186555.1). NCBI lineage: Eukaryota > Metazoa > Chordata > Amphibia > Anura > Ranidae > Aquarana > Aquarana catesbeiana. The sequence goes on from NC_133330.1 coordinate 100,729,729, forward strand.
AAAATTCTTTTTTGGCAAAGAAAAGAAACAAAATTACACTGTCCACTGCCCTACTGACACCATCGGTACATATACACATGCATATGTATTTGAGCTTTGGGGTGCACACCCTAATGCAAGAGGCTGCGCACACTTATGCAGAAGTATATTTTTGGCCACTACTGTCTAGTGATATGTCTACATATTAATATTTGTGATGAAGTCATTTTTTATGAAGCACTTCAAAATTTAACACGTTAACATCAGTAATAACATTTACAAAATCACAACTTCCACAAAAAAGGATACCTGGCTGAAGCTGAGCGCATCCACTTCATCAGGGATGAAAAGGCCCAGTTCTTCCTGGGACTCCTCAGCTGGGGTTGAGGTGGATGGAAGGCTGGAGGGAAGAGTGGGGGGAAGGCTGGAGGGAAGGGTGGGGGGAAGGGTGGGGGGAAGGGTCGAAAGTGATTGGCTGGTTTCTGTCTGGTCATCCAGGAATCGCATTTTGTGGTAGTACCACAACTTGGGTACATAAACTTGGTCGGCTGCTGCTCCGGATCTGAGCGACTCCTGGATTTTATTGTGTTCTCGCTTATACATGTTTCGCAAGATACCAATTTTCTTGTCCACAAACTTGAGGTCTGCCTGGGGGACTCGAGTCTTCACAAATTCTAAAAGTGTGCCCAGTGTTGCCTTCCTTACATCTCTATTGTAATATAATGGGTGTTTGACCTTCCACAGGTTTTTCTTTTCCTGATATAGGTCAATAAATCGCGACAAAAAAATCTGCCTCTTTAAAGGGATTAATTGTTGCTGAAAGACAAGACACAAGATCAAAACTGTAATGTCAGTCAGAACTCCCAGGATTATTTGGTGAAGAATCTAGGTGACACATATACACACACACACACACCCCCACGTTTAATCTTACCTTTGTTTCTGACGCTCGCTACTTCCGCACGGACATACGTAGGCCATCGTAATAGCTTTATATACACTGCGCATGTGTCATGCTCCACCTGCGTCGCCCGCCCCTGACATTCTTTAGTACGATTTGTCCCCGCCCCTTCACTCTTCGTTGCGCAGTGGGAGTATATCGAGAAAGATGGCGGAGAGAATCAGTGGAAGTAGCACGGAGGAATGCCCGGAGCCACAACCATCCACATCCCGGAGGAGATATAAGGCCACCAACATGGCTTTTCAAGAGATGGTGGAGATGGTGTCCATATTGAGAAGGGAGGACTACGATGGCAAAAAAGGACCGTACACATGACCGAATATGCGTAAGGACAAAATAATGTCCTCAGTTGTCACCGCTCTAGAAGCTAAATTTGGCACAAAACGGTCTAAAGAACAATTGAGGAAGTGGTGGTCTGACATCAAAAGTCGGGAGCCAGAACAATATTTGCGAATAAAGAAGCTGCTTAAAAAAGTAAGTACTTGTTGTGTTTTCCTATTGAGATACTTAACTTGCATGCTCATCCATATTTTTTTTGTTTATACAGCATTGTTCGTAAAGACCGTTCTTTGTAAAAGACATATGATACAAAAGAAACTGACGTTTTTTTTCCCGCCAAATACGATGGTACAGGGTTGGACATATACATTTATGTCTTGTTAATTTTTAGTATTCAAATAATTTGTGGATATGGTGTAGATGTGTTGGAAAATATAATGCTTCTTCAAAAATGATTCAGTGTAATGTAAGGACAGGACACAGCAGCTGCTTCCACATCTGGACTCACGAGCACTAGTGTACTATGTGACCATAAAGACATTTTAGAGGGGTAATACACATAGGAGATCATTGAGGTATCTGCATCTGTGAAACTTGCATGAAAATGTGTATTGTTTAGAATTGTTGTTCAGAGGGAATGTTCATCCTGTCTTCTAATTTTTTGAGGACAAAAAAGGGCAATTGTCCATAACTCCTAACCAACGTCTCAGATTATTTTTAAAAATATAAAATAACACTGTGTTTTAACTATACCTTTTGTTGAATTATCATAGGGGAGAAAAGACTCAGACAACAGTCCAAGGATCCCAGGACCCCCCCAAGTCACCAGCCTGAGGCTGAAGATAGCCCCAGCCCAAGACCACGCCCACCCGATGAGCTGGAGGAAGGAGAGGTGGAGGAAGTGTGCGACCTTTCAACCCCACCAAGTGAGTGACTGACACCCCAGCGTAAGGTAATGTATTTAGGCGTGCATATTTTAACCCTTGTTTTTTTCACACATTTTAGGTGAGCTTCTGGTTGTGGAAGGCCAAGCGGCAGAGCCATTCACCACAGACAGTGCCCAAAGACTGATTGGCCAGACAATGCTGTGGAATAGCCAAATTGATAAAATGCGTGAACAAATTCACAGCATGCAACTTCGCCTGGACTCCATGCAACAGGAAATGAAGAACATGATTGATGTTTTGGGCAGAATATAATAACGTTTTGCCTAAAAACATCAATCATGTTCTTCATTTCCTTGTGAAGTTTCTTTCTTCTAGAAATGTTGTTAACAAGTTTTTTCATTACCAACAAATTTTTATGATGCACACGGTGTGTCATCATGTGCTATCTTCCATCATGGGATAGCAATGTACTTGTTTTGTGTTTGCAACCCCTTTATCCTCAAAATTATTGAGTGGTGAGAGGAACAAAAGGATTGCACACACAAAACACGTACATTGCTCACCCATGATGGGAGATAGCACATGTTGACTTGACCCTTTTGTAATGCTCAATTTTGAGCATATTCAAAATTTTCGATTTACAAGGGTGACATCACCAGCACCGTTCTTCAAATGTTGAACTTTGTAAGTTCTTTGATTTTTTTTTATGTTTTTCAAAACACTGTTGGGAATTTTAAGATTTTAAACAAGGTGTATTTTTGTTTAAATATGCCTTTAATAAAGTTTTCTACAAAATAACTTATTTTTGTTAAAAAAAAAAAAAAAATAGAAATTTTTTTCAAAAAATGCACCTTTCAATGTGCACACAGTAAAATGTTTTTACTACTACAATGTGTGTGGCTGATTATTTCTCAATCAGATGTTTAGTAAATTTGTGTGTGGTTACAGTGACAAAGGGCCTTATTAACTAAAGGTAAATGCACTTGCCACTACTACAAGTGTACTAGGAGACAGACCAAACTAAATGCAAACAAGAATAAAAACAAGATATTTTTTCAAAAATTTTTAATTTTTTTTATTTTGTAAAATTAAAGCTCTTCTTGAATAGCAATGGCCCCCCAACCATTAAAATAATTCACATATCGCTCACGCACTTGACGTGCGGTTCAGGGGGCCAAGCCAATACGGCCAATTTCCAAGCCTGTCATTGTTGGATCTTGTACAATTCCGGCCTCAGGCCCAACAGAGTTTAGATATGTAGCAGAATGTCTATGTAAAAAGTTATGTAGTATGCAGCAAGCAAGTATGACGTGATTAATTTTATAGTCCGCCAGATTTGTGGCTGAAAGGAACAAACGGAACCGGCTGGCCGGCTGGCCAGAATCCCAAAGGCATTCTCCACAACTCTTCTTGCTCTGGCCAGCCAGTAATTAAATACCCTCCTCTCAGGGGTGAGTGTTCTTTGGGGGAATGGCCTCATCAAGTGCTCACCGAGAGCAAACGCTTCATCAGCGATAAAAACTGAGGGGAGTCCATCCACATTCTGGTCATCAGGTGGCAATCCCAGGCCACCAGTCGTGAGACGCTGGCACAGCTCGGTCTGTGCAAACACTCCTCCGTCAGACATCCGGCCATTCTTCCCCACATCCAGAAACAGAAAGTCCAAATGTGCAGAGACCACCGCCATCAAAACTACACTATGGAACCCCTTATAGTTGTAAAAAATAAGACCCCGAATTTCGGTGGTGGCACAATGCGGACATGCTTCCCGTCAATCGCCCCGACACAGTTGGGAAAGTCCCAACGGTCAGCGAACTGGGAGGCCACAGTCTGCCATTCCTGTGTACTGGAAGGAAACTGTGGAGTGAAAAAGCAAAAAAAAAAATAATATAAGGAATTTAAAACATAACTTGGATATCAGATTACACAAAAACATTAGTGAACAACAGCAGTCAAACATTATTAATATGTGTGTTTGTTACTTAAATTAGAAAAAACATAAGGCCCACTTATAAGATTAATCACCCCCTCTGATGGCCCATTGATCAATTTTAATGTGGGGGGAGGGGTTCTAATTAGGTTAAGAAACACACCTGACATTTTAAAACATTTGAGGGGTGGGGGAGGGGGTCTAATTAGGGTGAAAAACACACCTGACATTTTAAAACATGTGAGGGGTGGGGGAGGGGGTCTAATTAGGGTGAAAAACACACCTGACATTTTTAAACATTTGAGAGGTGGGGGAGGGGGTCTAATTAGGGTGAAAAACGCACCTGACATTTTAAAACATGTGAGGGGTGGGGGAGGGGGTCTAATTAGGGTGAAAAACACACCTGACATTTTTAAACATTTGAGGGGTGGGGGAGGGGGTGTAATTAGGGTGAAAAACACACCTGACATTTTTACACATGTGAGGGGTGGGGGAGGGGGTCTAATTAGGGTGAAAAACACACCTGACATTTTTAAACATGTGAGGGGTGGGGGAGGGGGTCTAATTAGGGTGAAAAACACACCTGACATTTTTACACATGTGAGGGTTGGGGGAGGAGGTCTAATTAGGGTGAAAAACACACCTGACATTTTTAAACATGTGAGGGGTGGGGGAGGGGGTCTAATTAGGGTGAAAAACACACCTGACATTTTTAAACATGTGAGGGGTGGGGGAGGGGGTCTAATTAGGGTGAAAAACACACCTGACATTTTAAAACATTTGAGGGGTGGGGGAGGGTCAAACAGTACAATGGAGCTGACAATATACATTGTTCAAGGGACTATAGGCTAGAGATATAAATGGACCCAGGATTGCATGGTGGGGAGGTTATTGAATGTAAATATGCATGTAGGGCAATAAATGATTAATGTCCAAAAACAGGCATGCATGAAGATAAAGTGGACATTCACAGCATATTCAAAGCATGGTAATTAGGTAAGGAGGACATTTAGACTATACATTAGCAAACATTTAATACATATCATGTAATGGTAAAAGGATAAAACTTACCTTCATATAGTCCTTCTGCAGGACCTGAATGATGGCAGAACAAGTCTCTGGGATTATTATCCCCAGAGCCTGGGGAGAGATGCCTGTCGAGAACTTCAAGTCCTGAAGACTTCTCCCAGTCGCCAAGTAACGTAACGTGGCAACTAGCCTCTGCTCCGCACTGATGGCTTGCCTCATGCAGGTATCCTGCCTGCTGATATAGGGGGTCAGCATAGCCAGCAGACGCTCAAAAACGGGGTCCGTCATCCGGAGACAATTCCTGAAATCCTCAGGATTATTCTCACGGAGCTCACGGAGCAAAGGCATATGCGAGAATTGGTCACGCTGGCGCAACCAATTCTTCATCCATGAACCCCTCCTCGCCCTGTTCATGGACTGGACTCGGGTCAAAGTATTAACCCCAACACCAACTCCCCACGCAGCATGAACTCGAGAACGAGTACGTCCACGCGACATGGCTTCAAAACGGTCGGCTGGTCAAACAAACAAACTTATAACAAACGCACTGAAGAACAGCAAGGCCTATGAAGAACGACCTGAAAATCAGGAACGAGCGGACCAGAACGGCCTGCAAGGCAGGTTACGAACTGACCAACATGCACTGAAAAGCAGATACAAACCACCTCATAAGCACAAACTGAACCACAGAAAACAATCGAAATAAGCTGAAGTGTGAAAAGCGCGAATCGCCTCTAACCAAACTTCTACTAACACGAGATAAACACGAGATTAGCAGAAGGAGCCCAAAGGGTGCCGTAGTGGGGCTTGAACTTCCTTTTTATAGTCCCGTTGTACGTGCTGTACGTCCCGTGTTCCAAACCAGCGGACTTTTGCAGTGATCGTGTGTGTCCAAGTCCGTCCCTTTTTAAGTCCGGTGCAAAGAGCCGACAAAGTCCGGCGAAAAGTCTGCCGAGCAAAGTCTGCCGTAAAGTCCGATCGTGTGTACGCGGCATAAGTCCCACAGAGGGAATCAGGATTTCCGTCAAGGTCATATGGATCGTCATCTGGAAGCATCATCTGGTCACTGGCTTTTGCACCCATCTGCAGCCTGTGAACAGATAAGGTAGCGATCTGTACCTTAAATGGATTGTATGCCAGACCAACCTCTAGCGCTGACTGTAAAATGTCAAGGATTTTGGCTAGAGCAGGGAACACAGGAGAGAAAGTTTTTGCTGAGCAGACAAAACAGACTTCTTTCATATACTCTCCTATATAGCGTTCATGGATGATCTTCTGGTCACCAGGTTCTGAACAACCTCAGATGAGTATCCCTGGACCTCTAGTGTAGCCTATTCCACAGCCAGGCTATTAAAAGTAGTCTTATTGGATTGGGGAGCTATTACTGACTTTGCCATAAAGGATTTAATTTGGCCAGAGACAAAGATCAAACAGAGAATTCCATGGCACTGTGAATCTCTTGTCTGACAGAGTCTTTGCACTGGTATCCTGTTGCAAATATCAGAAAAAGACTTTTGGTGTCCCCTTTTTAGGCAATGTAGGCTACTACTGTCTTGTTGTCAACCCCTTGAAAATCTTGAAAGGCTTGCAATGCTAGAAAAAGGCTTTTTTCCATTCAAGATACTTGGGGAGTCTGCGCTTCACCGATGGCATTGCACTTGTTTCTTCAGATTGTGGACTCCCCAGCCCCAGAGACTGGCATCAGGCTTCAGAATCATCGCCTGGGCATGCCTCCGAAAGAAGCGCAGTGGCGATGTCCAAAATTTTAGTTTTTGTTGGATTTGTATAGGCACAAAGATTTTCTGATCCATAGACAGCCCAGCTCATAGGCTAAAGAAGGCAAATTGAAACGCCCTCATGTGCCACCGCTGCCAACAAGATCTTCAAAAAGATTCCAGGGGCTGTGCCAATTCTGTAAAAGGCAGACAACTGGAAGTGACCTCTGGCCACCGCAAATCTTACACTCCTCTGGTGTTCGGCATTGATCGTTACATGGAAGTATGAGTCGGCCAGTCGAATGATTCCAACTGGTCCTCCTGCTGAATTGTACCTGTAACTGTCTGCATGGACTCCATCTTGAACCTCTTGATGTATATGAACACATTCCATTCCTTCAAACTGAAACAGGTCAGGAGGCTCCTGCCTTAGGTACTAGAAAAACTGGGGAGAAAGGACCCCAGATGATTCTATGTTTTCGGCATCACTGGCTTAATGGCCTTGTAGCAGTATAAAAATTTTGCAAACATTTTCTCTTCTGAGATCTGTTCTCCATTGTCCACCCACCTGTCTTCTGGACCCACTGGTCTTTGGCGATTGTTGTCCAAACCCTCCAGAAGGAAGCTACAATCATCTACTTCACTTAGGCCCCCTGGCCCCAACTGGAAGAGACTGGTTGGACGCACCATTAAAAAGAGACTTTCCAGCCATCTTAGCAGCTTGCTCTGGACTTATTTCATGTCAAAAGTAACTTTGAGATACCTCCATTGTGATCTATTAAATCTGCAGCCTGTCCTATAAGATTTGACCTCCTGCACCCTCTGAAGTTCAGTGGGCTTGAGTGAAGGATGGCGGCTTCCTCTTACTAGTTGGTGGCTACAGTCGAGACTTTTCCTCCTTTCATTCGCTTAATTGCATTGTTCAGCGTTTGGCCGAACAATGACCTCCCATTATAGGAAATGTCGAAGGCTTGTGAAGTTCCGCCTGTACTCCAGTGGCATAACCACAATGCTCTCCTAGCAGTGACTGAGTGCGCCAGCGCTTGTACTAGGTCTATCAAAAGCATCAACCAAAAAGTCAGTTGCCAGGTTCCACTCTTTCCAGAAACTGTGCCAAATCTTGCAGTTTCCAATGTTAAATGTAATGCCATTTCTGAAGTTAATATATCAAAGTTAACTCTATTGCTGGTTGGCAGGCAAAATCTGTCACTGTATAGATTCTGTGCAAGCCTGATGGCCAGTTCACCACAGTTTCTGCATTCCAGATGTGTTTCTGCATGAGTGTTTTTGATACATTCTACATGTGTTTTGCCACTTTCCCGATGTGTTCCTATAAAGACACAATGCAACCTTCTACTCTTGTTGACGGCATTAGAATGCGCTGTACTGGTGTGAATTAAGTAATTGGAATCAAGCCTAAACACTATCCATGCGTTCTTGATGCAGTGGACTGCATCTGGTGTGAACAAGTCCATTGAAGGCAACCAATTCATAAAAAGGCAAAGACACTTGCTACACCGGACACAAGAGGGCAGCAACCACCCCTGGAAGTGCAGTGCATAAACATACAACAGCCATTTTATCTGGATAAAGCTTAGGGAACCTGTTACTGCAAATTGGTCTTCTGACGAGGTCTCTGTCATCCTCCATCAACGAGCGATTTATGCTCTATCATTGTTGGGAAAAGACCATCCTCCAACGAGCGATTTACGCTTTGTCATTATGGGAAAAGACCATCCTCCATCATGAGCGGTTTACGCCCTGCACCTCTGGGAAAAGGCCATCCTCCATCATGAGCGATTTACGCTCTGCCATTATTTGAAAAAGCCATCCTCCATCATGAGCGATTTACGCTCTGCCATTATGGGAAAAGGCCATCCTCCATCAGCGATTTATGCTCTGCCATTATTGGAAAAGGCCATCCTTCATGAACGAGCGATTTACGCTCTGCCATTATGGGAAAAGACCATCCTTCATGAATGAACTATTTATGCTCTATCGTTATGGGTGTTGCTTGTGGCATGGATATTTGCAGCATACTTTCTGCTATAGCCGCCTTAATGGTCTTAGAGTTTTGCACAACCCCCATCCTTGTGAGGCAACCTGTGCAATTTCATTGCTCTGCCACTGCAGACTGCATGCAGGCCCAACATGCACCCTGAGCTTGGCAAGGCATCTTCTATCATGCTGGCATAAACGCATGTGCCAATTTCCTGGATTCTGTCCCTTCACAGGGTAAGTGGAAACAACTCCTTTAGAGTGTATTGGCCACATGCTTAATGAATGTGGCAACCTGTTAGGTGTTGTCATCCTGTGATCATTGGTGGGTCTTATGGTTTTTGGAGCGTTTGCGTTCAGGGTTTCTGCTCCTAATATAATGCAAAACACCTTAATTTGCATATTTTCCTTGGGCACTCTTTTAAGAACCATGTCCCATGTCGCTCCCTCCTACCTTTGCTAATCTTCTGTGCCACTAACAGTTGTGGCAAGCTCATATTTGCACAAAATATATGGAGAAAAGCATCTTACCTCTCACCAAAAAACATGGAACCCTGTCTCTTTAAGAGCCATCTGCCTTCATCCACTCACCTCAGAAGTCTCTGCAGGTGAGCTTCAGGCAGCATTTCCAAAGGCAGACATCAGACACAGTCAGAGTCTGACAAAAACAGTCAGACTGTCAAACCCACAGAAGTACACAGCATAGCAAGACAGACAGGACAGCACATCCAAAGACAGACAGGAGACTCAGCCAGAATCTGAGGTAAGTCCTTTACCTGGCAGGACTGCAGAGAGAGAGGGAGAGAAGCCCTCCCAACTGCAGACCTCCAAAATCAGTAACACCATTGCATGGCGTCTGGCGGTTCCCATCTTGTGCTCCCCATCTCCCCACACTCTGTGACACCATTCACAGCCACTCTCAGACTGACAATAAAGCCAGGAGCAATCAGAGAGCACCCCACCGTGGATTACCAAACCTGCAGCACTCTGTTTGTTATAGTTTTATGACTGTCTACTGTTTAACGTTTGGGGAAGTATCTCTCCTCCACTTTGATTAAGTGATTTGTTTATATACTTATAATCTTTCCAAATGCTATATAAGCTTGCAGGATAGGTTCCAGACGGTACACCAATATTAGGTTCTATGCCTAGTCTGATGTGTTTTTAAACATCTATATTTGTCCATTGTCTTTTTATACTGTATAAATAAAAAACCCCTAAACAAACTTACCTTTTTGTAGTTCAATACTGTTGTGCCTTCAAAGTCCCACCCCTAGACTCTATGTATTCATAATAATAAAGCCAGGAGAGCAGTGCAGTGTGCTGCATATAAAAAGACAGGAAAAAAAACAAAGGGAGAGGCAATGATGACTTTGCATAGCTCTTATAATACCACACCTGTACAATATATTAATGCTGTTTAAGCATTATTTTGCCCGCAGCCTTGGCACAAGGCACCTCAGTTTTTAGAAAGATTTACTTTCAGCATTCTGGGTCTTCCAACTCCATGAGAGGCTGAACATGGAGGGGCAGGTTCGGCAGGGGAGGATGCAGCAAACAAATTACTTACCAACTGCAATCAGCATGTGGCCTGAAACATGACCAAAAAAAGAACATCTTAGTTGGGGGAGGGCCTGTCTTTTATATTCAGCTTGGAACATGTGGTCATTGGAGGCTCCAAAGGAGGTGTTATGGATGGGCCAGGAAAGTACAATTACAATACAATTCAATACAGGAGGGATCAGAGGGCCCTGCTCGTTAGAACTTACAATCTAAAAGATATATAAGTGCCAATTCTTGTCTTTATATCAGTTTCTTTGTGTATAGGGAGCATCCTGTATCCTACTGCTCCAGGTCTTCTCTCCAGTTTGAAATTAGGTCCCACACCCTCCTAGCTGCTAGGCCTGCTTCCTGCCAATCAACTGTCCAATTCCTCAGGCTCTTCTTGATTTCTACATATATAAAAGTAGGTGGTTCATCATACACCTTAAAATCTGACCATACAATCTTTGTATAATCACCTTTAGATTTACCAAAACTCCTGACAACCCACCTAGACTACCCAGCCAATTTGTGTTTAGTCAGGCAGGCCTTTGCATTACACAGTTGTTAGTAGATCCAAAGAAGGTTGTGCAGCCAAATCATAATGTGTGTAGTTAGCTTCAGTTTAAACATTTTGATGGTCCTGACAGGTTTATATTACAGATAGATTGTCAGTTCTTTACTCCATTATGGACCAAGTACCTGCTACTGTGTATATTGTGTACTTGAAATTGGAATGATCTGCCTTTGTACTTTTTTTTGCTGCCTGATATGAGGCTGGTATGTCCCAGCCAACACTTTGCTCCCTTTACAGAGCACTGACTCTCTAGACTAGAACTTTTTCAACACATATGCGTTTTTATGCATTTAAACGTATCTAAACACAAGCTTTTTACTGATCATTTAGGCAAAAACTTTTGTGCCAATAAGAACCATGCCTACATGATCAGTATAATTCTAAAGGCCGTCTGCATGTAGCCTTCCTGCACTTTTACAGCAACAGACAGTGCTTCTGTCACACAGGTTAGCAGGTGGTGCTGGAAACTCAAGAGAAGGCCCAAATAATTCCTCCTTAGCGCTAATAAAAAGGTATCATTTTCAACTTTCAAAATTGGCACTGGCAACAGTCCTTAAAAGAAAAATAATATTTTTCACATTTTTGACTTACTAGTCTCACGGGTCAATTTTAATATATTATAAAAAGTGCAAATAAACATGTTGTGGGTATTTTAGTTGCTGACTTAAAGTGGTTGGAAACCCTTACATATACCCAGTGAAGTGACTGGCCCCAGGTGATACACAGAGATGAACACAAATCCTCCTACATAAATTGTACCTATTTGCAGTCTTTTCTTCTCTACAACTGTTAAAAGTGCAGAATTTATACAGATTGTCTGAGCAGATGGAGCAGAGGAGAAGCAGATAATGCCGGTAGGGGACCCCAGAAGAGGAGGTTCGGGGCTTCTCTATGCAAAACCATTGCACAGACCAGGAAAGTATAAAATGTTTTTTATATAAAAAAAAAATTGAATAAGCTCTGCAAACACTTTAACACTTTAATCAATTTTAAACCCAAAAACCCTGTCAGAATACAAAAGCACAACGGGGGAGGTCACTGCTTGTGTTGGTATGGCTGGGTTGAACAAAAAAACTTATCAGTGTGTACTCACCTTTCGCCTGGAAAAAAAAAGAAAACTTAAGGCAAGCTTTATATTATTATTTTTTTTTCTATTCAACCAGCAGGTTGAACGATAAAAAAAAGAGCTGATTCCCCCATCTACACACTCAGTGCAGATGTGGGAATTGTTGTGGAATCTCATATTAGCCAATGTATTTCATATTGTATATATTGATTTGCATATATTTTATTGATAATTATTATTATTATTATTATATAGTAGTGGTTTTATCAGTATTATTATTCAATAAGTAAAGCAACAATTATTAATCTTTAATAATGTATACTGTGTTTTCCATAGATTTAGAAAGTCTTCATTTATAAGTGTTGAACTTTAAATGACCTCTGCTTTATGACAAGTACTTGTAAACAGGTGTTCTCGAAAATGTATTAAGATAGTCTACTGGATGAAAGTTCATTAGAATAGATTCAAGTTATGAAGAATTGTCTCAGACAGATAAGAAAACAGGTGGTTAAAATAATTAGGTGGAATACAGGAAAGTTATGTACAGAACATTAATTAAGTTTGACAGGGTCAAACAAAGGTCTGCTTGTGCCCTCATTAAAACTGTTAAAATACATACATATAGTGAGACATATAACACATCTGGTGGGGTTATTGAAAGTTCATTTTCCCAAATGTCATAAATCTGTCATCCTTAAAGCTAGTTAAATCTTATCAAGATAAAGAGAGTTTGATAACACAGCTGGGTGCCAGACTGTCTCTATACAGGTGTTTTTAATTGGACAAAAACAGTTATAAATCAGTTTAATGAACATATAGGAATTTTGGGAATAATTAAGTTTGTCTGGTTGTAGAACAGGTGTCAGATTTATGGTTGGTTACTTTGATGTAGATCTTAGCGACCAATCATAGGTAAGAAGGATGGTTGAGATAAGACTTGTGAAATGGTATATAAATGCAAGCTCTGCAATTGTTAGACGGACAAGTCAGATAGGAGCTCATAAGGCTGAACTCTATGTATGCTGCCCTATTGCACGGGTCATAGAGGTCAGAACCAATGGGCAAGTATCTGTCCTAACTTGTCCCCTCGGACAAGTCAGATAGGAGCTCATAAGGCTGAACTCTATGTATGCTGCCCTATTGCACGGGTCATAGAGGTCAGAACCAATGGGCAAGTATCTGTCCTAACTTGTCTCCTCGTACGAGTCAGAGAAGACTTCTTAACTTGTTCCGGAGTGTGGTCTCAGGTGAATTTCCCTCACAAACTTGGTTGAGCTGGAACCCAGAACTCTGTGAGGAGACCAGACCACCGGCCAATTGGCTGGTCCCTATCAGGTGAGAGGTTCCCAAGAATTGGCAGTAAAGACCCATTCTGGTTCAAGGTAAGAACAATTCACAATTGTATCAATTGGGGTAGAGGATAAGAATATTTATATCTAATATGCTTGCATTGTAAGAAACTGTATAAATTAGACCTGTATATTGTAATATTTTGAACATAAACCTGTATGTTATCAGCTGTTAATAAACCTGCATTGCTTAAGTTCTGCCTGGTTCGATACTTTACTATTCTACTTCAGAATCCTTCCCACTGAGCATTGGTATTCTGGCAGCGGGGAGCCTTCCCCGCCATCAGGACACAGCGATCATAGCCAACGGCACTGATCGATGGGGAAAATACGAAACGCTGGTTGTACACAAGTCGATTAATATATGGAACCAGCCTGCCCATACATGAATTGAAATTTGTCTGGTCCCTGCTGACATGAATTTTAATCCATGTATGGCTTCCTTAAACCAGCCACCACATCCAAGAACTAGTAAGCCACACTATATAAACATTTTGTTCTTGGGTTTATATACTCTTAGATTAAAGGATACCTACAGAAAGCATCATCAGGAAATGTCAGTGTGATGTGGTTATTGTGCTTTCCAAGGTACAGCTCTCTAAAAACCCTGATGATGGTACAGTAGTACTGTTGGCTGGCTGTTTCTGGTCCCTTCTTATGATGTGTCCAGCCTCTGCCATTATTTGAAAGGAATTGGTAGCTGCAAAAGAAGTCTATTGGGCCACCATTGCAGTAAAAAAGTCCCTTTAAGGAATATGCATGGACAGAAACAGTCGGATCTTGGTACCACCAGAAGCTATTTTCCAGGTTATGCTTACCTCCCATTCCTCACTTACCATTTTTGTGAAGACTAGCAAAAACTAGAAAACAATTCACATGGAGTAGGGGCAGAGTTTACTAAGCAGAAAAAGATAGTATCAAACCAAGGAGAGAAAAAGGAAAGTAGAGGAGAGGAGAGGGGAGGAAAGCAAAGGTGGTGGCTCATGTTGCAGGCCAGCCAAGAGGTTAGCTAACAGAAATTATAGTTACTATGAGGTAAGTTAGGCCGAGGGTGAGGGTAGTTCATAGGTGACCCATGGGGATGAAAGCTTAAGAAAATTTTCATGAGTATCTGCTAAAATGCTGGAAAGTTACTTGTTAATCATAAAGACACGGAGGCAGGTCTTGACCTCATGGGAGGATAGATTGCTTTTTCCAGGCTGAGGCTATCATTTTTTAGACATAGTTTTAGGGGACAAATGTCACAACTGGTGTTTGAATAAGCCATCATTTTGTTTGTGTAAAAGTGCTATCCATGGGTTACATGGTGTTTTTACGTGAAGGCTAAACACTCTGGACCAAAAATTGACAACAAAGATACATGTCCACCAGATATATCCTTAAAGTGGATGTAAACCCAATGTCATCCTTTCTAAACTACTGCCATAGGGGTTATCTATAAGGATATACATGCCTCCTGCATGTATCTTTACCTGTCAAATGTCTCCCCTCTGTCTGTTATGAGAGCTGAAAAACTGCACATTCTGTGGGTGGGTCTGTTGTCTGGAGCTCGGTGGGTGGAGTCGTGATGTCAGTAGACTCCCCGCCCACCTCTACACTCCCCTTGTCAATATGTATTTTCTCCTGTGTATTTCTAACTGAACTTCTGCTATGATCTCTAACATCCAGTGAAAAGACAGGAAAGTAGCCACATGACTTCAGCATGCCAAATCATGCTGAGGTGTGGAACAGCCAATCCTTGCAGAGCTGCTGAAGAAAGGAGTGGGAGGGAATTAAAAAATCATGCCTGTGTCTTAGGCTGTCACCCACAGCAAGGGGGAGGATTTGACAAAGTTTTTCTCAGTTTGTCAAGATTTATCTCACTGAACAATAAAAGAGGATTGCTCAGAGATGGATTAACTCTGTGTGGCAAGATTGGGCTCAAATGATAGGAAATCTTATACTCTACAGTATGATATATATATAAAAAAAATGTGAGTTTACATCCACTTTAACACAGTCACTTTCAAAGTAAAGGGGAGGAAAGAATGTTCACAAAGTGAAAAAGGTTAAGCTTTGTTCACTTCATTCATTCAACATGATGTGCAGGGCAAAATCCATTTTTTTTTAAATTCCTGCATATGGTTGGGTATTCAAAAAGAACTTTGCTATATTTACACATCTAAGTGAACATTTGTAGTGTAATCTGATTTAAGTGGCAAAGATCAAATTACATAATGCAATACTTTATTAGAAGTGACACTACAATAAACTACCAATTCACTGATGAAAGATTTATTTTAGCATTTATTAGGCACAATTTGCTATCAAATGTTTGCATGCTGATCAGTATATCACTTTGCTTTTCTCTATAATACACAAAACTGGACAAAAATGACAAAAATGCCAACAACTTTTTATAAGCAAACCAGCACATTTTTTCAGATGCAAGTTTTTTATGCTTGTCTTGTTGCTATTATTAAGGAAACATAGTTCAGGATGTGGTAGCGGATGTGGTCTATTTAGGGTTTAATACATGGGTAGAGAATTATATGTAAAATAAAACATTGAGCTTGTACAGACTCTGCAATCTGTGCAATAAACGGCTGTACATACAGATTACATAAAAAAATGTTCTTGAGCACTTTTGTGAGATCTGTGTACGTCTAGCAGAAAGGATAGCTAAAAGTAGCATATTTTGACCAACTTCCACTTTCATGCTGGAATGCTACTCCTATAGAAGCTGTTGAATTGTTTAGGTCCCTCTGCCTGCCTGACAGTGACCTGTACCTGCAGCTGAGAACACTAATGCCGCGTACACACGATCGGAATTTCCGACAACCAATGTTTGATGTGAGCTTGTGGTCGAAAATCCATCAGACATTGTGGAAGTCTCCATCGGACATTTGCTGTTGGAATTTCCGACAACAGATGTTTGAGAGCTGGATCTCAAATTCTCCGACAACAAAATCAAGCAGAAGAGCTGCACTGGCTATGGAACTTCATTTTTCTCGGCTCCAATCGTCTGTACGCGGCATTACACATCTGAACAGTTGAATGGGCTTTATTGTAAGAGGAACAAGTCCTGTAATGAAAGTCTGGTTAAACAAAGCAATAGAACTGCAAGATATTACAGCTGTTCATGGCAACCAATCAGCTTCTGCCTTTCATTTTCAAAGCCCAAGGTCCCTTTCACACGAGACATCTGGTTGGGCTTGGATGTCCGTTTTTCAGACCCGCCATTTTTCCTCTATGGAGTGCCAGATGTAAACAGACTTTGGTTACCACCTGGTCTGATCTAGCAAAAAAAAAAAAAAAAGGGAAGGGGATCTGTGTTTGGCTGTGTTTGTGTCTGTGTCCACTCTGCATAAGTAGAGCGGGCATGGACCTGTCATCCACCCACTCTGCTCAGCTCAGTAGGGGATTAGTGGACAGATTCCCTGCTGAGCAAAAACAGATCCGGGCCATATGATAGGGGCCTGACTGAACACGCTGAAGTTAGTATCCTTATTGGTTACTATGCACAGTTGCTCCACATTCTGTCTGCTCCAGTTTTAGTAAATACTACTCACATTGTTTCACAATATCAAATACTGGCACAGGTAAATTAGGGTAAGTGGAGCCTGCCTAGTTTTATCAATAGCACTGACATCTATAGGGCCCTTTTCTCACAGTGGAATGCTCTACTGAAGCAATTTGGCCCAGGTATAGTGTTGCCAACCGTCAGTATTTTTAATGGCAGCCAGTAAAAATGGGCACTTTTCTCCTGCCAGTAAATGCCAGTGACAGGAAAAGGTTGGCAGTAAAAATATGGCTGTGACGCATCCGAGTGCCTACTGCAGTGTGTTCAGGCAGCACTGGTGGGGGGCGGAGGCAATGCCTGACCTTTTCATGTGATGTCATGGTGCAAGGGAACTGAAAGGAGCAGCTGGAGCCTCGTGTGCGGGTCTGTGGGACGGACACAAGGCAAGCCAGGAGCAGGACTGTCACTGCTGTTTGGACTGGAGTGGACTAAAGGGACTACCTGACGTGGGGAGAGACTGTCACTGTGACTCAGGAGGGGACGTGTCGTCTCGGTGAGGTGTCATCATCATCTGTGCTGCTATACATTGCTGTCAGTGTTACTGTGAGAGTCAATTTCATGTGTGTGTGCATGCCTATTCTAAATTCTTGCCCTCCTGTGTCCTGTCCCTGAGATACTTACTTAATATATTGAAAATAAAATAGGAAATATGTTTAATATATGCCTTAAATCACATTGCTAATTGCATATTGTACTTGTTTGTAGCCTAAATACTGAAATTTGCACTTAAAACTAAATTTGAGGCGCATGAGCAGCGTGTAGGATGGCGGACGTGTAAGAGAAGAGCTCCGGTCCCCGTCTCTCCGTTCACGGCTCCTACTCAGCTCACACCGCACCAATAGCTCCAGGAGCGACATCGCCGACTGCCAGTGGTTCCCAGGCACCATATGGGAAAAATCGGCCTCCAAAAAGCAAAATACAGAGGATTTATCCCACCGCCACCATCGCGGCCTAGCCACACCATGGATTGCTTCCTGTACAGACTGCAATCAACAGCCTTGAGTGATTTGGCCGGCCCATCGAACACAGTCGAATCCCTCAACACCGTCGAATCCCGCAACACCGTCAAATCCGACCTGACGGTCGAAAGTGCAGCCCCGGTGGAACACAGATCCCAGCATTCCCAAACACCTGAAACTACAGCTGTAGTGACCGTAGCGGTACTGGATCTCAAGCTGCAATCACTACTTCAGAACTTGACCCACAATATTGCAAAAGAGGTGGGTAAAATAGCACAGAGCTCCGGAGAGAGATAGATCAATTGGGAGAGCACACTGACACCTTGGAGAACAAGTTTAATGAGCTAACTCAGTATGTTCATGTACTCAAGGAAGATAATGCCGCCATGAAGCACACAGTCTCCCTGCTCCAGCTACAGCAGGAAGATTTGGTGAACCGGGAAAGACGCCAGAATCTGAGAATCCGAGGGATCCACGAAACGGTCAGTGATAAGGAACTGCGCCCTTACCTTCTGGGTCTGTTCATTACCTTAGCTCCCCACATCCCAGACATAGATTGGCACCTTGATTGGTCGTATAGATCTCTGGCTAGAACCCCCCCCCTGGCTCTAACCCCAGATATGTTATCGTCCGTTTCCACTATTATGAGAGTAAGGAAGCCCTCACAGTTGCAACCCGCACAAATCACATTGACTTTAAACAAACCAAGATCCAGATTTTCAGCGATCTCCCCCCAATTACTTTAGCAAAAAGGCGCAGCTTCCGTCCTGTTACTACCCATCTACAAAACCACCAAGTGCCTTACCGCTGGGGGTTCCCCTTCTGCTTGTCCGCTTCTAAAGATGGGGTCCAATTCTCGCTGAGAGACCTCTATGAAAGCGAAGCTTTTGTCGGCAACCTGGGTCTCCCACCCATCTCTTAGGAAGAATTCCAGCTCCAGGTACCTCATCCCAAACCACTCACAACCCCGGCCAAGATCTGGACCCCAGTTCAACGACAATCACAGAAGGCCTTTTCCACCCCTCAGCAGGCTAACCCTCACAGATTCCCGACCTGAAGAGACCCTTCCTTCATCACTCCTTAGTTTTTTCATACCATGGCCGGACAATGTTTAGTTCGGCTATGCCAGTGACCCTACTGGGTCACCCTCTCTTTCTTAGAGACACCTTTCTTAACCTGTTTGGTAAGTATTAACACCCATGTTTCTCTGGAAGCTGATTATTTCCCTTTTGTTGGATTAGTATCTTACCACTGACTGGTTTTGACTGCTACATCAGAAGATATGGGAACCATCCGTCTGTTCCTGCAGGCTGCAATGCCCCTCATCATAACCCCAAGCTCTGGCCTGGGTATCCTGAAGTTTTTTCTACCTTCGGATTTTTCAAAAAATATTTTTGTGTTTTTTTTTTTTAATTTTTCTTTTTTGTATTGTTTCTTTTTTTTTATTGTTTCTTGATGTTTCACTTTGCAGGTCTCATTTTTGACCTTTCTACGGTTATCAATGCAAATTTTATATACCTCTAATGCCCTGCACACACGGTCGGATTTTCCGATGGAAAATGTCTGATCGGAGCGTGTTGTTGGAAATTCCGACCGTGTGTGCGCTCCATCGGACATTTTCCGACACACAAAGTTGGAGAGCAGGAGATAAAATTTTCCGACAACAAAATCCGTTGTCGGAAATTCCGATCGTGTGTACACAAATCCGACGGACAAAGTGCCATGCATGCTCAGAATAAATAAAGAGATGAAAGCTATTGGCCACTGCCCCGTTTATAGTCCCGACGTACGTGTTTTACGTCACCGCGTTTAGAACGATCGGATTTTCCGACAACTTTGTGTGACCGTGTGTATGCAAGACAAGTTTGAGCCAACATCCGTCGGAATAAATCCTAGGATTTTGTTGTCGGAATGTCCGAACAAAGTCGACCGTGTGTACGGGGCATATGTGTTTTACCTCATGGATGTTCATATATTTGTTTAAATTCAATAGTATGCTAGCGATGTTCACACCTGCTTTGCTATGGCCCTTAAGGTATACTCATGTAATGTAAAGTGCCTAAATTTTATCGGGAACCGATGGCAAGCTTTGAAGGAATTTAGGTCCTCCAACGCAGAGGTGATTATGATTCAGGAAACCCACTTCTAACCTGGTGGATCATTCATGTTTGCCTCCAAACATTTTCCCATGGCCTATATG
This sequence comes from Aquarana catesbeiana, assembly GCF_042186555.1. Taxonomy (NCBI): domain Eukaryota; kingdom Metazoa; phylum Chordata; class Amphibia; order Anura; family Ranidae; genus Aquarana; species Aquarana catesbeiana. The sequence continues at coordinate 100,749,762 of NC_133330.1, forward strand.
GCCTTGAACCCATCTGGAAAAGCAGGTGTGGCAATCCTCATTAAACGATCCTGCCCGATCCGAGTCCTCTCATCCTACCAAGACCCCCATGGTCGATTTGTACTCCTGAATTGAAGTCATCTGACCACTAAATTCACTCTGGCTAACTTATATGCTCCAAATGTTGCACACATCAATTTTCTCACAGCAGTTTTTGAGAAATTACACTCCTTTTCCCAAGCTTTTATGATCATGGGAGGCGATTTCAATGTGTGCATGTCCCCGACCAAGGATAGACGTGCCTTATTTCAAGATATCTCACGGATCCCTAACCAGAAACTATCCGCCTCTTTTCGTAAATTAACTAGATTACATAACCTCTTTGACACCTGGAGAGTAGGGATGCGAACAGGCAAAAAATTTGTTCGAACACGCGAACACCGTTAAAGTCTATGGGACACCACGTGAAAAATCAAAAGTGCTAATTTTAAAGGCTTATATGCATAGTATTGTCATAAAAAGTGTTTGGGGACCCAGGTCCTGCCTCAGGAGTCATGTATCAATGTAAAAAAAGTTTTAAAAACGTCAGTTTTTTTCGGGAGCAGTGATTTTAATAATGCTTAAAGTGAAACAATAAAAGTGAAATATTTAAATTTCGTACCTAGGGGGTGTCTATAGTATGCCTGTAAAGTGGCGCATTTTTCCCGTGTTTAGAACAGTCCCAGCACAAAATGACATTTCTAAAGGAAAAATTGTTATTCAAAACTGATCGCGGCTGTAATGAATTGTTGGGTCTCGGCAATACAGATAAAAGTCATTCAAAAAAACGGCATAGAGGTCCCCCCAAAAATCCATACCAGGCCCTTTGGGTCTCGTATGAATATTAAGGGGGACCCCGAACCAAATTTAAACAGAAAATTGTGTGGCCCTTCAGGTCTGGTATGGATATTAAAGCGGGAGTCCACCTAAAAAAAAAAATATTAAAAGCCAGCAGCTACAAATACTGCAGCTGCTGACTTTTAATAAATGGACACTTACCTGTCCCAGGGTCCAGCGATGTTGGCAGCCGACACCGATCACCCGCTCGACTCTCGGCAGCTGCCGCCGCCATCCTAGGTGAGGGTATCAGGAAGTGAAGCGTTGCGGCTTCACTTCCCTACTGCGCATGCGTGAGGCGCGCTGTGCATCGTAACTGGTCCCCGCTATCTCCTGGGACCTGTGTGTTTCCCAGGAGACAGCACGGAGGGACGGGAAGAGGCATAGACTCCTGTGGGAGTCTATGCCAGGAAGTGGGTGCAAATACCTGTCTTAGACAGGTATCTGCACCCCCCTCCCCCCTGAAAGGTGCCAAATGTGACACTGGAGGGGGGAGGGTTCCGAAAAGCGGAAGTTCCATTTTTGTGTGGAACTCCGCTTTAAGGGGAACCCTGCGCCAATTAAAAAAAAAAATGGCGTAGGGGTCCCCCCCAAAATCCATACCAGACCCTTCAGGTCTTCGGGTACATTGTACCAGTACCATTTCACAAAAAAAGTGTCAAAATGTTAAAAAAACACAAGACATATCTTGGGACAAGTCCTTTATTAAAAAATAAAAAAATAAAATTGTCCCACGAAGTCTATTCATCTTCTTCTCTTGCTCCACCGACAGACCGAAAAAAAATAAATAAAAAAGATCCGCCTCCATGGGAGGCAAACGCCTTATGACGCTTCAGCGTGATGACGCAAACCTGGCAGGCCGCAGGAAAAAGAGGAGGGGACGAGAGAGCGCCCCCCCTCCTGAACCGCACTAGGCCATATGCCCTCAACATGGGGAGGGTGCCTTGGGGTAGCTCCCCAAAGCACCTTGTCTCCATGTTGATGCGGACAAGGGCCTCATCTTCACAACCCTTGCCGGTGGTTGTGGGGGTCTGCGGGCGAGGGGGCTTATCGGAATCTGGAAGCCCCCTTTAACAAGGGGACCCCCAGATCCCGGCCCCCCTTGTTTGAAATGGTAACGGGTACATTGTACCCGTACCATTTCACAAAAAAAGTGTCAAAATGTTAAAAAAACACAAGACACAAGACACATCTTGGGACAAGTCCTTTATTAAAAAATAATTTTAAAAAAATGTCCCACAAAGTCCATTCATCTTCTTCTCTCGCTCCGCCGACAGACTGAAAAAAAATTAAAAAGATCCGCCTCCATGGGAGGGGGAGGGACGGGGCCACCAGGGTACGTAAACGGGGAAGCCATTGGAAGTCCGAGGGGGCGGGGTCACCCGGGGGGTGCTCCCCTACGTTTATTACAAAACCTTCTCCCCGCATCTAAACCCCTACTTACAATTCCTGTATTCCTCTCTTCTTAAAGGCTCTATCCCACCCTCACAATTTTTACACGCATATATAATCGTCATTCCTAAACCGGGTAAAGATCCCTCATTGCCAGACAAATACCGCCCTATTGCTTTACTAAATTCGGACTACAAGATCTTTACTAAAATATTAGCTAATAGACTCTCACCACTACTGATGACTTTGATCCATAAAGACCAAGTGGGGTTTGTCCCAACAAGACATGCAGGGGACAACACGAGAAGATCCTTAGACCTGATAGACTTGACTAAAACTAAACAACCCGCTATTGTTCTAAGCCTAGATGCACAAAAAGAATTTGACTATGTAAGTTGGCCATTTATGTTTGCGGTCCTTGCTAGATATGGATTCTCAGGTCCCTTCGTACAGGCCCTACAGGCGCTATACTCTAACCCCACCTCTCAGGTTGAGATGTCCTCCTATATGTTGCAGCGGTTCACCCTTAGTAATGGCACCAGACAGGGGTGTCCTTTGTCACCCCTGCTGTTTATACTGAGTCTTGAACCCCTGGCATTGGCCACTAGATCTTATCCAGATATCCGGGGGGTCCCGCTGCGACAACAGGACTATAAGTTGTCACTTTTCGCAGACGACATCTTACTGACTTTCACCCACCCCAACGTCTCTTTGCCTTCTTTACATGACACTTTATCCACCTTTGGATCTCTATCAGGTTTTAAAATTAACCAATCCAAAACGGAAGCCCTACCCATTAACATCACCTCAGACTTGCTCAGCTCCTTACAGGGCAGCTTTAAATATTGTTGATGCTCACCTACACTGAAGTACCTAGGCATCCATCTCATCCCCTCATATTCCTCTCTTTATCAAGCCAATTTTCCCCCTATGTTTGCAGAAATAACCAGACTTTTGAATTTCTGGTCCTCTCTCCTTATATCTCTCCTTGGCAGAATCAACTTCCTCAAAATGTTGATACTACCTAAGTTGCTTTACTTATTTGAAACGCTACCTATCCCGTCCCAATGTCGCAGCTGAAAAGTCCCCAGAGAAGATGCCTTAATTTCATATGGAATAATTGATATCATCCATATATAAAATCTTACATGAGACTCCCCTTCTAACGAATACCACAAATAACTACATGAAAAAATGGTCCTCTATATTGCACCGGCCAATCTCGCTATTAGACTGGGGAAAAGTATGGGAATCATCATTAAAAATCTCACAATGTGTAGCACAGAAAGAAACTGCCATTAAGGTATTGCTGTTTTGGTACAGAACCCCTGACTTACTACATGCCCGTAACCCCACTATTTCTTTTCTTTTTTTTTTTTAATATTTAATTATTTATTAAAGTTTAAAAAAAAAAAAACAAAAAAACAAAGTTTTTACACAAAATAACAATACAGACATCCAGGGCCCCACCTCCCCCACCAGTACTCCCCCATCCTAGAAATATGCAGTATAGATGGTATGAAGGCTACTTTATGGGTGTTTCCTGGCTAGGGGGGCAACCCAAGGAGGGGCCTGACTAAAGTTTTGATTATAACCCAAGTCCTATTCCATTCACTTCACCGTCACGCTGATAAAATTTATAAGGAAAATCCTTTTGCATCCCACCAGGGTTTCCAGATCGAGTCATATTTCTTTATTGCTCCTTGCTTTATATATACCGATTTCTCCTTGAGAATTACCCCATTCATACTATTTAGCCAATCCCCACTGGACGGTGGTGACGCCGACTGCCACCTCCGGGCAATCAGAATCCTAGCTTGGGAAGGCGCATGCGCGGCGGCTCCTGACATGGACGCTTAGTCAGGGAGCTCCGTCCTGCTTCAGCAGACCGGGCCTCCGCAGTGGCACTCTAACCGGCGATCGGCGCCTGGATCACCCCCCCACGGACACAGGAAGACTCAGGGACCCTCCCGATGTACTCAGGAGCGGTAACAATAAATCTAAAGCCCGCATTTGAAGCCGCTCTGTCCCACACTGAGACAGCTAAGATGGCGGCCGCTCCTCACCGCTCTGCAGCTACATGCCCTCCCTGTGTCCAGCTCGCAGCATCCCCCTCCCTGCTGCAGCCAGAGCCTTTCATAGGTAACTCTCCCCTGGATCCAGCTTCCCCAGCATCCACCACATCTCTCCTAGAACACTCCCTGACAGGACTGGAGTACTCCCCCATGGATGCGGGCCCCCCCCAGGCACACCAGCTAATACAGCCTGGGGATTCAGGCCTACTGCAACCGACCTCTGTGGCTGAAATGTTTGCCAAATTTGCTGAATTATTAGACAGAGGCCTGCACAACACAGCCCTCAAAATAACGAATGACATTAAAGCAGACCTACAGCACATAGGCACCCGCATGGACCTCATTGAGTCCAATCTCGATTCCACCATTTCAAGAACAAACCAGAACACTGCCTGTATACAGACCCTTCAGGAGCAATTAGAGACTGCCAATGCCAAACTTGATGACCTCGAAAACCGAAATCGGAGGTACAATTTTAGAGTCAGGGGGCTCCCTGAATCATTTAAGGACATTCCTGAAACTATACAATCTTTAATTAAGGACTTACTCCCTGATACACCCCAACACAGACTGGAGCTCGATAGGGCTCATAGAGCTCTCAGATCTCCTAGGGCGGACGGACTCCCCCGTGATGTCGTGGTGAAACCGCACTTCTTCTCTGTCAAGGAGGAGGTCATGAGGAAATCAAGATCCCTGTCTAAAATAGTGTTTCAGGGTCATCAGCTGCAAATCTTTGCTGATTTATCCCCCCTCACTATCCAAAAAAGGAGGGCCCTAAAGCCACTACTTCAAATCCTGATGGTCAGAGAAATTAAATACTGGTGGCTCTTCCCATTCCAACTTAAACTAATCTTCAAAGGCAAGGCATACACCTTTGGATCCCTGCAGGAAGGAGAACGTCTGTTTCTACAACTGGGCCTCATCAACCAAGACCCTAATGCCCGTCAGTCGGGACTTCCACCAAACTCCGCAAAAAGACATATGCCCACCAGCCCTCTGAATCCGGTTTGGGAGAAGTCCAGATCCAAGAAGTCCAAGGAAACTATCCCTCCATGACTTCCGTTACTCATCTTTCCTCAAGGACTCACCCTTTTTTTTTTTTGTCTCCATTTCCTCTCAGCTACCGGCTGAGATGACGGAGCCCCCCCACTTGTGCTTCCCGAGACAGGTTTTCTGTTCACTGTTTAGATGACCTCAAGCCTTGGCTGAGACGGTTTCGGGTAACTCTCAAACTGGGGAGGACACTAAATAAGAAAATTTTTTTTTTTTTTTCTAACAGGCCCCATTGGGTCGCTCCATTGCTACTTCTAGGTGGGAGTTGAGGGACGTACTTATGGCGCCTGTCTAATCCCGATGCTCTTGTTATACAATCCACAATGTTTTGGATAGCCATACCAGTTATACGCCCTCCCCATCAGTCATTTTCACTTCCCCCTCCTGTACACCCTTTGCCCCTTTTCACAGCTCACCCTCACATATCCAGGTCCACGCTTATTTGTTTGTTAACTGTTTAATTACTATAAGCATTATCAGTTTAATGATGCAATTTCACCTCCACGTGTTACTTAGTATGCGACACTGTTAGCAGGGAGGGTACTATGTTAATGCCGCCACCAGTGCCTTTATCATGCTAATCGCAAACCATTTTCAACGGCCACTCTGCTGAAGTGGTGTTCATGCGCCCCCTCCTGTCTAGTGGTTTAGGTAATCTACCCTACCCTGGACAGGACCATTCCCTACCTTCGGGATGGACTCCAGTGTGACACACACTTTCCGATGGAGGACTCTGTCCCCTCCATTCTACGGGAGACTCTCTTGTCCCCCGTCTTTCTTTCATGCTTTTCCTTTTCTCTTTCCCAACAATGTTTTATTTTACATTTCCCCGTAGAAGTCGGCCGGGGGGAATTATCCGGACAACATCAGGACATCTCACCGGTCTTCGCTCGCTATGCGGGATGTCTTGGCATCCGTGGACGTCAGATGGTAAGTGCTGCAGATTTCCTAGCCCTGCCCCATCTACTGCTCGATGGCTGATGACCCACCCGTAAATGCACCACTTAAAATAATATCACATAATGCGCAAGGCCTAAACTCACCGGCAAAAAGGCGCAAAGTCTTCCAATACCTACATGCACAAAAAGCAGACGTAGTTCTCCTCCAGGAAACGCATTTCCCCAAACGCTTCAATCCATCCTTTGTACACTCCAAATTTCCCTTCTTCACACTAGCCAATGCGGAAGATAAAACGAAGGGGGTGGGCATTTTTATCTCTAAACGATGCAAATTTACTCTCAAATCTGAACACAGGGACCCTGATGGTCGCTATATCCTCATTGTGGGGGAACTAGACGACCAACTGTATTCTTTGATTTTGTACTATGCCCCCAACAGAGGCCAACTAGCCTTCTTTCAACGCTTGTTTACAACACTAACACCACTGCTGGAGGGTACAGTGATATTTGGAGGCGACTCTAATTCGGCCTTTGACCAGGGCCTGGACAAGTCTCGTCCCCCTGGTAAACGCCTCACCAGACCCACTAAACAAAGTCTTCGTATAGCCAAACTAATCTTTCAACAAGGTCTCGTTGATATTTGGAGGGAAGTAAATCCCACCCTACGAGACTTCACACACTTCTCTAACCCCCATAGATCCTTCGCGAGAATCGATCATATCCTCATCGCTTCTGCTTCTATTCCCCTAACGAACAGGGCATATATCAAAGATGTAGTCTGGTCGGATCACTCACTAGTGATCCTTTCCATTCAGTGCCCGTTGGGCCCTAAACCCTGCAGGCGTTGGAGACTTAATGAGTCCATCCTGAGTGATCAGATTAGAATCAAAGAAATCGAAACTATAATCAGCAGTTGCTTTACTACAAACGATCAGCCAGAAACTAGCCCTTCTTGCCTTTGGGCAGCACATAAGGCCGTAATTAGAGGTCATCTGATCCAAATTGCCTCTCAGAACAATAAAGCCAACAAAGCTGACATAGAGAAATTGGATAAGGATTATACAGCCTTAACTAAAAAACACAAGGCCGACCCAAGAGCTGTTCCCACCGTCAAGCTGGACGCAGCTCGTACGGCATTAAACCTCGCTATGACCACAAGGGACGAAAAATGGCTATGGTGGAATAGATCCCGATTCTATTGCCAAGGCGATAGAATCGTTTCTATGCTTGCGGGCAGGCTATCCCCGAAATTTAAATCCCCAGCCCTTCCCAAAATCAAAATCCAAGGTGGCACTCTGTCCCAGAACCCTAAACGAATAATGGGGGAATTCCTGACCTTTTACAAATCCCTATACAGTGGTGAGAACGGTCCCACTACAGAGACGGTAGATCACTTCCTAGACAACATTCAAATTCCCAAATTAGAAGAAAGACACCGCCAGAAACTAGACTCCCCCATCTCCGCTGAGGAAGTATGTGCAGTTATTAAACACTTGAAATCTCAATCGGCACCTGGCCCAGATGGCTTCTCCATACCATATTACAAATCGTTCTCTTCTATTCTTGCCCCTTATATGGCCCGATTCTTTAACGCACTCAGGCAGGGGACTTTACTAGATGCCTCACTTAACACGGCCTACATCACGGTCATCCCTAAACCTGATAAAGATGCCAGCTCGGTTAGTAACTATAGACCAATATCTCTCATTAATAATGACTTAAAGATTCTGACTAAGATCCTTGCAGACCGCCTGGCCTCCTTCATTAGATTATACATTAACAAAGACCAAGTGGGCTTCATCCCAGGGAGGCAGGGACCTGACCAAACTAGACGAGCGATCGATCTAATGTCTCTTCTCAATTCTAACTGGGATGGGGGCCCTTCCAGACAGGGATGTTTACTTTCTCTAGACCTCCAAAAAGCTTTTGATACTGTCCAATGGCCATATATTTTCAAAACTCTTCAAAGATGGGGATTTGGGAATTAATTTCTTAATGTCATGCATGCCCTTTATTCCAACCCCTCGGCTCAGGTGCGTCTGCAGGGATTTTACTCAGAATCCTTCGCCATAGCTAGAGGAACCAGACAGGGCTGCCCCCTATTCCCATTAATCTTTGCCATAGCAATTGAATCCTTAGCGATAGCCATCAGAAACAACCCGAATATTCAAGGCATTCAAAGTGGCCCCAAGTGTCATAAATGCGCATTATTTGCAGATGACATCTTACTATTTGTCTCCTCCCCACTGACGTCACTCCCCAACATATGTCACCTCCTAGAGCAATTCGGGGCAGCATCAGGCCTTAGGGTTAACTACGATAAATCACAGGCACTCAATATTAACATCCCAGACCCTCTTTTGGCCAGGCTCAGGGAGAGCTTCCAATTCTCCTGGAACGACTCCTCCATCACATACCTGGGGATCAAACTGACCCCCAGGATAGAACTCCTATACCAAGCCAATTACCCACCTCTCTACAAAAAACTAGAGGAAGACCTCTCCCGGTGGTCCCGTCTATCCCTGTCATGGCTGGGTAGAATCAACACGATTAAGATGACTCTACTCCCCCGCATTCTCTACTATTTTAGAGCCCTCCCGATTCCTGTAGACAAAACTCGCCTACAACGACTCCAAGCTAAAATCGTCAAATACATTTGGGGTAGAGGGGGACACAGACTCCCCAAAGCAGTCCTGTTCAGATCTAGAACTGAAGGGGGCATGGGACTTCCAAATCTGCTTTGGTACTTGCAAGCTGCTCATCTAGCCCAGATCTCAGCGGTATACTCACGCTGGGAACAACCTGACTGGATTCACATAGAAGGGCAGGCAGTCCCTCTCCACACTCTAGACTACCTTCTCTGGAGCCATAGAAAACTAAGACCCTCCATACTTTCCCCAACCCTCTCACACTCCTTCGCACTATGGGACAGTCTGCGTGGCAACCAACATCTGACTTCCCCCACAAAACCATTGCAACATTTATTTCGAAATCCTGATTTCCCTCCGGGCCTTGACATATCAGCATTTCGATGGTGGCTCGACAAAGGGTTATACAGAATAGGGCACTTCCTTAGACCTCTGGGCCCACTCTCCAAAGCATTCTGTGTTAGCAACCTAGACATGCCTGTCTCTGAATCCTTCAGATTCTCTCAAATCTCAAACTTTTTACACAAAAGGTGTAAAACACTCCCGAATGGGCCCCAACTAACTCCCTATGAAATATGGTGTGGTCAGGCCAGTTAGCAGAGGGGGGGCATCTCGGTAATCTATAAAGCCCTGTCCTCCGCGCAATCCAAGACGTCTTTCATGCAGGCTTGGGAAACTGACCTTTCCCAACACTGGACATTGGAAACGTGGCACCGGAACTTTTCCCAATCATACAAAGGTATCCTTAACTCCAGCCTCATGGAAGCTAGTTTAAAAGTATTGACTAGATGGTACCTGGTCCCCTCAAAGCTAGCGCACATGTACCCGTCAGCTTCTCCCCTATGTTTTCGAGGATGTGGCCTTACAGGCGATATGCTCCATATCTGGTGGACCTGTCCCAGAGTTCGACCATATTGGCACAAGATCTTTTCTTGGATTGGCAAGTTAACCTCAATACCTATTCAAATGTCCCCCCCATAGCGCTCCTTAACTTCCCAGTGAAAGAAGCCTCCAGGATTACTCAACGCCTTATATTCTTTATCATCTTAGGTGCCAAACTCACCCTGGCTCATGCATGGAAAAAACCATCAGTTTCAACACTTCTAGCCAAAAGAAAGATCTCTTGGATTATGAACCAAGAGAAGATGGCAAGTGTAATCCTGGATCGCTCGGATAAATTTAAACGAATTTGGGAACCCTGGGCTTCCTTTGTAGGGGTTGCCCTCTAATTATTTCTCCCTGGATGTCACCTTCCGGCTCTCTTTCCCCCCAGTCGACTCGTACTCACCTCTTCTATCGTATATCTCTTCTTTCTTTTTCCTCCCTCTTCTTTCCTCTTGTATTCCTTCCTATCCCCTACCTCTCTAGGTCAGTCTTGGACTTGAGCCACTGACTGACTGTTTGTGACCGGGGCCGGGGTCTAGATTCGCCCTGCTCCCGGTCCCAACTTCGACTACACCTAGATTCTTACGGTCATGTCGCTGTTCTAATTCCCTAATTCAGGCATGTGTTCCCATGCCTGTGTCCTTGTTTGTATTTTCTTGAGCAGTCTTTCCTTCACAGGACTCGAAGTTATTCCTTTGTCCAGAAAACGATGGACTAGTTCATACACTTACTGTTCTACGAATTGGGTTAATAACCCTCTACATTTTCTTTTTCTTTACACAAGATTAATCAATAGCTTTATTGTCTATGATGGGGGGATGCTGAGGGGGTGGGAAGCGCCGCCACAGCTTGTGCCCAGTTGGTGTGGCGGGGGTTTCTCCCCTTCTGCACCTCTCATCGGATAAAGCCCCTGGGAACATGTTTGACACCCGGGGACTCTGATCAAAACACTTGACAGGTTATGTTTGTTTTATGCAGATATGTTTTGTAATAATATCACTGATTAATATGTCTTCCACATGACCGTGTTGGTCGCCCCAAGACGAATGTCTCACGTTGTATCTATAACTTGTGATGTATTCTTTTCATCCACTTTTGACAAAATAAAATATATTGAAACGAGAAAAAAAAAAAAAAATGCAGGCAACGAAAAAGGCACTAGTGGCAAAAGGGAGAAAAAAAATGCATAAAAACAATCAATACCATCCTATATAACCCAAACATGGCTCTTTTGTGTTTTCAAGGGGTATAATAGGTTCTATATAACAAGAACAAATTTGACAACCTCTGGGAGGGGGCCAGCGAGACCACAGGGGCCAGTTCCAAAATTCTGTTCCACTGCGATTCAGAGATATCTCCCATGTCTTTTTCCCATTTTCTTCTGTACAAAGAGGGTTCCATCCCTCCCATTCTCCCCTTGTTGATATATGGATACATTTTTGAAATGAACCCTTTCCCTGACTCTACAGTAATACATTTTTGAAGAACTGGGATTGTATTCCATTCTAGGGGGCACCCTCTGAACTGTTCGACCAGTGCGTGCCTGACCTGTAAATATCTGAAAAAAGAATTATTCGGTAGGTCGTATTGGTATCTCAGATCCTGGAAGGATTTCAAAGTGCCATCTGAGTAAAGCTGGGTAATGTATTTTATACCACGTCTCTCCCATTCCTTTACTACCCCCATCTTTTGTAGTTCTCCCAGTTTGCTGTTCTCCCAAAGGGGGGTGTGCACAGTGAGGCCTCTATATTTCAGAATTGTTTTCACGGTGTCCCATACACTCATCATTAGATTCAGAGTAGGGAAGCCTGAGGTGAATGATCCTGCCTCCAAAGCTGCAACTATTGAGTCGTGTGGGGTATTTTGTAGGAGCAACATTCTGCATGCTTCTTGGCCTACTAGATTGCACCCTGCTATATGCTGGAGTTGAGACGCCAAGAAATAGCTGAAGGGATGCGGAAGCGCTACTCCTTCCGATTTCTGGAGCTGCAGGGTAGTTAAGCGTATTCTTGTTGGGCCACCCTTCCAAATCAGATCTCTGAACAAAATATCTATCTTTTGGAACCACTTCTTGTGAAGCCAAATTGGGGAGTTATGCAGTACATATAGGAGCTGTGGCATCCAAATCATTTTGATTAGGTTACAGCGACCTGCCACAGATAGCTGCAGGCGTTTCCACACTTTTATTTTGCCCCTAAATTTGGTCAATAGCGGGTCAAAGTTGTGTGAGGTATAAAGTTAAGGATCTCTTGTAATATTTATACCCAGATATTTAAATATATTGACCACTTGGATCTGGGCCACCTCCTCCAGAAGGGGACCTTCCAAGGGATCTATGGGTAGCAAACTAGATTTTGCCCAGTTTATCTTTAACCCAGAAATTTGACCAAATCAGTTAATAATATTCATAACTTGCTTAGGGGAATCCTGCGTGTCTCCAAGAAATAACAAAAGGTCATCTGCATATAGTGCAAGCTTTTCCTCCACATCACCTCTTTTGAAACCCCTCACTTAGTTAGAGGCTCTGATGGCGATAGCCAGAGGTTCAATCGCGATGGCGAAGAGGAGGGGTGACAGGGGACATCCCTGTCTCGTCCCCCTCCCCAATCTAAATTTATCAGAGTGTTCATTATTTACCCGTACTCTAGCCTCTGGTGCTCTATAGAGCATTTTGACCCAGTTGATGAAGCCTGGACCCAGTTGGACTGCCTCTATTACCCTTCAAAGGTACTGCCATTCCAAACTGTCAAAGGCCTTGGCGGCGTCCAAAGACAGAATGGCCCTCTCTCCACCCCCATCCTTTGGGGCCTGAAGATTCAAATATAGGTGCCTTATATTTGTGGTAGTTGTTCTGCCGGGTATAAAGCCTGTTTGGTCAGGGTGGATGAGTTTCGCAATTACTTTATTAAGCCTGGCCGCCAGGACCTTTGCAAGGATTTTCATATCTGTGCAATGGGCCTATATGAGGCAACATCAAGTGGGTCTTTGCCCTCCTTATGTATAGTAATTATAGTGGAATCCATCTTTGATGGGGGCAGCACTCCCGTTGCTAAGGAGCAATTCAATACCCTCAACAGCTTGGGAAGCAATACCTTACCATAATGGCGATATATCTCGGTGGGGAGGCCATCTGGGCCCGGGGAATTCTGCCTAGCCATTTCATTAGTGATCCGCTGCATCTCCTCTAAAGTTATAGGATGGTCCAGCTCTGATCTGTCAGTCTCAGAGAGAAAGGGGAGACTCAGATCCCCAAGAAAGCTATCCATTTCCTCCCTCGTCTCGTTCTGCAAAGAGCTTTATAGATCATCATAAAATTCTTTGAACTTGCCCACTGTTTCTGGAGTCTTTAGAGAAACCCACAGATTTTGAGATTCGATGTGCTAATGGCCCTTACGAACCCAAATTGATATCATCCATATATAAAATCTTACATGAGACTCCCCTTCTAACGGATACCACAAATAACTACATGAAAAAATGGTCCTCTATATTGCACCAGCCAATCTTGCCACTATGGGAATTGTCATGAAAATTACACGATGTGTAGCACAGAAAGAAACTGCTATTAAGATATTGTTTTTTTGGTACAGAACCCCTGACTTACTACATGCCCGTAACCCCACTATTTCTAACTTATGCTGGAGATGTGGTGAATCTGTAGGATCTCACTTTCATATCTTTTGGGAGTGCCCCGTCATCGGCCCGTATTGGACTGAGATTCAGGCTCTTCTACAAAAACTACTTTCTACACCCATTCAAATGAACCCTATACACTTTCTCTTATGGGGCGTACATACGGTCGGACTTTTCGACCGGACTGGTCTGACGGACGCCGACGGACCAAATCCGACGGACAATCTGATCGTGTGTGGGCTTCACCGGACCTTCAGCGGACTTTTGCAGTCGCAAATCTGACAGACTTTAGATTTGGAACAGGTTTCAAATCTTTACGTCGTAACTCCGCCGGACCCAGAAATCCGCTCGTCTATATGCTAGTCCGATGGCAGTAAAAACGTGGCTGTGCCAGTAAATTTTGGGTGTCGTGTCAGTAAATTTCAATCTGGTAGGTTGGCAACACTGCTCATGTGGCAAAGAGATCTCTCACCACTTCTGATTGTTCAGAGGTGAATGATGACTGGAGTTTTCTCCAATTACCTCTGGATTCCTGATACAGCAGTCCCTGAGCACCACAGCACTGGAACAGTTGTAACAACAGGAAAACTGAAACAGGTAGAACACTGGAACCCTCTGTAACAATGGAATCTAAAAATAGCGGCGCTTTACCGCCGACGCCCCCACCGCCCCCACTGTTCCCTTGTGAATGGGGCCTTATGGGTTTAATAATGCCCAGAACAGCGGTGATCAATGTGGGCCCATGGCAATATGTACATGCCTCCCCAGTAGGAGAGATGGGAGCTCTCGTGCATAAGACTGGATTGGGATCGGGCTTAGGTAAGTATTAGGGGGGCTTAGGAGGCAACTGGACACTGAAAGTTTTTTACCTTCATGCATAGAATGTATGAAGGTAAAAAAACCTTCAGCCTTTCCAACCACTTAAAGTGGATGTAAACCCTCACATATACCCAGTGAAGTGAACAGCCTCAGATGATACACAGAGATTAAACAAATTTCCCTACTGTCAGGGAATTCTTGTGAGATGTCTGGCACATAGATGTGCGCAAGCGTATAGAGTTTCCCATAGAATGGCTAACAGGCACGCGCATGCACGCGAGAGTCTGCATTCGCGTGTGTGCATGCGCACGCATGTGCGGGCATAATTCCTCTTGGCGCCAGACAGCCTATTTAAAGGGAGTCCCTGACAAGCTGCTGGCCCAGAATCATCTGCATCAGGCACTCGTGTCCCTTTTGTCCTTCAGCTTCCTCTGTCTCATCCTTAGTGGGGCCAGGACAGGAGATATAAGAGAGGCCGACCTCATCAACTCAGTCTCTTATCAGGTAGATGACACTTACATAAGTTTTACATGTATATTTGCTGTCTTCAGCTTTATATACTGTTTAGAAAGTGTACCTTCTGTTAGAATTTGCTCGTCCTGTTCCAGCAGGGGGAGGGGAGTCTTGCCATACACTGTGAGACAGCTGATTGGTGGAAAGGCACACATCCCCTCTCCACAGGCAGAGACTTGCAGAACTGTGAAATGACCAACTGTCTGCTAATCTATTTATAGCACCCGCCCTGACACAAATTTCAGGTTGGGTTTATCACATGTTTCAGAGAACTTGTCAGAAGTTATCATACTGATAACAGAAGAACGGAGCAGGAGAAAGCCACAGGACTTAGGGCTTTGCAGAGAGATAAGAAAACACAGCAGATTTATGTACCCAGCTCAAAATTTATGAATCGGGTTTACATCCACTTTAAAGCATACAGCAAGCGAGTCTCACTTCAAGTGCTGCAGTTGTTATATACATTTGTAAGGGTAGGCTAAGCAAGCTATTGTCGAATAATAGGCATAGAAAAAGCAAGGATTTGCCACAAACCCATAGAATTGGTGAACCGGAAGCTAATCCAAACCTAAAATGAACTGTGACACTATTGAGAATCTCTTTTTAACAAACTGACACACACTCACTGACCCTCCCTTTCCTGGCCAGACCCTTATCCTAGATAGGGGTCTGGTATGGATTTTTAAGGGGAACTGCACACACAAAAAAATGTAGTGGGGTCCCCCCTAAATGTCAGACCTATATCCAGGCATGCAGTCCGGCCTGGCAGGAATAGAAGGGACAGTGAGGGTGAAACCCCCTCCTGAACTATACCAAGCCACAAAGGGACAATGCCTCACTCCCAAAACCCTGGCCATGCAGATGTGGGTGTCTGTGGGGTGGACTTATTGAAATCTGGAATCCGCTTTGTGATAAGGGGGCTCCCAGTTATCTGCCTTCCTCCTTATGTGAATAAGTAAGGGGTACATACCTCTTGTAAGTTAGTCATTGTCAGTCACGATGAATGATGGCCTGACGAAATGTCCTGCTGTAATCTGGCCAGAAATGACAGCTCCCTGACTAGCTGCTGAATGTCAACAAACTGACTGGCTGATATCATTGACTAACTATGGTCTTGACCATGTTTGGTCAATGAAGTCACCCTGAATGCACTCTGGCTTGTTTCCTTTTGGCGGGCTAGTGACCGAAAGCTTCATTTAGTGCTGATAGTAATACTGCCACTAAAATGATTTGCTGTAGCAACCTAAGGTTCGGCTAGTCACAAATAACAAAATTACAAATCTGGCCATTTAGTTCCCCTGTTCAGCGAACTCTTATGCCCCGATGGAAAATGTCCGATCAGAGCGTGTTGTTGGAAATTCCGACCGTTTGTGGGCTCCATCGGACATTTTCCATCGGATTTTCCGACACACAAAGTTAGAGAGCAGGAGATAAAATTTTCCGACAACAAAATCCGTTGTCGGAAATTCCGATCGTGTGTACACAAATCCGACGGACAAAGTGCCACGCATGCTCAGAATAAATAAAGAGATGAAAGCTATTGGCCACTGCCCCGTTTATAGTCCCGACGTACGTGTTTTACGTCACCGTGTTTAGAACGATCAGATTTTCCGACAACTTTGTGTGACCGTGTGTATGCAAGACAAGTTTGAGCCAACATCCGTCGGGAAAAAATCCTAGGATTTTGTTGTCGGAATATCCGAATAAAAAGTCCGACCGTGTGTACGGGGCATTAGTTGACCTGAACCCAAAGCTCATCCCTAACCATATTAAAGTGGAACTTTAGTCAGAAAATTAAGTTCTGTTAGATCACATCAGGCTGGCCCCTTTTGCAGGTATAACTATGTAAAACAATAAAAATAAGTGCCTATACCATTTAACATCCAGTAATGCACTGTCTCACCCTGCTCTGCACATGCTTAGTTGCTTTCTATTTTTCATTACTGTGCCAACAATGTAGAGGCTGATCTGCTGAACAGCCTAAAATTTACTGCTGCTCGGGGGCTCTGAGCTTCAGCAAAATGGCAGCCTTCAACAAGAAGAAACAGGGACGATGCTGAAGGCAATTTACAGCACACACTAATTTTGGTAGCATCATTTTTAATGTTGTATGCATGTTACTTGCTAAAGAACATTCTTTTTTATTAAATTGTTATGGGTAAAGTTCTACTTTAAGTATTATAGTAAGTGCAATGATACAAACATCAAGAGAACTCCTTTCTGTGTTCAGTGTGATCTTAAAACTATTCCTCAGCTGGGATTTTCACTGACTTCTCAGCTAGACCCAGCTCAACACAGCATAGTTTTTGTAAGAAAATATAATAAGAGGTTGAGATTTTGTGTATTTGAAGAAAATGATTGTCGGCGGTGTTGTTACCTCTAATGAAATACAGTTGAAGAATTCAGAAGACTTTTCAAACATTCATGGTTATATTTTTATTTCATAAAACAGCAGGTAAATTGTTGGTTCAAAAAGGCATTGAATTTGTTACAGACGTATTTACAAAATACAACAATTAAATTGTTAAAGGACTACTGCTACTAAAGCATACCTCCCAACCGTCCCGGATTCCGGGGATGTGTCAGTACTACTCCTGCCCCAGGCTGTTCCCACCTGGTGATGTAGGAGGACCACTTTCACCCCAGGCTGCACCCACCCGGTAACCTACAAATGCAGTACATTCTCTGCCACCTTCAGATTCCTGACTCCAGTCAAAAACCCCAACACTGGAGAAAAGAATACATATTTTCCCAGTGCCTGAGCAAGTATGGTGTGTGCACAGGGATCCTTCTGCTGTCACACTCTCCCCTCTTGTCACACAGACCAGTTGCCCTCCTCCTGTCATAATTCCCAGGCGCCACGCTAAAGTTAAAATGAACAGGTGTTAGTTAAGTGTCCTATTGCCCAGGTGCCCCTTCCTTTCATATTGCCCAGGTACCCTTGTCCTGTCACACTTCCAGGTCCCCCTGCCTGAGCACACTTCCAGGTCCTCCCGCCTGATTGCACTTCCAGGTCCCCCTCTCCTATTGCACTTCCAGGTCCCCTTTTCCTACCACCCTTCCAGGCCCCCCTTTCCTATCACACTAACAAGTCCCGCTGCCTGATCACACTTCCAGGTCCCCCTGCCTGATCACACTTCCAGGTCCCCCTCCCTGATCACACTTCCAGGTCCCCCTGCCTGATCACACTTCCAGGTCCCCCTGCCTGATCACACTTCCAGGTCACCCTGTCTGATCACACTTCCTGGTCCTCTCTCCTATCACACTTCCAGGTCCCACTGCCTGAACACACTTCCAGGTCACCCTGCCTGATCACACTTCCAGGTCCCCCTCCCTGATCACACTTCCAGGTCCCCCTCCCTGATCACACTTCCAGGTCCCCCTGCCTGATCACACTTCCAGGTCCCCCTCCCTGATCACACTTCCAGGTCCCCCTGCCTGATCACACTTCCAGGTCCCCCTGCCTGATCACACTTCCAGGTCACCCTGCCTGATCACACTTCCAGGTTCCCCTCCCTGATCACACTTCCAGGTCCCCCTGCCTGATCACACTTCCTGGTCCTCTCTCCTATCACACTTCCAGGTCCCACTGCCTGAACACACTTCCAGGTCCCCCTGCCTGATCACACTTCCAAGTCCCCTGTCTGATCACACTTACAGGTCCCCCTCCCTGATCACACTTACAGGTCCCCCTCCCTGATCACACTTCCAGGTCCCCTGCCTGATCACACTTACAGGTCCCCCTCCCTGATCAAAATTCCAGGTCTTCTCTCCTATAACACTTCCAGGTCCCCCTGCCTGATCACATTTTCAGGTCCCCCCTCTCTCTCACCCCTCTATTTCTTACCCCTCTCTCTCTTTCTCACTCCCCTCTCTCTCACCCCTCTATTTCTTACCCCTCTCTCTCTTTCTCACCCCCTCTCTCTCTCACCCCCTCTCTCTTTCTCTGTCACCCCCTTTCTCACCTTCCCCTCTCTCTCTCTAACCCCCCTCTCTCTTTCTCATCCTCCCTCTCTCAACTCTCTCTCTCACTCCCTCTCTCAATCCCTCTCTCTCTAACCCCCCTCTCTCTTTCTCACCCCCTCTTTTTCTAACCCCCCATTCTTTTATCCCCCCCCCCACCCCCTCTCTTTCTCACATCCCTTTCTCGCATCTCTCTTTCTCACCCCCCTCTCTCTCTCTCATACCCCCCTCTCTCTCCCTCCCACTGGTAAGAGTTTGGTCACACCCACATTTTGACGCAAAACGCTACGCATGCTGCAGTTCCTCCCTTACCTCAAGTGTCCCTCATTCGGAAGTTCAAAAGTTGAGAGGTATGCTAAAGTATTATGGGTGAGCATATGAGCTAAAATATATACAAGACCACCAAACTACATATAAAAAGGACTCTTCTAGAGTGCACAAGTCTTGCTACAGGGTGGATGTGCCCCCTTGCTTGTATCAGTAACCATTGCCTCACAAATTGACTTTTGCCCTGTCTGTGACTCAGATTCTGGCACGTTAGTGTAATAGCTGACTGCAAACCACTAAGTGTGATTAAGTGGATATTATCCAGAATCATAGCCATGTGCTGTTCAGGCCTTGAACAATCTTTATACTCTTTTTAGATGACCGATTAACAGCAGAAATATATCTTTATGAATTAATGCCTAAGTAATGCCCTGATATAGGATATTCATTTCTGTTCATCTGCACCTAATTTTCAATAGTCAGGTAGATGACATGACCTTCAATTAAGGTATATAGTGGTGTCCTCTCTCCACCCTCAGTCTCACCACATCGCCCTAAAACCAACGCTGTAGCAGCTTCTCAATAAAAGGGTATTCACACCATAATGCACATGCCATGAATTGCGGTGAGCTACATTAGAAAAAAAAGGGTTATGTCCATTTTGACAGGATTGTAGTAAGTTGAATGGCCTGTCTTAAAGCGTTTGTTACCCCAACATTTCATATCACTAATATTTGCCTGCTTTACCATGTACTTATATGAGAAAGTATCCTGTTCTCTTTGTATTGCTTCCTCTGTGTGAAATCCCTGGCATTCCTGTTAGTCCCTCTGTTTTTAAAAACTGACCACACTCAGCAGGAGAACAAAACGTGTTCAGTTTTCTAGCTATGCTGGGAACTCAGCCTATTGTCCTCCAATGATCAGACTTGTGCCCCCCCACCTCCTTGCACAGCCATTTACTGGAAAGCTCAGTGTACTGCTGCTTCTCCTCCCCCAGCTCTTATGTTGCTGGGAACAGAGGCAACGTGATCACTTATAAAAACAGAAAAAATATATTTATAATGTGTGTTTTTTTTTCATATCTATACAAAAATGTTTTACCCTTCATCTCTATTTGAAACGGAATATTTTGCTTTACAAGGTGATCGTTTACAATTACTTTAACCACTTCAGCCCTGGAAGATTTGGCTGCTCAATGACCAGGCCATTTTTTGCGATATGGCATTGCGTCATTTTAACTGACAATTGCACGGTCGTGCGACATTGTACCCAAACAAGATTGCTGTCCTTTTTTTGCCCACAAATAGAGCTTTCTTTTGGTGGTATTTGATCGCCTCTGCAGGTTTTTATTTTTTGCGCTATAAACAAAAGAAGACCTACAATTTTTAACAAAACACAATACCTTTTACTTTTTGCTATAATAAATATCCCAATTTAAAAAAAAACAAAAACACATTTTTTCTCAGTTTAGGCTGATATATATTCTTCTACATATTTTTGGTAAAAAAAAATCGCAATAAGCGTATATTGATTGTAGCGTCTACAAAATAGGGGATAGATTAAAGGCATATTTATTATTATTATTTTTTTTACTAGTAATGGCGGTGATCAGAGATTTTTATCGTGACTGTGATATTGAGGCGGACACACATTATACAGTGATCAGTGCTATAAAAATGCACTAATTAATGTACAAATGTCACTAACAGGGAAGGGGTTAACACTAGGGGGTGATCAAGGGGTTAATTGTGTTCCCTAGTGTGTTCTAACTGTGGGGGGTGGGGGGTGGGACTGACTAGGAGGAGACAGAGATCGGTGTTCATACATAGCGCCCCCTAGTGGCCAAAAGGTGAAGTGACGTGAGGTAACATCGTTTTGCCCAGGGGAGCCAACCTGCCTGTCGGGAAGGGGTTAATGCAATGCATGTTAACACACAACAAATCACACTGTAGCACACCACAGCATATAGATACAGTGTGAATGGGACCTACATATCACTTAAATTTTGCTTAGTTTTAGATAAAATACAAAAAGGTTAAAATCCCTTTCGGTTATATTTTTCTGTCTACGTCCCACTGGGTAGATTTCACTTCACCTCTTGTCCTGGAGATAAAAAAGAAAA
Organism: Aquarana catesbeiana; assembly: GCF_042186555.1. Lineage (NCBI taxonomy): Eukaryota > Metazoa > Chordata > Amphibia > Anura > Ranidae > Aquarana > Aquarana catesbeiana. The sequence goes on from NC_133330.1 coordinate 100,770,886, forward strand.
TGACAGGAGAAACTCCAAAGTGAAAGAAAAATTCCAATCTTAGACAGTTGTACCCTTACCTCTTGCTCTGGTGACAACTAAGTTTTATGTCCATTTTGCTCTTTCCTCCTATCAGCCATTTATCTATTAATTGCCATATAGTATTTTCTAAACCAAGAAACCTCTATTAACAAATTAAGCATCTTTGAGGAACTGCATCAAATGTATTTGCAGAGACACGTTTCACCACTGGAGGCTTTAGGGACACAACTTCTGGTGTACTAAGTAACACCCATCTGCTAGGGTTACCTCCTTTTTTTTAACCTGATATGAGGTGACTTTTTCTATTGATGATGGGGAAAATGTAAGGCGAATAATTATACAGGGAAAAGTCACCTTTTTACCTCTGCTATCTATAGACATTTGCCTACTGTGCCTAATGGTAAATCTTGCCCAGGTTTTAGGGAAGCCCAAATATAGTACTGTAACAATGTTTTTCGGGAGGGTCATGTAAGATGGTTCCTATCTCTCACCCATCTAATACAAATGCTGTAACAGCATCTCGATAACAGGATATTCTGAGCCTCTGCCAAACAGGAGTTCTAATATTTAGTATTTTGATGTCCTTTAGTGCTTTAGTGCATCCAATGAAAAGAGTCTGCAGAGGAACTCCCCCATAGAAAATTCCTAGTCCCCGAGAAAGATCACACTTACGTGCCTTTGAAAGTAAGTAGTTTCACACTTGAAAGTGGTTTTCAAAGCTATACTTTGAAATTCTATGTAGAACAGGAGAACAAAAGAGATGGAATACCAAAAACTCACACAGGGCTCCTACAACTCCTGGGCTAGTATCAATAGGTGGATGTCAGCATCTAGAGGCATCATACAGAGATTTTAAAGAGCAGCAGCCACAAAACTGGAGGTTCTAGTGTATCTCTGTTTCAGCGATGACTCTAGCAGAAAGCCTTTTTTCAGCAATGGCTCTAGCAGAAAGCCTTTTAAGACAAACATGAATTCCAGGCACAGCCTGCACACATAGAGGGGCAATACCCTTTAGCCCTGGGCTCAGGGGCGGATCCAGAGTCTAGTCTCGGGAGGGGCACTGCCAGAAAATATATTTTTTTGGGGTACATTTATCGGGGAAATGGCTGGTGTTGGCGCTTCAATCATCACGGCACCATGGTTGTTATGGTGTCAGGATGATTGAAGCGCATTATTACCATAATTACATTGTTATAAAAAATTAAATAGTTTAACTCACCATAATGCAGAATCAGTGGGAGCCCCGAGTGTGTCACTTGCCACGTCGCCTGTCACCAGATGCAGATTGTCACTTGCCACGTCGCCTGCCACGTTGCAGATTGTCATTTGCCATGTCACTTGCCACGTCGCCTGCCACTGTGCGGATTGTCACTTGCCACGTCGCCTGCCACGTTGCGGATTGTCACTTGCCACGTCGCCTGTCACCAGATGCAGATTGTCACTTGCCACGTCGCCTGCCACGTTGCGGATTGTCACTTGCCACGTCGCCTGTCACCAGATGCAGATTTTCACTTGCCACGTTGCGGATTGTCACTTGCCATGTCACTTGCCACGTAGCCTGCCACATGTTGCGGATTGTCACTTGCCACACTTGTTGACATCGCTGGAGAGAGATGGGGCTCAGGTAAGTATTAGGGGTTACAATAAGGAAGAGCGCCTATATTAGAAAAATTAAATTACCAAAATAAACGTACCATCATCCCAATTGTCTAATACAAGAAAAGGTAAGGGGGTAAGGAGCGGCCGCAGTTGGCTGCTTCTGTCGGCCGATATCCCAGCCCCCCACACGAAGGGAAACAAGGGGAGGGACTATTACGGTACTCAAGATAGTTGGATATTTAGTAAAAGGAGGTTTAAGAGAGAAATAATATGATAAAAATTAGATTTTTAATAAGAAACAATTTTAAAAAATTATTACAATGTCACATACAGTTGTAATTCAAAGCAAGAGCAATATATACAACCATACGGATTACATCCAATAATGACAGAGGGTACATATATAGCTTGGATTCTCGACCGGTTTCGCGGTATTCACCGCTTCCTCAGGAGAGTAAAGTCTATAATGTAGCATGAAAAAATAATAATAATGAATACAAACAAAACCAAAAATACATAAGAAATTTAGGTTGCAGCAAAGTCATTACAATAAAGCATTAAACAATCACATACAAATTAAACATAATAAGGACCAGCTCACCCGTTCAGAAATTCTCTGTGAATATGTAGGGCCCCATAAAATTCCCCCCGCGGCGAACACAGGGGATAGCAAACAGACTCTAGTAAATAAAATTTATTGAATGATTAATTTATAAGGGTCACTGGACCAGGAACTGAAGGGGAAGTAAGATATAGGGGTACCAGTGATACAGCTCCAAACTTCAAGAACCAGTGTGCAAAAAAGGATGATAGGACTTGGATATGTGAAATGGTGGTGAAGAGGGGATTTACAGAGGAAAGGGGGAGAAGGATATGAGTCAGGGGGGAAGAAGGGAAGGGGGGGGAGGGGGGAAGGGGGAGGAAAAGAGGGGAGAGGGGAAAAAGGAAGGAAGGGGGGGGGGAAGAAAGGGGGGAGGGGGAGGGGGGGGGGGAGAGGGGGAGGGGAACTGTGAGGGTCAGTGAGGACGCAAGACCCAATACTTCCATATATGTGAAAAACAGGTCAGGATAAAGAGAGGCTGCACACAGGTATTAAGAGCTGACACTTACCCCTAGAGCATTATTCAATTGAAAAACGCATGAGTTGGAATAAATAAAGGCAGCATGCTAAGGATCATACAGTGAAGAGTTGACAGAGCCAAGCGCTGTTGGATTAGCAAAAAAGGCCCCCCAGAGTTGGAACCAATGATGTGGGCAGCAGAGAGGTCACTGCAGCAACTGCAATCAAAATTTGTCAAAATTACAATCCACAATAGTAAAAGGGGGATTTTTGCCCACAAGTAAGAGGGAATAGTGAAAGTAGCAAACTGGGGTTACAGTTTACCAAATTATGGATATTGTAAACTGATAATAAACACACATCAGTATAGGGGTATTGGTTCTTAATAAAGGAGATAGAGTTTGAGGTAGTGATACATAAGCATAGATTAACGCTGCATATGGCACTGCATAGAGGGGCTGTATTCAATAAACTTAGTATGGATAAGAAGATACGAATACAAGAAGAAAACTTGACTGGGAGCAAAGGGGGCAAAGTAAAACTTACCCACGATGATGTTTTTCAACAAGCGCGGCAACAGGAGGCCGTAGGCTCACACAGCGGCCGTGTCCGGCCGCTATAAGAGCACCCCAACCCGGACGTCTTTAGGGGTTGCTGAGGTGGCTGCTGCACACAGAAGACTTTTTATCACAATGCATAGAATGCATTAAGATAAAAAAACCTTCTGGCTTTACAAACCCTTTACCTTCAACTTGTTCAATTAAGCTTTGACAATAAACTTTAGAAGCTGATTGGTTACTATGCACCGCTGCACCAGATTGTGTCTACTAGTTTTAGTAAATCTCCCCCACAGAGACAAAACTAGTGCAGCATGGTGATGTAGTTCATTAATAGGTTTTAGAAAAAAAATATTCAAAATGAGAAGTAAAAATATTCAAAATGAGAAGTAAAAGTGAGTACTTAAAGAAAATGTTGTCTGATGTTTGCATATTTACCAGTAAATACTTCAGTGTGGCTGCATTTGAAAATATATCAGAGAGCTGTGGAAGTTTTTAAGCTATGCAACCTTGTGCAGATGATCCCAGCAGCCCTGTGGATAGGGGAGGTCTGATTATGACTTCATATGGTGACTTCCATGGTGATGGCATAGAAAATCCAGGTGGATAAAATATAAAAAAACAACTCTTGCTGCAATACTCGTCTTCCCCCGCCGTGACTTTGTTCTCCTTGGACACAACACTTTGCCATCCAACACTGGTCCTCTTCTAAGTCAACGGAAATCTATGGTCACAGAATACACTTTCATTTTAAAACCTCAGCTAGGTAATATCAACATAAATAACAGTTCTTTTGACAATTTTTTGAAAAAACCTCCTTTTATGTTGTGATTGCTGCCTGCCCCCTGGCCATCTCTTTCCAAAAGTTCCTGGATTCCCTGCACCGTTTGCAACTCCTCCTCTGCTGTTTTCTTTCCATTTCTATGGACAACATATCCCATGGTACCTTGCTACCTGCAAGCAGTGATTCCTGTACTGACTACACTTCCTGAATCTCCTCCTCTCAGCACCTCTGTAGTTCAGAAGGCATGCTCTGTAAAGTGTGTGACACAGCAGTGCCTGCCCCCAGGGTATAGTGAGTATGTGTCATGGAATTCAAGAAAGTAAATGTGCATGGATCTTCACAAAGTAAGCGTAAAAACCTCAAGATTATTCAGGTTAATATGTTAATAGGAGTAGGTTAGAAATAACTGAAACACAGAGAAAGGTAGGGTAAGCCTGTTTTAAGGCCCGCCTTTTCCTTATGGGACTGTGACAGGGACAGTTTTGAGGCCCCCCACTGATTAAAATCAATGGGAGGTCTGCAATAGGTCAATCAGGTCAGCTGACCTCAATTATTCTAGATCTAGATCCCCCTGAATTTCTATTGGTTAAAAAAGGTCATATGACTCCCATGGAAGCTATGAGCGCTAATACTAAAGCCCGCTGGAGTTTCCTGTCAGCGACATGAAGACCCTTTTGAGGCAACTTTTGGAGTGTGCAGAGGCTGAGAAGGGAGAAGACTGGCTGTGGCAGTGCCCCGCCTTACCTTCGGATCAAGAAACTGCTGTTGTAGATGCCGGATACGTCACGGGGGAGACAGCAGAGCTTCCTGATGAAGCTGCCATCCTGTGTGAAGAGGCAAATTCCGAAGAAAAGTTTCCGTTTCCAGGTAGGAGGAGCTGCGTTTTTGTGGAAGGCGGAGCAGAAGGCAGGGCGGAAAGATGAGCAAGAGGTGGCGCATTCGGCGGGGGTGCCTTCTCCTCGGGAAATGGGAGACACTTCCAGTGTCCAACGGATCAGCACAGCAGAGCGGGGAGCCAGCAACCCCTGGCAGCTCAGCGGTGTCTGCCCAGGAGGGAGACAAAGCAGTGGGGTACAGCATTCCGGTGCTGTGTTCATCTCAGCAGCCAGATTCAGCTGGGAATATGGGTTCTACATTTTCTGGTGAGTCCCAACAGGTACAACTGTTGCGTGACTTGTCAGCTTCTCTTTCAAAATTAGTTACATAGTAGGTGAGGTTGAAAAAAGACACAAGTCTATCAAGTCCAACCTATGTGTGCAGTGGCGGAACTATAGGGGTCGCTGCAGTCGCACTTGCGACTGGGCCCTGCCATTCTGCCGCTGTGGGGGGGCCCAAGACCTGGAATCTCCCCCTGCACCTTTGGCTTGCCGTTTGGAATGCAGTGGGGGGAGGTGGGAGGCAGCGATCGGCAGCTCTATTGTTCTTGTGGGCGGTGGGATCTCCCTGGAGCTTGTAGTTCTCTCTTCCCGAGTGTCAGTGTATACAGTGGAGAGAAGAGGGGAGGTATCAGTTTCACTTTCAGTGAGTTGCTCTGCTTGTACACTGCTGCTGATACATGCCTGGGTCAGAGGCCCCTGCCCTCTCCACTGTATACACTCAGGAGAAGAACTACAAGCCTCATGGAGATTCCCTGCCTGTGGACACCATAGAGCTGCTGATCGCCGCCTCCTACCTCCACCAGCCAGGTAAATGAGGAACCTCTTGAAGGAGGGGGGGTCATCAGTCTGGGGACCCTGATGTGGGGGGGTTTCTGGGGACATTAATGTAAGGAGGGGCTCTGTGGGGACCCTGATGTAAGGAGGGGCTCTCTGGGGACCCTGATGTAATGGGGGGCTCTCTGGGGACTCTGATGTAAGGGGGATCCCTGGGCACCCTGATGTAAGGAGGGAGGCTCTCTGGGGACCCTAATATAGGGGGAGGCTCTCTAAGAACCCCAATGTAAGGGGAGGCTCTCTAGGGACCCTAATGTAGGGAAAGGGGTCTCTGAGGACCCCGATGTAAGGGGGGCTCTCTGGGGACCCTGATGTATGGGGAGGCTCTCTGGGGACCCTGATGTATGGAGGGGCTCTCTGGGGACCCTGATGTATGGGGGGGCTCTCTGGGGACCCTGATGTATGGGGGGGCTCTCTGGGGACCCTGATGTATGGGGGGCTCTCTGGGGACCCTGATGTAAGGAGGGGCTCTCTGGGGACCCTGATGTAAGGAAAGGGGTCTCTGGGGACCCGGACGTAAGGAGGGAACTCTCTGGGGACCCTGATGTAGGTTGGCTCTCTGGGGATCCTGATGTAAGGGAGGCTCTCTGGGGACCCTAATGTAGGGGGGCTCTCTGGGAACCCTGATGTAAGTGGGGCTCTCTGGGGTCCCTGATGTAAGGGGGATCCCTGAGGACCCTGATGTAAGGAGGGAGGCTCTCTGGGGACCCTAATATAGGGGGAGGCTCTCTAAGGACCCTGATGTAAGGGGAGGCTCTCTAGGTACCCTAATGTAGGGGGGGCTCTCTGGGGACCCTGATGTAAGGAGGGCTCCCTGGGGACCCTGATGTAAGGGGGGTTCTCTGGGGACCCTGATGTAAGGGGAGGCTCACTGGGGACCCCGATGTAAGGGGAGGATCTCTGGGGACCCTAATATAGGGGGAGGCTCTCTGGGGACCCTAATGTAGGGGAAGGATCTCTGGGGACCCTTATGTAAGGGTAAGCTTTCTAGGGACCCTAATGTAGGGGGAGGCTCTCTGGGGACCTTGATGTTAAGAGGAGCTCTCTGGGGACCCTGATGTAAGGGGAGGCTCTCTAGGGACCCTAATGTAGGGGGGCTCTCTGGGGACCCTGATGTAAGGAGGGGCTCTCTGGGGACCCTGATGTAAGGAGGGGCTCTCTGGGGACCCTGATGTAAGGAGGGGCTCTCTGGGGACCCTGATGTAAGGAGGGGCTCTCTGGGGACCCTGATGTAAGGAGGGGCTCTCTGGGGCCCTGATGTTAGGGGGGCTCTCTGGGGACCCTGATGTAAGGGAGGCTCTCTGGGAACCCTGATGTAAGGGGAGACTCTGTGGGGACCCTGATGTAAGGGGAGGCTCTCTAGGGACCCTGATGTAGGGGGGGCTCTCTGGCGACCCTGATGTAAGGAGGGCTCCCTGGGGACACTGATGTAAGGGGGGTTCTCTGGGGACCCTGATGTAAGGGGAGGATCGCTGGGGACAATAATATAGGGGGAGGCTCTCTAAGGACCCTGATGTAAGGGGAGGCTCTCTGGGGACCCTGATGTAAGGGGGGCTCTCTGGGGACCCTGATGTAAGGGAGGCTCTCTGGGGACCCTGATGTAAGGGAGGCTCTCTGGGGACCCTGATGTAAGGGAGGCTCTCTGGGGACCCTAATGTAAGTGGGGCTCTCTGGGTACCCTGATGTAAGGGGGGGGATCCCTGGGGACCCTTATTTAAGGTGGGAGGCTCTCTGGGGACCTTAATATAGGGGGTGGCTCTCTAAGGACCCTGATGTAAGGGGGGGCTCTCTGGGGACCCTGATGTAGGTAGTGGATCCCTGAGGACCCTGATGTAAGTGGGGGATCAGCATTCAGATATGTAACGATAGATAGATAGATAGATAGATAGATAGATAGATAGATAGATAGATAGATAGATAGATAGATAGATAGATATATATATATACACATATATATTATATATATGTGTATGCCCGCCAAAGTGTATGACTTTCCTTACTTAGCTGCTATGGGCTCTAGCCCGAGATCTTTTGTAGACCTAGCAACACTACTGGTGGGGGCCCTTCATGGTTTCTTGCACCGGGGCCCTGAAGATTCTAGTTACACCTCTGTATGTGTGTGATTTTATGTCAGTATTACATTGTATATCCCTGTATGTTATGGTCGTTCAGGTGCTTATATAATAGTTTTTTGAAACTATCGATGCTCCCCGTTGATACCACCGCCTGTGGAAGGGAATTCCACATCCTTGACCCTCTTGCAGTAAAGAACCCTATACGTAGTTTAAGGTTAAACCTCTTTTCTTCTAATTTTAATGAGTTGTCACGTGTCTTGTTAAACTCCCTTCCGCAAAAAAGTTTTATCCCCATTGTGGGGTCACCAGTACGGTATTTGTAAGTTGAAATCATATCCCCTCTCAAGCGGCTCTTCTCCAGAGAGAATAAGTTCAGTGCTCGCAACCTTTCCTCATAACTAACATCCTCCAGACCCTTTATTAGCCCTTTATTAGCTATGTTGCCCTTCTTTGTACTCGCTCCTTTTCCAGTACATCCTTACTGAGGACTGGTGCCCAGAACTGGACAGTATATTCTAGGTGTGGCCGGACCAGAGTCTTGTAGAGCAGGAGAATTATCGTTTTATCTCTGGAGTTGATCCCCTTTTTAATGCATGCCAATATTCTGTTTGCTTTGTTAGCAGCAGCTTGGCATTGCATGCCATTTCTGAGCCTATCTACTAGGACAGCCAGGTCCTTTTCCATCCCAGATTCCCTCAGATGTTCTCCCCCCAGTGTATAGATTGCATTCATATTTTTGCCACCCAAATGCATTATTTTACATTTTTCTACATTAAGCCTCATTTGCGATGTAGTTGCCCACCCCATTAATTTGTTCAGATCTATTTGTAAGGTTTCCACATCCTGTGGAGAAGTTATTGCCCTGCTTAGCTTAGTATCGTCCACAAATACAGAGATTGAATTATTTACCCCATCCTCCAGGTCGTTTATGAACAAATTAAATAGGATTGGTCCCAGCACAGAACCCTGGGGGACCCCACTACCTACCCCTGACCATTCCGAGTACTCCCCATTTATCACCACCCTCTGAACTCGCCCTTGTAGCCAGTTTTCAACCCATGTACTCACTCTATGGTCCATGCTAACGGACCTTATTTTGTACAATAAAGGTTTATGGGGAACTGTGTTGGATGCTTTTGCAAAATCCAGATACACCACGTCTACGGGCCTTCCTTTTTCCTAGATGGCAACTCACCTCCTCGTAGAAGGTTAATAGATTGGTTTGGCAAGAACGATTCTTCATGAATCCATGTTGATTACTGCTAATGATACCGTACTCGTTACTAAAATCTTTTATATAGTCCCTTATCATCCCCTCCAAGAGCTTGCATACTATTGATGTTAGGCTAACTCATCTGTAATTCCCAGGGATGTGTTTTGGGCCCTTTTTAAATATTGGTGCTACATTGGCTTTTCTCCAATCACCTGGTACCATTCCAGTAAGTAGACTGTCAGTAAAAATTAGGAACAATGGTCTGGCAATTACTTGACTGAGTTCCCTAAGTACCCTCGGATGCAAGCCATCTGGTCCCGGTGATTTATCAATGTTAAGTTTCCCAAATCTAATTTTAATTCTGTCCTCTGTTAACCATGGAGGTACTTCCTGTGATGTGTCATAAGCATAAACACTGCAGTTTTGGTTACTGAAGCCCCCCAATTCCCTCGTGAAGACTGAGAAGAATAAATTCAATACCTTCGCCATCTCCCCATCCTTTGTAACCAGATGTCCTTCTTCATTCTTTATGGGGCCAATACGGTCTGTCCTCCCTTTTTTACTGTTTACATACTTAAAGAATTTCTTGGGATTTTTTTCTCTCTCCTCTGCTATGTGTCTTTCATGTTCTATCTTAGCCGCTCTAGAATCACAATGCTCAGAGAACACACCGCAGAGACATGTGGTTTCAACCATCTACTCCTTACTCTTTGCCAAACACCCCACGAAAAACAAGACATGTCACTTTTGGGAGAAAGAAATATCCCTAGACCTCACAGATAAACACTGGGAGCAAATATTTGAAAACATTCTCAAGGGCTCAATAAATGTGTCAACCCAAGAAAATGGATACAAGGTTCTCACTAGGTGGTACAGAGTCCCGACCGTTATTCACAAATTGCACCATCGATATCCAATTTATGTTGGAGGTGCAAACCTGTACCAGGCTCTCTCTTTCACATTTGGTGGTCATGCCCCATCATTCAAAAGTTCTGGAGCGAAGTCCACAACATAATCTCCAGGGTATCTACCTTCACATTAGAATTCTCTCTTTCCTAATTTCTCTTACACCATACCCCTATACCCAGACACTCTTACTTCAAATCTCTTGCTATGCACATGTTAAACGCTGCTAAGCTATGTGTCCCAACCTTGTGGGGCAAAACTCACGCCCCCTCAACCAAAAAATGGTTTCTGAGAATTGACAAAATCGCCGAAATGGAAGAGCTCATAGCCATCTCCTATGACAACATCTCAAAACACACTACTTCATGGTCTTGTTGGTCCCAGTTTAGAACCACCCCTGAATATATTCATACCATGGACTCCAAACCTTAATAAAGAAGGAAATGACCCAGGGTTTACCTTTTTTTTTTTTTTTTTTTTTTACTGGGTGACCTAACACCAAACTACCCTACATAAAGCCCCGGGGATAGTTGAGGCCGGATAGACTGTAAACCAGGGTCAGATAGGAGGCATAAGCCTCCCCTGTTTCGGCCTACCCCACCCATATCCCCTGCCATTCTCACTCATCCTCTCCCCCATTCACCACCCCCATTTCCGATCCCTTCTCCACCCTCTCTCGTCCCACCACCCTCCTTACCACACATTATTAGCACCCCAAACCAAGTAATGTACCTAACCTTGGCTGTCAGCAGTTCTGCCAACCATGTAAACCGCCCAAAAACATATAAAAACCACCCCATGTAATTTATCACTCTGTAGACTATTCTCATCCACCTCTACATAGAGACTCCCCTAACCAATCTCTCTTATCTCAAGAAGCCAGCTTAATTCACAACATGGATTTGACTTCCCTAAAAATTAGGTCCCTTCGGACCTACAAGTTACAAAGTTTGTTAATACTCACCATATAACCTATACTACTCCTCTGTATTTCCTTAAGTGCACTATACCGTTGTTATACAACTTTTTGTCGTTATATTTGGATTGAACGATAAACCACTCTTACAGTTTTGGTTTGCATGTATACCTTCAAATCGCTGGGCCCATGTAAATTCTGGTATTGTCCACCCACCCATCTCTGTATGCTTACCTTGAATATCCTTAATGTAATATTATGGAAATGAAAAGTAAAATAAATAAGAAAAAAACTAAATAATTTTTTAATGCGCCCCATCTCGCTGAGCTCGCATGTAGAAGCGAACGCATATTTGAGTAGCACCCGCATATGAAAATGGTGTTCAAACCACACATGTGAGGTATCACCGCGATCGTTAGAGCGAGAGCAATAATTCTAGCTCTAGACCTCCTGTGTAACTCAAAACATGCAACCTGTAGAGTTTTTTAAACGTCGCCTATGGACATTTTAATGGGTAAATGTTTGTCGCCATTCCACGAGCGGACGCAATTTTGAAGCGGGACATGTTGGGTATCAATTTACTTGGCGTAACATCATCTTTCACAATATAAAAAAAAATGGGCTAACTTTTTAGTTGTCTTATTTTTTAATTCAAAAAAGTGTATTTTTACAAAAAAAAAGTGCGCTTGTAAGACCGCTGCGCAAATACGGTGTCACAGAAAGTATTGCAACGACCACCATTTTATTCTCTAGGATGTTAGAAAAAATATATATAATGTTTGGAGATTCTAAGTAATTTTCTAGCAAAAAAAAAAAAAAGATTTTAACTTGTAAACAACAATTTTGAAAAATTGGCCTAGTCCTTAAGTGCTTAAGTTATATTGTATTTTGAAATAAAAACCAATGATAATAGCCAAGGCCAAAATATATATATATATATATATATATATATATATATATATATATATATATATATAAATTGATTGATTAAATAAAAAAATAAAGAAATTGAATTAAGTTGAGAAAGAGGACCCCTGTCATCACTTGCCTAGACAGAAGACACCTTTAAAAAGGGTATATATACTAAAAAGATATAAAGGATGGATGGGGTAAACAGTTCAATCTCTGTATTTGCGGACGATACTAAGCTAAGCAGGGCAATAACTTCTCTGCAAGATGTGGAAACCTTGCAAAAAGATCTGAACAAATTAATGGGGTGGGCAACTACATGGCAAATGAGGTTCAATGTAGAAAAATGTAAAATAATGCATTTGGGTGGCAAAAATATGAATGCAATCTATACACTGGGGGGAGAACCTCTGGGGGAATCTAGGATGGAAAAGGACCTGGGGGTCCTAGTAGATGATAGGCTCAGCAATGGCATGCAATGCCAAGCTGCTGCTAACAAAGCAAACAGAATATTGGCAGGCATTAAAAAGGGGATCACTCCAGAGACAAAACGATAATTCTCCTGCTCTATAAGACTCTGGTCCGGCCGCACCTAGAGTATGCTGTCCAGTTCTGGGCACCAGTCCTCAGGAAGGATGTGCTGGAAATGGAGCGAGTACAAAGAAGGGCAACAAAGCTAATAAAGGGTCTGGAGGATATTAGTTATGAGGAAAGTTTGCGAGCACTGAACTTATTCTCTCTGGAGAAGAGACGCTTGAGAGGGGATATGATTTCAATATACAAATACCATACTGGTGACCCCACAATAGGGATAAAACTTTTTCGCAGAAGGGAGTTTAACAAGACTCGTGGCCACTCATTAAAATTAGAAGAAAAGAGGTTTAACCTTAAACTGCGTAGAGGGTTCTTTACTGTAAGAGCAGCAAGGATGTGGAATTCCCTTCCACAGGCAGTGGTCTCAGCCGGGAGCATCGATAGTTTCAAGAAACTATTAGATAAGCACCTGAATGACCACAACAAACAGGGATATACAATGTAATACTGACATATAATCACACACATGGGTTGGACTTGATGGACGTGTGTCTTTTTTCAACCTCACCTACTATGTAACTATGTAACTATTTAAAAATAATCAATAAAATAAATCAGGTGGGGTCGTCTACCCTGGGTGCCAACAAAAAATTGGATGGCTGCACTCCCACACAATGCAATTTGGCTTTATTAAAGTAAACAAATGTCCATAAAAACAACCAATCACAGACAGGAAGGGGAATAACAAGGTTGACGCATTTCAGACGGAATCCGTGCTTTATCATTTATTTGATAAAGCACAGATTCCTTGTGAAACGCGTCAACCTTGTTTTTCCCCTTCCTGTCTGTGATTGGTTGTTTTTATGGACATTTGTTTACTTTAATAAAGCCGTATTGCATCGTGTGGGAGTGCAGCCATCCAATTTTTTGGTTCGCATTGATCTTTGTAAGCAGTGACAGGGTGTGCACCCCACTGCCTGCATCACACCATGTAGATTATGGCTGTAGTTACTCACCCGTGAGCAGCGGAACTTTGCTATTGCCTACCCTGGAGTTGGCCTTTAAATAGTCACATGATTCATCCTGACTTTTCTATATCAGAAGAAAATTTGGGGCACTGGGCATAAGGCATATAAAGCCGTTTTACCATCTCCACAAATACCTATTTCTTATGAATTCTGTAGCATTCAAAGATATTATGTAATATCACAATGCTATCCTTGATAATGAATATCATTTTCCTACTTATAAGTTGTGAAAGTCTTTTGATGATCTGCAGTGTAGAAAATAGCTTTTCATACATATATTTATTACTGAAAGTTTTACTTGAAGATGCCTGACCTCAGCTTCTCTGTGTGAATTTTGAACACAACTAGCTTTATCGTTAAAATGAACTACTTTTATTCTTACACACTGCTGACTACGTACCACTTACGTGGCAGGAAGCATTTTTTTTTTTTTTTACACTATAGTAAGTATTCTTTTGGAAAGCTTAGTAGGAATAAAACATAACTACAAGACGCAATGCAGCTAGATCGCTGTACATTACTGGTGCTGATGTTTTCTTGATATTAGTTTACATTTTCATGAACTACACCAGATTCTGATGCTTGTACATAAAAATAATTAAAATATAACAAAATATTAAATTAAAGGTTTAGCTAAAGTGCTTGTGTTTGTTTCCTTTTGTTTCTATGAGTCTCTTCTATTTTTAAATCACCTCATCACTATTGATTCCTGGCAGTAAGTGACGTATGCGTTCACAATGACTCCTACTGTTTGTTACTAGGTGTATTTCTGTCCTCAGTGTCACGCTGTGTGAATTCGTTTACGTCAACTTTACCAAACCTGTTACTTGCACTGCCATTAACTTGAGAAAAAAAGGCATGTACAGCTAACATATGGTATCTGTCTTTCATAATATTACCTCCAACTGAATAATACCAATTGTAAGTATTAACATTAATAATAGTATTATTATAGTATAGTATGGTTTAGATGTCAAGGCCTAAATGATTCGGCTGTTAACTGAAACTATCTTTGTGTTAGGAAATAAAAGTAAATTTTTTATTATATTTAAGAGACAGTCGCTATTGTGAAAAAAATACAGTAATTACCATTTGTGAAGATTCCTCTGTTTATACATATTCATTTCCAGCAAAGCGAGAAAAATTAATGCAGTTTTAATAGATTATATAAGAATGTGTTAAAATGACAATCAGATCTGAGAGAGAAAAAGTAAACAGATATTCCAGGATTTTTTAAACAAGGCACTGATACTGAACCATATGGTATGTATCCACTTTATGCAAGATACTGACATTTTTTTGACCTGGTCCATAGCAGGTTCAAAGGAAAACAATTTCTAGGGCAGTGTCACACTTCCTACCTGCCATGGTTTGTGCCTGAAAACCACGTCATGTAACTTCATTGGTGAGCTGATAATACCAGAACAATGGAGAATGCTTCAGTTCTTTTAGATGCACCGTTCTTTAGGGTTGAGTTACTAAAGCCAGCTGTAGACGGGTTTGAAATTCAGCCGGTTCAGCAGCAACCAGACAAATTTCAATCCATTTATGGGCAGGCTGGTTGTACTGAAGTCAATCTATAAATTGAATTCATTACAACCAGCCTGTTGGGTTTTTGCTTTGTGAGATCACTGTCAGCGGCTATGGCTGACAGCGCTGATCATTGTTTTCCGACAGAGGGGAAACCTCCTGCTGTCAGAGTACAATAGCACAGCGGGAGGGATTCCCCCATCAATGACTGTGCTGATAGGGGAATCAAGAAATTTTCTTTCTTTCAACCCATGGTTAAAGAAAAGAAAATTGCATAATCTAAGGCTTGCTTAGAGTAGAATAGAATAATAGTGAATAAGGTGAAAGTGACGCTAAACTTTATTTTAAAAAAAAAATCTATCCAAGTGTGTATTCTTAACTCAACTCTTAAATCATGTGCCTTCTATTGCTCTCAGCCTCTTCCAAGTCTCCAAATTCCTTTTTTTTTGCTGCTGCGATCTGACTTCCTGTTAAGAGGGTAGCTACAGTATCTCACAAAAGTGAGTACACCCCCTCACATTTTTGTAAATATTTTATTGTATCTTTTCATGTGACAACACTGAAGAAATGACACTTTGCTACAATGTAAAGTAGTGAGTGTACAACTTGTATAATTGTGTAAATTTGCTGTCCCCTCAAAATCACTCAACACACAGCCATTAATGTCTAAACCGCTGGCAACAAAAGTAAGTACACCTCTAAGTAAAAGTATCCAAATTTGGCCTAAAGTGTCAATATTTTGTGTGGCCACCATTTTTTTCCAGCACTGTCTTAACCCTCTTGGGCATGGAGTTCACCAGAGCTTCACAGGTTGCCACTGGAGTCCTCTTCCACTCCTCCATCCGTTTGAGGATGTCCCACAGATGCTCAGTAGGGTTTAGGTCTGGAGACATCTTGGAGGTGTGTTTGGGGTCATTATCATGTTGGAATATTGCCCTGCGGCCCAGTCTCCAAAGGGAGGGGATCATGTTCTGCTTCAGTATGTCACAGTACATGCAGTACATGTTGGTATTCATTATTCCCTCAATGAACTGTAGCACCCCAGTGCCGGTGTTCTGCCAAGAAAGGTCCCCCCAGCGGATAATGACCCCTTGTACTGCACAGGCGCAGTGCTTGCACAGTACGAACCACAACGGAACTGCCGAAAATAGCCGAAGATGAACAGCTGTGAGTCAGCTGTACACGGCGCCTGCGCAAAGATGACGACATTGTGCTAGAGGCTTCCGCACGCTCCCGATGCTCGTGCAACTCTGCAAGGGGCGGGTGTATTACTGTTATCTCATGTAAGGGGTGGATGGCTACAGAAGAGGGCGAATTTTAAATTGATGGGTGACCTATTTAAGTAACTAACACAATGAATTTATCACAGTATTAGTGCAGATTTTGAACCACCCCTAAGTTATGAGCACTGCCCATCAATTTAAAATTCGGCCTCTTCTGTAGCCATCCACCCCTTACACGATATAACAGTAATAGACCCGCCCCTTGCAGAGTAGCACGAGCATCGGGAGCATGCGGCAGCGTCTGGCACAGTGTCTTGGTCATTGCGCAGGTGCCATGTACAGCTGACTCAGAGCTGTTCATCTTCGGCTATTTTCGGCGGCTCCTATGTGGTTCGTACTGCGCAAACGCTGCACCTGGGCAGTACAGGGGGGCATTATCTCCTGGGGGACCTTTTTCGTCAGGACATCGGCAACACTCATGCAGCCCCAGACCATGACACTCCCACCACCATGCTTGACTGTAGGCAAGACACACTTGTCTTTGTACTCCTCACCTGGTTGCTGCCACACACGCTTGACACCATCTGAAACAAATAAGTTTCTCTTGGTCTCATCAAACCACAGGACATGGTTCCAGTAATCCATGTCCTTAGGTTGCTTGTTTTCAGCAAACTGTTTGTGGGCTTTCTTGTGCATCATCTAAAGAAGAGGCTTCCATCTGGGACAACAGCCATGCAGACCAATTTGATGCAGTCTGCGGCGTATGGTCTGAGCACTGACAGGCTGATCCCCCACCTCTTCAACCTCTGCAGCAATGCTGGCAGCACTCATACATCTATTTCCCAAAGACAACCTCTGTATATGACGCTGAGCACGTGCACTCAACTTCTTTGGTTGACCATGGCGAGGCCTGTTCTGAGTGGAACCTGTCCTTTTAAATCGCTGTATGGTCTTGGCTACTGTGCTGCAGCTCAGTTTCAGAGTCTTGGCAACCTTCTTATAGCTTAGGCCATCTTTATGTAGAGCAACAATTCTTTTTTTCAGATCCTCAGAGAGTTCTTTGCCATGAGGGGCCATGTTGAACTTCCAGTGACCAGTATGAGAGAGTTAGAGCGATAACACCAAATTTAACACACCCGCTCCCCATTTACACCTGAGGCCTTGTAACACTAACGAGTCACATGACACCAGGGAGGGAAAATGGCTAATTGGGCCCAATTTGGACATTTTCACTTAGGAGTGTACTCACTTTTGTTGCCAGCAGACATTAATGGCTGTGTGTTGAGTTATTTTGAGGGTACAGCAAATTTACACTGTTATACAAGCTGTACACTAACTACGTTACATTGTAGCAAAGTGTAATTTCTTCAGTGTTGTCACATACAAAGAAATAATAAAACATTTACAAAAATGTGAGGGGTGTACTCACTTTTGTGAGATACTGTACATCTGTTCTCCATGGTCCCATGGTTGACTAGACTATGGGATGTGTAGTATGCATACAGCAAGTGCACATCACATGACCCCAACCAATGTGCACTGCTCTTTCCAAACAAATAGAAGTGTGGGGGGGGGGGTGGTTAGAGAGAAAGGTTCAGGATCAGGAGTTCATGGAGGATATTACAAGGATGCAAAAAAATACAGTAAGGTACAATTTCATTAAAAAAAATAGCACAGGGCTATTAAATAGTGTATGAATTATTTTTGGAGAATAAGGACATCATTTAGTGTCAGATTTTTTTCTAACACTTTTCTAATTTTCCTTGCAAATAGCTGGGCATTTAAAGTGAAAATGACTTCACTACTAAGCTAGGTAAACAGTAGTAACTCAACTCATCTGGGAGAGGTTTACCTACTTACACAGTTAATCTGTTTGAAAAAAAAGACCTTTTAGTTCAACTAATAAAAGGGAAAGAAGAAAAAATATCATACAATACAATATACACAATCCTATACCCACAGTTGATCCAGAGGGAGCCAAAACCCCCAGCAAAGCATGATCCAATTTGCTCCAGCAGTGGAAAAAAATCCTTCCTGATCTCCCGAGAGGAAATCAAATTTTCCCTGGATCAACTTTACATATAAATGTTAGTATTCAGTCAAATTATGTACATTTAGGAAAGATTACAGGCAATGTTTAAAGCAATCTACTGAGCTGGTCAGAACCACCTCTGAAGGGGAATCTATTCCACATTTTCACAGCTCTTACTGTGAAGAAACCTTTCTGTATTTGGAGAAGAAATCTTTTTTCCTCTAGACGTAAAGAGTGCCCCCTAGTCCTCTGTGATGACCTTAAAGTGAATAACTCAACACCAAGTTCACTATATGGACCACTTATGTATTTGTACATGTTGATCATATCCCCCTTTAATCTCCTCTTCTCAAGAGAGAATAAATTCAGTTCCTCTAATCTTTCCTCATAGCTGAGCTCCTCCACGCCTCTTATCAGTTTGGTTGCCCTTCTCTGCACTTCCTCCAGTGCCCCAATATCCTTTTTTAGAGAACTGGTGCCCAAAACTGAACTGCATATTCCAGATGAGGTCTTACTAATGATTTGAACAGGGGCAAAATGATATCTCGCTCTCTGGAGTCCATACCTCTCTTTTTACAAGAAAAGACTTTGCTCGATTTGGAAACCGCCGCTTGGCATTGCATGCTATTATTGAGGTTATGATCTACCAAAACCCCCAGTTTTTCCTTCTCCACTATGGATTCCCCCAGTTGTACCCCCCCCCCAGTATGTATGATGTATGCATATTCTTAGCCACCAAGTGCATAACTTTACATTTATCAACATTCAACCTCATTTGCAACTTAGTTGCCCAATTAGACAATGCATTGAGGTTGGCTTGTAAATTGGAGACATCCTGTAAGGACGTTATTCTACTGCACAGCTTGGTGTCATCTGCAAAGACATAAATGGTACTTTTAATCCCAGACCCTATATCATTTATAAAGATATTAAAAGTAATGCCGCGTACACACGACCGGACTTTTCGACCGGACTGGTCCGGCGGTCTATCCGACGGACTTTCGGCGGACTTCCGATGGACTTTCCTAACTAACGGACTTGCCTACACACGATCACACCAAAGTCCGATGGATTCGTACGTGATGACGTACGACCGGACTAAAATAAGGAAGTTGACAGCCAGTAGCCAATAGCTGCACTAGCGTCAGTTTTAGTCCGTCGGACTAGCATACAGACAAGCGGATTTTTTGACCGGACTCGAGTCCGTCGGAAAGATTTGAAACATGTTTTATTTCTAGGTCTGTTGGACTTTCGGGGAAAAAAAGTTCCGCTGGAGACCACACACGTTCGAATTGTCCGACGGAGTCCACTCGTGTGTACGCGGCATAAGGGTTCCAACACTGAACCTTGGTGTACACCACTGATAACCTTAGACCATTCAGAGTAAGAATAGTTTCTTGACACTCCCTCCAGCTCAGTAGCAGGCTTCCATGGAAAAAAATTATAAATGCACATTTTTTCCTGTGCATTTATTTATTTTTTTACAGGTAAACCTAGCCTGTAAAGAGCAAATCCACTTTTTTTGAGAAAAAAAAAAACAACAATCCCCTCTGTGTGATCAATTTACGTTGGAAGGATTTTAACAAACTTTGTCGCAGATTCCTACCTGTTTCAGCTCAGAAAGAATTGCTCTTGGTTTAATTATGTCAATGTGCATCTGAAAATGAGGGACTTTCTGATTATTAACCAGCTGATACACTTTCAGAGTTCTAATGAGGAAAGTTGCAGGGTCTGCATCCCTTTAGAAGTAATTATAGTAACAATTTGGGATTATCTTACTAAATATTAAAAAAGTTCTAAAGGCTAAACATTTTTTTACTTTAATGCATTCCCTGCATTTAGGTAAAAAATTTTAAGTAGTAATATCATCCCCATATACTTACCTGAGCCCTCATTCGATCCAGCACTGTGCCCATCTGTAGAGGCTCTCCCTACTCTCACAGGTTTTGCTGAGGCAGCTGGAGCCATTGGCTCCTGCTACTGTCAGTCGAATCCTGTGATGGAGGGGGGGCAAGCCATGCTGTCTGTGTCTATGGATGCAGGCAACGAGGCTTGGGATCTAGTCCGCAGGTGTGCCATGATGGGAAGCAGCTTCCTATGGTGGCACACCAAGAAGAGGATGAGCCAGCATTCTATTGAATAGAACTAGCGCTGCAACTAAAGATTATTTTCTAAATCAATTAGTTTTCTGATTATTGCTTCGATTAATCGAAAAAAACCCTCAAAAAAGCATGTTGTGTAATTTAGTTCAAGTATAACTTAAGGTAAAACTTTTTTTTTTCCGTTTTGGATAGAGTGCAAAAGGAATTTAAAACACTTGTCAGTTTTGATTGCTGTACCCCTGTTAAGGAGATTCACCCTCTATATTTGTCCTGTTTACCATTATCATTGAAAGTGAAGGTAAAAAAAAAAATCACCAGATAAGTAATAGAGGGGAAATCTTCCAATGGGGACACTAGTTCTGGAGACCTGGGGGTCCCCAAAGTATTCCCTTAATTTGCAGGGAAGTTACATAGTTACATACTGTCAGGAAAGGTTTCACATGCTGGTGGCACTGTGGCTTCCAAATCTATGGGCTGCAGTTCGGGTGTCCACCAGCGAGTGTCTGTCAGGAAGATCCTGCCAGTAACGGGAAATCCAGACCTATTGGTGCGTGATTGCGAGTGCCTATGCGCATGTGCACACGCACGCACTCGTTAGCGTCTGGCAGGCTATTTAAACCTGGCTGTCACAGGTAAACTTTGCTGTTTGCTCTGCAGCTTTCTGTGTGTTCCCTGATAATCTGAAACCTGTTTCTATTTTGATCCGGCTTGTCTGAAGACTATTCCTGCTATCCGTCTGCACCTGACCCCCGGCTTGTCTGACGACCCTTCTGCCTGCTCCTCTTGTTCTTCTGCTGCCCGCCTGATACTGACCCGGCTTGCCTGACCTTCCAAGACTGCTGCTGTCTGCATGCACTTGCTCCTTCTCTGCCATGTGCTCTCCCACTGCGTCGAAAGACAAGGGGAGGGGAATAGACTAGAAAGAACGTCTGGGGCGGGAGGAGTTTCACGCATGAGCAGTGTATATAAAGCGTAACATGCGTGCGTCGTATGTACGATCTGTGAGAGGGGAAGGAGTAACAGAAGCGTTGATCGTTCTAACGAAGGTACAATTTTAACTTGGTGCATCAGTGGCCTATACTGCTTCTAGATTGAGGCCTATATTGGGACAAGATTAGGAGAGTTTAGCCTGACATTAGGGTTTGTCTTGTGTTGTGTCTTGCAGAGAAAATGGATGGCTTCAATGATCACAACTTACTCCCCCTTTTCATAGACAAGTATAGGGAGCTGCCCTGTCTCTGGCAGGTGAAACATCTGCATTATAATAATAAACAAAAGAGGCAGGCAGCGCTGGAGAAACTGCTGGAGCTGGTGAAGCCGCAGATCCCCACGGCAACCATCCCCTATTTGAAGGCAAAAATTGGTGGGCCGAGGAGCACTTATAATAGGGAGCACAATAAGGGCCAGGATTCCATGAGATCAGGAGTAGCAGCAGATGCCATTTATGTCTCCAGGCTGTGGTACTATGACAGACTACATTTTCTGTCAGACCAGACTGAAGTCAGGCAATCACTCTCAACCCTTCCTTCCACTCTTCCTTCTACGGTTCCTTCCACCCCAGCTGAGGCTTCCGACGTCCAACCTGGGCCTTCCAGCCAGGAATAAGTGGAGGAGCCCAGCTTGAGCCAGGTATAGCATTGTTCTACATATTTCTTGTCGTAAAATTAATGATGTTAACTAGATGTTATTATTGATCACTAATTGCCAATTTAATAAAGTGTTTTACATATCAATAGACAGTAGTGGCCAAAAATGGGACGAGAATGAAAAATGCTGGGGTCAGAATGATAGTCTTTTCTATTTGTTAACATTCAATTTGCAACAGTAATGAGCTGAAAATTGTGTGTGATTGATGAATAAAAAAACTAAAACTATGTCCCTTTTTCATACACAGGACAGCCTCAGCCCGGAGGAGGGCGTGGAATGTGGCAGCCAGGAGGTGGCAGGGGAAAGTGGCAGCCAGGAGGTGGCGGGGGTAAGTGGCAGCCAGGAGGTGGCCCGGCCCAGTAGCCTGACCGAATACCAGGTCCTCCCCTCTGCCTTCCAACCAAAAGGCCCAGAAAGGGGAGTAACGTGGAGGAGGCAGCACTTGGGCTGATTCAGGAGGCTAATGCTGCCCTCAGAACCACCCCCACTCTTCAAGAGGCCTTTGCCTCCATGGCTGCATGCAAAATGCAGGAAATGGAGGAGGGCCAATGCCTCATCTGTGAGGAAATGATGTATCTGACCCTACATAAGGGGTTGAGGGGCCAACTCACAACCAAAACCCACCTGTGTGAGTTCAACCATCCTCCTCCTCCTCTACCTCCTGCCACAACTCCAAAACCACAGCCTGGAAGCAAGCCTGTGTTTTACTTAAAAAAGGACAGTTTGTTTGTGAGAAGGCAGGTACATTTCCTAAATACAATGTCAAATTAACAAGGGACACCAACACCAACCAACCTCCTTGAGGTTAAAAAAATACAAGATAATAATGGTGTTGTGGTAACTTGACACACAAAGTGAAAAACAATATCATGGAGAGCACTAGAAAACATGTTTTTAAAAAAGCAAAAAGCAGGAGATCTTGATAAAAAAAAATCACTATAAACAAAAATTAAAAACAATATTCTGGAGATCTGAGAAAAAAAAAAAAAATATTCAGGTGATCACGAGAAATAAGAAAGAAATAATTTTTTCTGAACTCTGTGTGAATATCAGCAGCAAAACAACTTCATTATTCTAGCATTATAAATAAGAAGAGAATGCGCTGCATTAAAAGATTTAAAAATTTGCAGCGTGACGAATGTGCTAATTTTACCAGACCGAGCGCTTCCGTCTCCTAATTGATTCCAAGCATGCATGGAACTTTGTGCGTCGGAATTGTGTACACACGATCGGAATTTACGAGAACAGATTTTGTTGTCGGAAAATTTGAGATCCAGATCTCAAATTTTGTTTGTCGGAAATTCCGACAGGAAAATGTCCGATGGAGCCTACACACAGTCGGAATTTCCAACAACAAGCTCCCATGGAACATTTCCCGTCGGAAAATCCGACCATGTGTACACGGCATAAGAGTCTGATCCAATCCTTCAAAAGGTCCCATCCTGAAAAGTTGGCCTGGATGGGCATCCGAAGGCTGCCCCTTGGGGGGGGGTAATGTCAGGAAGATGCTGCCAGTAACGGGCAATCCAGACCTATTGGTGCACGATTGCGGGTGCCTATGTGCACACGCGCGCGCCCGTTAGCGTCTGGTGGGCTATTTAAACCTGGCTGTCGCAGGTAAACGTTGCTGTTTGTTCTGCAGCTTTCCGTGTGTTCCCTGATAATCTGAAACCTGTTTCTACTTTGATCCGGCTTGTCTGAAGACTATTCCTGCTATCCGCCTGCACCTGACCCCCGGCTTGTCTGACGATTCTTCTGCCTGCTCCTCTTGTTGTTCTGCTGCCCGCCTGATACCGACCCAGCTTGCCTGACCTTCCAAGACTACCGACCAGTCTACTATACCTACCTGCTGCAGCCATCCAGCTCCAGCCCCAGTCTTCTACTTGATGAGCCATCCAGTCTGCTACACCTGTCTGCTGAGTCATCTAGTCTGCTGTGCCTGCTACCTGATCCATCTTTTGTTGGTTCCGGTCTACTGATCCAGTTCCAGTCCTTGGTGCCTATCGGCTGTTCCAGTTGTTCTGATTCCTGTCCTTGGTTCCAGCCTGCACTTCCAACTCCTACCTGAATCTCCTGAACCACTGGACTTCTGATGTTGATCCTGCCAGGCACTCGTACCACTCCTCACTCCTGCGCTCCTGTCTTTACTACCAGGGGTCTCGAGTTGGAGGCATAAGAGAGGCCATCCTCTGCAATTGGGGCCTACTAGGTATGTAACAGTGTCTCTCAGCAGTCGGTGGCTGACGGTCGAAAGAGGATTTACCTGCTAGTGGCACTGTGCTCCCAGATGTTTAGGCTGCAGTTCTGGTGTCCACCAGCAGGTGTCTCTCGGCAGCCAGGAGCTGACATCATCCCCTGCGATCGGGCATCACCTGATGCTGATTGCAGGAGGTGTATTTAAATCTGGTGAATGCTATTACACTTTGCCTTGGTATCTTCTCCTTGTGCCCCTGATCTGTGTTCCTGTAGCCTGCATTCTGTCTCCTGTTCCTGGACTCTGACCCTGATCCTGCAGCCTAATTTCTGCCTAACCGCTTAGTCCATCTCTTGGTTCCCTTTCCCTGTCCTGTCTTGTTCTCAGCTCCCCTCTGCTTGATCTCCTGTGTTTGACCATGGCTCTGGTATGATTACGATTTGGTTATCCCATGCTCTGTACCTATTGGATTTGGACTGTCATTTGTTTTGTTTTCACTGGTTGTTGGTTCACTGGTTGGGTTACACTATTTACTGTATTGGAGGTGTGTTTCCTTTGTTGTTCAATTATCTTTTAATAAATAATATTATTTACACTTTACCTGTGTTTGGTACACTCTGTTGCAGTCCACAAATTTCTGGTCACACCGGTCCCTGACATAATACCAAGGCCAGTCCTGACCAGAAGTGGCTGCACAGGGAAGCCACCTTAGTTCTGCCTTTTTGGGGGGAAATGCATCCGGAGGAGTTTATTTATTTTTCTTTGCTGGTGACAGAGGATAATGAATACTGCCGCCAGATATTGAAGGAGTGGTCCAATGACCAGCTATTAGAATGTATCCAACTTGCTCATTCCCTAGTTGATCAGGGCAGTATGTTGTTTGGAAATGTTCAGCCTTTAAATCAGGTTTGTGCGAAGTTAGCTTTATCCAGTACTTCTAAAGGCAGTGATTACTTTTCTCCCCCCTTCAGTATGGCTCAGGTTGAATCTATGGTGTGGTTATTGGAGGATGACTCCGTTTATTTCTTTGAGCACTATTCATCATGTTCCCAGCAGGTGTTACTGGAGTGTATTAATGCAGTACAGTCTCTGGTCAGACAGGCAGCGTGTAAGCCAAACTTTGTTCAACCTATACTACAGGCATGGTCAGATATATTGCACTCAGCCTCAGTCATATAGCAACAGCCCATTTCTGCTGCCTGTTCAGATGTCTCTTTCTTCATCACCCACAGCAACCACAGTTGCAGCCCAGTATACCCTGCTACCAACTAAATATCAGTACCCTGTTTCAACCTGCTGCACCTACCCTGCCTTGAACCTATTTACAGAGTCTCTGCTATCTGAAACCATCCCACAAAAATCCTCCTTAGCAACTGCTCCCTCTTGTTTACCATCCTCCAGCTAATTTCTTCTACCAGTTGTACCCCTTACTTGCAGCCCTGCATTCACATACAAAACTTCCATTTCTTTTTAGGTTTAGCCACTGAAGTTTTTCCCAACCCGCACAATCCTGCCACTATCCAACCCTGCCTCAATGCCAGCTGATCTGCTCCAGTCTGCTTCCACGTCAGCCGATCTGCTCCAGTCTTCTTCCATGCCAGGCGATCTGTTCCAGTCTGCTTCCACACCAGCCGATCTGCTTCAGCCTGCCTCCACGTCAGCCGATCTGCTCCAGCCTGCCTCCACACCAGCCTATCTGCTCCAGCCTGCCTCCACGCCAGACGATCTGCTCCAGCCTGCCTCCACGCCGGACTCTCTGCTCCAGCCTGCCTCTACGCCAGACTATCTTCTCCAGCCTGCCTCCATGCCAGCTGATCTGCTCCAGCCTGCCTCTATGATTGCCAATGGGGTTTGGCTAGCCTCTGACATCCTGAACCTGATGACCCACCTGACCTTCCCAATCCTCTGCCTGCTATCCAGCCTGATGTTCTGGTGCCCGCTGTCCAGCCTGATTATCCGGTGCCGCTGTCTAGCCTGATGATCCAGTGCCCGCTGTCCAGTCTGATGTGCCTCAGCCCGCTGCCCAGCTTGATGTGCCTTTGCCCGCTGCCCAGTTAGATGTGCCTCTGCCTGCTACACAGCTTGATGTGCCTCTGCCCGCTGCCCAGCTTGATGTGCCTCTGCCCGCTGCCCAGCTTGATGTGCCTCTGCCCGCTGCCCAGTTTGATGTGCCCTGCCCAGCCTGATGTGCCTCTGCCTGCAGCCCAGCCCGATAATCCAGTGTCTGTTGATCCGATGCCTGCTTTCCAGTCCACCTCTGATGATCCTTTGACCAAAGATCAGCTTGATGCTATTGACTCTATGCTTACTGCCCTGCCGGATTGTCCTGTGGAGGGTAGGATTCCATCTGCCATTGGGTCTGACACATCTGAGTCTTTGAGTACCTGGTATGGGTTACCTATTCTGCCTAAGGTTCTTCTTTTAGTTGCCTACAGTACGCTGCTCTGATGGCGCCAAAGCCTGGTGGTCCGGACATACCCTTCACAATTGGTAGCCACGTTTACCTTCATGACCTTGGTAGTGGTGAGCTCCAGGGGAGTGGTAGAGCACCATTTGTGCCTTGCCACAACCTGGATACGATTGCCACAACTCCAGGTGCATTAGGGGACCCATGTCGTGTAACCAGTGCCTTGAGGAAACCTAGATTTACCTTGAAGTGTGGAACAAGTTCTGGAGATCAGGCAAGCTACATGATTGTAACCAGACATTTCAAAGTCAGAGTTTCGGTGTTGTCACATGACCCCAGGGCTAAATTTGCGAATGACCCATGGTACCCAAGCGTTGGGATGCCTACTGTTTTGAGGGATCAAATGTCCTATGCTTTTAAGAATCTGGCCTACAGGATACCTAGCCAGTTGCCTAGCCCCAGCGGTGGGGTACCTAGCAGACCCAGGTGGTGGAACACCTAGCTTCTTTTTGGATGCTGGCAGCAAGGCTTCTTATTTGGAACTCAGCACTCCTCTGGCTTACAAGACATTTTCTCTCTGGACTCTTTTAGCTATAGCTGGTTGGAGCGTCCAGAGGTCGCTCCTTCCATGGGGGGTACTGTCAGGAAAGGTTTCGCCTGCTGGTGGCACTGTGGCTCCCAGATCTAGGGGCTGCAGTTCCAGGGCCCACCAGCGGGGGTCTCTCAGCAGTCGGAGGCTGACAGTCGGGAGAGGATTCACCTACTGGTGGCACTGTGCTCCCAGATCTTAAGGCTGCAGTTCCAGTGTCCACCAGCAGGTGTCTCTCGGCAGTCAGGAGCTGACATCCCCTGCGATCAGGCATCACCTGATGGTGATTGCAGGAGGTGTATTTAAACCTTGCTATTACACTTTGCCTTGGTATTTTCTCCTTGTGCCCTTGATCTGTGTTCCTGTAGCCTGCATCCTGTCTCCTGTTCCTGGACTCTGACCCCGATCCTGCAGCCTAATTTCTTCCTACCCACTCAGTCCTCCTCCTGGTTCCCTTTCCCTGTCCTGTCTTATTCCCAGCTTCCCTCTGCTTGATCTCCCCTGTTTGACCCTGGCTCTGGTACGATTACAATTTGGTTATCCCATGCTCTGTACATATTGGATTTAGACTGTTGTTTGTTTTGTGTTCACTGGTTGGGTTACACTATTTACTGTATTGGAGGTACATTTTCTTTGTTGTTCACTTATCTTTTAATAAATCATATTATTTACACTTTACCTGTGTTTGGTACACTCTGTTGCAGTCCACACATTTCTGGTCACACCGGTCCCTGACACATAGTTAGTCTGGTTGAAAAAAGACACAAGTCCATCTAGTTCAACCAATAAGAAGTTATAATCCTATACCCACAGTTTGAGGGGAGAAAAAAAAAGAAGAAATGGAAAAACCAACAAGGCATGATCCACATGTACAGCTCGGGGTACAGTCTCAGCATAGTGGCAGTATGGCGGGATGAATAAGCCCTGCACAATTCATGGGAGTCAAGTCATCCCCTGCAGGGACCAGTCAAGATGACCAAAGACTTAGCACTGTTGGATTGGGCATCTGCAGCTTGTGTTCTGCTTTAGGCCCTTTGCATTTACAGAATTTTTGGATGGAACCTACTGGAGGTTTTTTACAAACTTAAGAGGAACCATTACAAACATAAGGGGTTTAATGGAGGTCACTGGTTTCCAGTTTTACTTTAAAAACTGTATATGGAGTTTGTACACAGAAGGATCCAGTGAAACTGGGACTTATGGCCATTATCCAGAGAGTAACCAGCACATACATATCAAGTCTGAAAACACAATAATACCCCCATCCCAGGTCAGTGACTTTAAATAACGGACATAGGTTCACATTTCAAAGAATTTAATCGGCAATAACCAGGTTGAGATTGCACAACAGTCCTAATATTCACTCTTCAGGCAGTATTAAACCCAAAAACAAAATACATTGCAGCTTGCCAACCCTCTACTTCCCACACCTAAGGTCGTGTATATTCAGCTTCAGATTAAAGTGGTTATACAAAGATCATGGCTGCAGCTACAGTCATGATCCCAGTACCGTTCTTCAAGATTTTGCAATTTGCTTTTATATAAAAGAGAACCGACCACCACCTTTTCTGCCTTTCTCTTGTCGCATTGGGGAGCCCAGCCCAGTCTGGTTGGGTCCATTAAAGGAGTTGTAAATCTTGAGTTTTTTCACCTTAATGCATTTGCATTAAGGTAAAAAACCTTCGGTGGTGCAGTTGCCCCCCAGAGCGCCCCTTTTACTTACCTGAACCCAAACGTTCCAGCGACAAGAACAAGCCCAGCAGCTCCAACCGCTGTCTCGGGTCATCGTTGGATAGATAGCAGCGGGAGCCGGGCCGAGTCTTCCTGTCTGTGTCAATAAACGCAGGAGCAGGACTTGGGAGCGTGCCTGCACGAGTGCCCCCATGGTATGCGCTCAAGAAGAGGAGGAGCCAGGAGCACCACCAGAGGACCCCAGAAAAGGAGGATCGGGGCCCACTCTGTGCAAAACCCTTGCACAGAGTAGGCAAGTATAACATGTTTGTTATTTTTTTAAAAATGGATATTATGTGAAGGGAATATGAAGTCACGAGCGGTGACGTAACGCGTAGGGCGTGGCAGAGAGCAGACGTACCGGAAGTCAGTAAGGAGGCGCCTCAGACGCCGCTCCTGAGTCTTTCATGCTGTTATATGCTGTTTTAAAGTGATTTGAATGGAAGAGACCACCCGTATTACTTAATAAATTTAGTTCTATTTAATACTACACCATTGGAGCCCTTTCTCTCTCCCTTCCCCGGTTTACTCCACCGGACTGGTGGAGCCCAGGTGGGCAACCCCTCTCTTATTTTTGATAGATCTTTATACATCAAGAGGATAATTTATCCAATAAAGACACCCACCCGGACAATCAACAAACAACATCATACAGCATCCACTAGAGATACCTTTTGATGCCTGTATCCATTTTCTTTAAGGTGAGAGTCTTGAGAGCCCGGTTGAACCGGATCTCCCCATAGAAAGATCACCATCATTATCCTTCTCCATATCTAATCCCAGCTGAAGTGTCAAATTTATCAAGATTTTTTCACTTTATGATGAGAAGATAATATTCACATTTTGGACTATTGCATTATAGACTGTTTGTTTATATTATTTATTCACAAGTGTTTATTCACATTTTCACAGCTATTATAGCTTTACACGTTCACTTATATGTTAGCCCACACATTTATTATGTGATAGATTTGAAGCGCGAAATCTTTTCCATTGTTATAGTTATGTGAAGGGAAGTCTTTGCAATGGGACACAGATGGTGAAAAAAAATCTGACAGGGGTTATAACCCTCCCTTACTTTATCCAAAATGAAAGAAAAAGTTTTGCCTATACTTCTACTTTAATATGTAAAGTTTAAAAAAAGACAATTTATTCTTGAATATCTACAGTATATTCCGTGGTAAAATATAAATATAAATACAAAATAAATGCAGTGCTAGTAATATTGAAAATTTACAAGTGAAAAAATAAAAGAATAAAAGACTAAAGCAGAGTCACAAAATTTCAGTCTATAGATAAAAGTGAAACAAACATCCATGCTTTGTATAGATGTAAGCTATAGGTAAGGAAAACGTGACACTCCTTCACATTATATGCATCAAGCTCTACAGCCAAATGAGAGTAAGTAGCCTGCTTACCAGCTCTCCGTGGCCACTAGAATAATGGTCTCACCAAGCACAGGGAAATAGGTCTCCCCAGGAACCTTAATAATGTATGAAAACTCCGCTTTGCCGGTAAAACTCGGAAATGTAGAAAGAAATGCTCCCATAGTGCAATACTTTAAACTATCCAGATTTAATAAAATGATTAAAACGGGGATGCAGACTCAGACGAGAGCTGGGGACATTATTCATCTGGTGCTGATTGCATAGATACCTACCTACACAGGACCTAATCGCCTGGACCTTCCTGCACCTGGACCTGATTGCATGTAACCTGCCTGCATAGAGGACCCCTGGAAGTGATCGCATGCCCCTGACTGTAAAGGAACGCTGAACCGTGATAGCATGCTAAGGATCTCCAATCTATAGCTGCATCCTGATAGATGTGTGTGTTGTCGGTGGTTATGTCTACGATCAGGGCAGGGAACAGGATAGAAGAAGTAGTTTGGAGCTTTGGTGATCCCTGGGAGCAGGTGGCGCGTCAGGAAGGAGTCGGGTGTCGTTACTTCCAGTCGCGGCCGTGATCGGAAGTCCCTTCGTTCGTGAAGCTGTATTGAGCTATTTTAACTGTAAGTTACTATTTGTCTTTTTAATAAATTGCTCTGGATTACTACACCATGGAGCTCCCTCTCTTTTATTGCATGTAATCTGCATTTGATGAGCCTGGAAAATGATCCTTATACTAGTGTCGTCTTGTCTTGGATACCTCTGGAAATTAATCGATCGCTGTGGAATCAGTACTCCATCCACATAGAGGCTTGACTTGACCTGTACGGGTCTGGTATGAGGTGAGAGGCTGGAGCAAACTATTAGCTCACAGCGGATGGTGGAAACACTTGGATGAATTGGATTTCTTTGGTTTTTGCACATGCACTTTACTTGATGAACTGTTTATCCGAATTTTATGATTGGATGCGATTTTTGCACTAATTATCACTTTGGCGCATTTTGCACTTTATTTTTGAAGAATATTTGCACATTCCCGGGAAAGTTATTTATTTTGATGTTATTACATATTTGCACGTTTTTTTATGAAGATATTCTTCCTTGAATATCGCACTTTATTTTAGGCTTGATTTTATAGTTAGTATTGTTTATTAGGACCGAGTAAGCGCCACATTCTTCTTCTTTAATATTTATTGTAGTGTGGGAACACCTTATATGTTGGCAGCTACTTATTAGTCTCCTTGTTTTTTCATTGTTGGTTTGCGCATTAGTACCCTTATTTTACAATAAATTACAATGATTTGTGTAACAACTGTATGTGCTATATTATTATTTTTTATTTGCTATATTTTAATCCCAAGAAAATGAAGCTTCCCTTCAAAGTGGTTGTACACCTCATACTTGAAATATGAACATAGCATATCCCTCTATAGCAGGGATATGCAATTAGTGGACCTCCAGCTGTTGCAAAACTACAAGTCCCATCATGCCTCTGCCTCTGGGTGTCAAGCTTGTGGCTGTCAGAGTCTTGCTATGCCTCATGGGACTTGTAGTTCTGCAACAGCTGGAGGTCCGCTAATTGCATATCCCTGCTCTATAGTATGTACTTGTCTCAATTAACCACTTGCCGACCGCCTCAAGCATATATACGTGAGCAGAATGGCACGGGCAGGCAAAATCACGTACCCATACGTGATTGCCTTCCCGCGGGCGGGGGGTCCGATGCCCCCGGTGCCAGCGGCGGTCGGCATTTGGCTAGGAGCGATGAGAGACGAGGGGGAGACCATCCGATCGTGGCCCCCCCTCGCGATCGCTCCCAGCCAATGAGGAACATCCCCTGCCTGTGTATAGTACACACAGGCAGAGGATGTGATGTCATCTCTCCTCGGCTCGGCAGTTTCCGTTCTAGCGCCGAGGAGAGAAGACATGTAAGTGCACCAACACACACACACACAGTAGAACATGCCAGGCATACTTTACACCCCCGATCCCCCCCCGATCGCCCCCCGATCCCCCCCCAATCACCCCTCCCTGTAACACTGACACTAAGCAGTATTTTTTTTTTTTTTTCTGATTACTGCAGGGTGTCAGTTAGTGACAGTTACTGTGGTAGGACAGTGAGTGTTACCCCCCTTTAGGTCTAGGGTACCCCCCTAACCCCCCCTAATAAAGTTTTAACCCCTTGATCACCCCCTGTCACCAGTGTCGCTAAGCGATCATTTTTCTGATCGCTGTATTAGTGTCGCTGGTGACGCTAGTTAGGAACGTAAATATTTGTGTTCGCCATCAGCATTTTATAGCGACAGGGACCCCCATATACTACCTAATAAATGTTTTAACCCCTTGATTGCCCCCTAGTTAACCCTTTCACCACTGATCACCGTATAACCATTACAGGTGACGCTGGTTAGTTCGTTTATTTTTCATAGTGTCAGGACACCCGCCGTTTATTACCGAATAAAGGTTTAGCCCCCTGATCGCCCGGCGGTGATATGCGTCGCCCCAGGCAGCGTCAGATTAGCGCCAGTACCGCTAACACCCACGCACGCAGCATACGCCTCCCTTAGTGGTATAGTATCTGATCGGATCAATATCTGATCCGATCAGATCTATACTGGCGTCCCCAGCAGTTTAGGGTTCCCAAAAATGCAGTGTTAGCGGGATCAGCCCAGATACCTGCTAGCACCTGCGTTTTGCCCCTCCGCCCAGCCCAGCCCAGCCCACCCAAGTGCAGTATCGATCGATCACTGTCACTTACAAAACACTAAACACATAACTGCAGCGTTCGCAGAGTCAGGCCTGATCCCTGCGATCGCTAACAGTTTTTTTGGTAGCGTTTTGGTGAACTGGCAAGCCCCAGGCAGCGTCAGGTTAGCGCCAGTCGCGCTAACACCCACGCACGCACCGTACACCTCCCTTAGTGGTATAGTATCTGATCAGATCAATACCTGATCTGATCAGATCTATACTAGCGTCCCCAGCAGTTTAGGGTTCCCAAAAACGCAGTGTTAGCGGGATCAGCCCAGATACCTGCTAGCACCTGCGTTTTGCCCCTCCGCCCAGCCCGGCCCAGCCCACCCAAGTGCAGTATCAATCGATCACTGTCACTTACAAAACACTAAACGCATAACTGCAGCGTTCGCAGAGTCAGGCCTGATCCCTGCGATCGCTAACAGTTTTTTTGGTAGCGTTT
Source organism: Aquarana catesbeiana (assembly GCF_042186555.1). Taxonomy (NCBI): domain Eukaryota; kingdom Metazoa; phylum Chordata; class Amphibia; order Anura; family Ranidae; genus Aquarana; species Aquarana catesbeiana. Next base: position 100,804,236 of record NC_133330.1, read on the forward strand.
TGGTGAACTGGCAAGCACCAGCGGCCTAGTACACCCCGGTCATAGTCAAACCAGCACTGCAGTAACACTTGGTGACGTGGTGAGTCCCATAAGTGCAGTTCAAGCTGTTGAGGTGGCAAGCACAAGTAGTGTCCCGCTGCCACCAAAAAGACAAACACAGGCCCGTCGTGCCCATAGTGCCCTTCCTGCTGCATTCGCCAATCCTAATTGGGAACCCACCGCTTCTGCAGCGCCCGTACTTCCCCCATTCACATCCCCAACCAAATGCAGTCGGCTGCATGAGAGGCATTTTTATGTCCTCCCGAGTACCCCTACCCAACGAACCCCCCCAAAAAAGATGTTGTGTCTGCAGCAAGCGCGGATATAGACGTGACACCTGCTATTATTGTCCCTCCTGTCCTGACAATCCTGGTCTTTGCATTGGTGAATGTTTTGAACGCTACCATACACTAGTTGAGTATTAGCGTAGGGTACAGCATTGCACAGACTAGACACACTTTCACAGGGTCTCCCAAGATGCCATCACATTTTGAGAGACCTGAACCTGGAACCGGTTACAGTTATAAAAGTTAGTTACAAATAAAAGTGTAAAAAAAAAAAAACAAAAAAAAAAAACACATACAAAAATATAAAATAAAAAAAAATAGTTGTCGTTTTATTGTTCTCTCTCTCTATTCTCTCTCTATTGTTCTGCTCTTTTTTACTGTATTCTATTTAATGTTTTATTGTTATTATGTTTTATCATGTTTGTTTTTCAGGTCTGCAATTTTTTATACTTTACCGTTTACTGTGCTTTATTGTTAACCATTTTTTTGTCTTCAGGTACGCCATTCACTACTTTGAGTGGTTATACCAGAATGATGCCTGCAGGTTTAGGTATCATCTTGGTATCATTCTTTTCAGCCAGCGGTCGGCTTTCATGTAAAAGCAATCCTAGCGGCTGATTAGCCTCTAGACTGCTTTTACAAGCAGTGGGAGGGAATGCCCCCCCCCGTCTTCCGTGTTTTTCTCCGGCTCTCCTGTCTCAACAGGGAACCTGAGAATGCAGCCGGTGATTCAGCCAGCTGACCATAGAGCTGATCAGAGACGAGAGTGGCTCCAAACATCTCTATGGCCTAAGAAACAGGAAGCTACGAGCATTTTATGACTTAGATTTTGCCGGATGTAAACAGTGCCATTGGAAAATTGGGAAAGCATTTTATCACACCAATCTTGGTGTGGTCAGATGCTTTGAGGGCAGAGGAGAAATCTAGGGTCTAATAGACCCCAATTTTTTCAAAAAAGAGTACCTGTCACCACCTATTGCTATGATAGGGGATATTTACATTCCCTGAGATAACAATAAAAATGATTTAAAAAAAAAAAATATGAAAGGAACAGTTTAAAAATAAGATAAAAAAGCAAAAAAATAATAAAGAAAAAAAAAAAAAGCACCCCTGTCCCCCCTGCTCTCGCGCTAAGGCGAACGCAAGCGTCGGTCTGGCGTCAAATGTAAACAGCAATTGCACCATGCATGTGAGGTATCACCGCGAAGGTCAGATCGAGGGCAGTAAATTTTAGCAGTAGACCTCCTCTGTAAATCTAAAGTGGTAACCTGTAAAGGCTTTTAAAGGCTTTTAAAAATGTATTTAGTTTGTCGCCACTGCACGTTTGTGCGCAATTTTAAAGCATGTCATGTTTAGTATCCATGTACTCGGCCTAAGATCATATTTTTTATTTCATCAAACATTTGGGCAATATAGTGTGTTTTAGTGCATTAAAATTTAAAAAAGTGTGTTTTTTCCCCAAAAAATGCGTTTGAAAAATCGCTGCGTAAATACTGTGTGAAAAAAAAAATGAAACACCCACCATTTTAATCTGTAGGGCATTTGCTTTAAAAAAATATATAATGTGTGGGTGTTCAAAGTAATTTTCTTGCAAAAAAAATAATTTTTTCATGTAATCAAAAAGTGTCAGAAAGGGCTTTGTATTCAAGTGGTTAGAAGAGTGGGTTATGTGTGACATAAGCTTATAAATGTTGTGCATAAAATGCCAGGACAGTTCAAAACCCCCCCAAATGACCCCATTTTGGAAAGTAGACACCCCAAGCTATTTGCTGAGAGGCATGTCGAGTCCATGGAATATTTTATATTGTGACACAAGTTGCGGGAAAGAGACAATTTTTTTTTTTTTTTTTTGCACAAAGTTGTCACTAAATGATATATTGCTCAAATATGCCATGGGAATATGTGAAATTACACCCCAAAATACATTCTGCTGCTTCTCCTGAGTACAGGGATACCACATGTGTGGGACTTTTTGGGAGCCTAGCCGCGTACAGGACCCCGAAGACCAAGCGCCGCCTTCAGGCTTTCTAAGGGCGTAAATTTTTTATTTCACTCTTCACTGCCTATCACAGTTTCGGAGGCCATGGAATGCCCAGGTGGCACAAACCCCCCCCCCCCCCAAATGACCCCATTTTGGAAAGTAGACATCCCAAGCTATTTGCTGAGAGGTATAGTGAGTATTTTGCAGACCTCACTTTTTGTCACAAAGTTTTGAAAATTGAAAAAAGAAAAAAAAAAAAATGTTTTTCTTGTCTTTCTTTATTTTCAAAAACAAATGAGAGCTGCAAAATACTCATCATGCCTCTCAGCAAATAGCTTGGGGTGTCTACTTTCCAAAATGGGGTCATTTGGGGGGGTTTGTGCCACCTGGGCATTCCATGGCCTCCGAAACTGTGATAGGCAGTGAAGAGTAAAATCAAAAATTCACGCCCTTAGAAATCCTGAAGGCGGTGATTGGGTTTCGGGGCCCCGTACGCGGCTAGGCTCCTAAAAAGTCCCACACATGTGGTATCCCCATACTCAGGAGAAGCAGCTAAATGTATTTTGGGGTGCAATTCCACATATGCCCATGGCCTGTGTGAGCAATATATCATTTAGTGACAACTTTGTGCAAAAAAAAAAAAAAAAAATTGTCACTTTCCCGCAACTTGTGTCAAAATATAAAACATTCCATGGACTCAACATGCCTCAAAGCAAATAGCTTGGGGTGTCTACTTTCCAAAATAGGGTCATTTGGGGGGGGTTTATGCCATCTGGGCATTTTATGGCATTCAAAACTGTGATAGGTAGTGAGGAGTAAAATAAAAAATGTACGCCCTTAGAAATCCTAAAGGCAGTGATTGGTTTTCGGGGCCCCGTACGTGGCTAGGCTCCCAAAAAGTCCCACACATGTGGTATCCCCGTACTCAGGAGAAGCAGCTAAATGTATTTTGGGATGCAATTCCACATATGCCCATGGCCTGTGTGAGCAATATATCATTTAGTGACAACTTTTTGTCACTAAATGATAGCTGCACCAGATTCTGCACTCTCCAGGTTTAGTAAATGATATCCAATGTGTCATTTCTGTCTGCTGCTTCATTCCTTTACTATCAGCATGAGTCATTTCTGAGAAGTTTTCCTTACACCAAGAGAAAAATGGTGACGGGGAGGGAGCTCCAGCACACAACCTGTGGTTGGCAGTCTCAGCTCTGTTCCTGTGTGCTGTGCGAAGTGGGTGTGTCCCTCCCCTCCAATCAGCTCTCAGAGCTCGTCTCCCGGAACTCTGCAGTGCGTAACTTCAGCTCCCCGCTAGGGATGAGCCAAACTCCCCCCCCCGGTTCGGTTTGCATCAGAACATTCGAACGGACCGAAGGATCGCGCAAACTTTCTAACCCCGTTAAAGTCTATGGGACTCGAACGTGAGAAATCAAAAGTGCGAATTTTAAAGGATAATATGCAAGTTATTGTCCTTAATAGGGTTTGAGGACCCGGGTCCTGACCCAGGGGACATGTATCAATGCAACAAAATGTTTTAAAAATGGCCGTTTTTTTGGGAGCAGTGATTTTAATGATGCTTAAAGTGAAAAAATAAAAGTGAAATATTCCTTTAAATATCATGCCTGGAGGGTGTCTATAGTATGCCTGTAAAGTGGCGCGTGTTTCCCGTGTTTAGAACAGTCCCTGCTCAAAATGACATTTCTAAAGGAAAAATAGTCATTTAAAACTGCTTGCGGCTTTAATGTCATGTCTGGTCCCGGCAATATGGATGAAAATCATTGAGAACCCCAGCCCATTACCAGCCCCTTTGGGTCTTGTATGGATATTAAGGGGAACCCCGCACCCAAATAAAAAAAAGGAAAGGCGTGGGGCCCCCAGGCCCTATATACTCTGAACAGCAGTATACAGGCGGTGCAAACAAGACAGGGACTGTAGGTTTGTTCTTAAGTAGAATCTGTTTGTAATTTTGAACTGGGACATTTTTTACGTGTAGCTCCAGCCAAAAAATCTATTTTTAAGCTTTTTGGGAAACATAGGGAAGGATTATTACCTCTGTAACATTTGTTTTGCTGTCTGTTCACCTGTTCAGAAGATTTCACCTCATTTTCTGTCCCAATGACAATTGGATTTTGAAAATTTGGGGTTTTTAGTTAAACAAGGAACTCTTACAGGAGAGAATTTCCTTTCCTAGGGGTAGATTTCCTCTCACTTTCTGTTGTCCCCTTCCGTTTCCAAGTAGGAATCGGTTGTAAGTTGGATGTTTGAAAGTAGGGGCCTGCCCTATATACTCTGCAGAAATGTGGGCCTTAGATGTTGGTGTTGCCACAACACTGTAAGCCCTCACAGTTACTCTTGGTGGGCGCTGGAACGGGCCCTGCTGTGAAATATTAGATCAAGAATAGTAATTACATGCCCCTGTTGAACAGGGTCAGAAAAATTGGTCCTTTGGTGGTGGATGGTGTGGTGGTTTTGCCGCAACACTGTAAGGCCTCACAGTTACTCTTGGTGGGCGCAGGAACGGGCCCTGCTGTGAAATATTAGATCAAGAATGTTAAACAGGGGCTGAAAAATTGGGCCTTAGGCACTGGTGCTGGTGCCGCAACACTGGTGCCATTGTCGTAAACCACCATTCCTGGCTTAAGCTGGCGTGGCGTCAACCACCTCTGAGTCTGCCCCTGCAGAGCTGACAGAATCTCTGCCCCAGTGTGGCTCCTGTCCCCCAAGCACACCAGCTCAAGCACCACATGGCATCTTTTTACCTGCGTGCTTGCGTAGCCCCTTGAACGCCTACAGAGCACCGCTGGTTCCGAGGACAAATCAGCACAGGAAGAGGCCATGGAGGAAGAAGAAGAGGAGGGGGTGGAGGAGAGAGGTGTGGCAGAATCACCACTAGTATAATTTTAGAGGCGTGGTGGCAGAACAACCTCCAACACTACTGCACCCTGTCCTGCATCCTTCCCAGCTGCCAGCAGAGTCACCCAGTGCGCGGTGAAAGATAGGTAACGTCCCTGTCCATGCCTGCTGGACTATAAGTCAGATGTAATATGCACCTTACCGCTGACCACCCTGTCCAGCGAGGCATGGACATTGCCTTCTACATGCTGGTTGAGAGCCGGAATCGCCTTCTGTTAAAAAAAGTGGCGTTTGGGAACCTGCCACTAAGGTACCGCACATTCCACAAACTCACAGAAGGGGGCAGAGTCTACCAACTGAAAAGACAGCAGTTTAAGTGCTAGCAATTTAGCCAACCTAGCATTCAACCGCTGGGCATGTGGATGGCTGGGAGTGAACTTTTTTCGCCGGTGGAGCAACTGGGGTAGGGAAATCTGCCTGCTAGAATCGGACGTTGGTGTACCAATAGCAGATTGCCCGCAAGTACTTGGCAGTGGCACACCTAATTCTACATAATAAAAAATAGAATTGCGCTAAATAAAAAGATGATCATGCACACATACATACACTTAATACTATAGTGATGTACCCATATATAAATATCACATCTGATGTGAACAATTTGTGAAAAAATGTCGCAGCACCAAAACTAAATAGACAATAGTTGGTACAATCAACAATTGAAAACATGTAAAAGTGAGTCCAGAACATATAATGACAATATCACCCATGAAGATGCAATTGGATGATAAATTAATCTAAAAAGTCCATCCAAAAATTATGGAATCCTCGATAGTAGAGGGAAAGATAGTCCCTGGTCCACCACCAAAGAATATAGGTTTGCTGCTTACCAGAGACCCATGATCCCCCACTACGGAGGATCAGGGAAAGCCTGTATTGGAAGCTGTCCTCCGGGGCACCACAGATACAGTCAAAACCTGGATTCGTTGATGGTATAAGTGTGGTATCCAAAAAACACCCAACGGAGCTTATATACCTTCAGATCTCATCGTAACATCCCCAACTCGCAAGTGGATAAGTATGACATGTAAGATATAAGAGTCTCCGATAGTGTAAAACCTTAAGACTTTATTGAATGTTAAAAACACAAGGTTGCACTCACATTGTATTAGTAGAAAAGGTGCCTGTATGTCTGGTGCGCCGGCCGGTGAGCACTCAGAAAAGCCCATCCTACTGGAAACAGCAACAATGATGAGAGATGACGCAATCGCGTCGCTCCGACCTACGCGTTTCATAATAGAATTACGTCGTCCAGTGGCACGGGCGCCTTTTTTACATGAGAGTTAGAAAGCTGAGGGGTGTGGCTTCTTCTTCTTCCTCTGGAGCTGCCTGAAATTTGGTTTTGATTTCAGGCAGCTCCAGAGGAAGAAGAAGAAGCCACACCCCTCAGCTTTCTAACTCTCATGTAAAAAAGCCACCCGTGCCCGTGGACGACGTAATTCTATTACGAAACGCGTAGGGAGGAGCGACGCGCGTGTGTCACCTCTCATCGTTATTGCTGTTTCCAGTAGGACGGGCTTGTCTGAGTGCTCACCGGACGGCGCACCAGACATACAGGCACCTTTTCTACTAATACAATGTGAGTGCAACCTTGTGTTTTTAACATTCAATAAAGTCTTAAGGTTTTACACTGTCAGGGCCTCTTATATCTTACATGTCATACTTATCCACTTGCGAGCTGGGGATGTTACGATGAGATCTGAAGGTATATAAGCTCCGTTGGGTGTGTTTTGGATACCACACTTATGCCATCAACGAATCCAGGTTTTGGCTGTATCTGTTATGCCCCGGAGGACAGCTTCCAATACAGGCTTTCCCTGATCCTCTGTAGTGGGGGATCATGGGTCTCTGGTAAGCGGCAAACCTATATTCTTTGGTGGTGGACCAGGCACTATCTTTCCCTCTACTATCGAGAATTCCATAATTTTTAGATGGACTTTTTAGATTAATTTATCATCCAATTGCATCTTCACAGGTGATATTGTCATTATATGTTCTGGACTCACTTTTACATTGCTGATTGGTATGGAGAGGTGACAATGTCAGAAGGAGGGCGCCACCATCCCTGAATAACATGTGCAAACAGAGAGAAAATTTGGTGGGATTTTGTAGGCACCAGGTAAGTAATTTTAAACAGACATCACAGTAAAAAGTATAAATGACATTTTATTGAACATAAGCAAGGTTTAAAAATTATGCTGGCTGTGCATAATATAGAACTAACAGTGATATATAACAACATAGAAAATGAAGGGGTTACTAAGCACTTATAATCCCTACATTTTTCGCCCGTTGGGGCTTCCTCAGGGGATATGTGTTGAGGGACCAAGCTGGATATATCTCTGAGTAGAATAAACATACAGTTAAAAACCATCAACAATAGTAACTAGAAATATATAATCAAGAAGAAAAAAAGGGAGAGATGTTAGTGACTGTCCAAAGCTAGGTAGTTTAACTGCCAACTGATAAATAGTTACCTGTTATAAAGATGCAACCAGGAATAGGAGGACGGACATTGCGCTGTACTGGAAAAAGTTTAGCCTGGGTGGGCCCAAATGGGGGCAGTGGGACCGTGTCTGCCGTATTAAGGAATAATGTGAATGGGATGGTGAAAAAGAAAAGAATGTGAAGCAATGAGGGAAGAAAAGAGAGGGGGAGGGAAGAAGGGAGGGGCGGGAGGAGGGGTGGGGGATAGGGGAAAGGACGGGGAGAAAAGAGGGGTGTGGGAAAAGAATGAAAGGGAGGGAAAGCATAAAAAGAAAAAGGAGTAGGGAGAAAGAGCTGAAAAAACAGAAAAATGAGGGGGGGAGAAAAAAAGGATATAGGGAGGAGATGGAAGAAAAAGAGGGGGGGATGAAGAGTAAAGAGGGATAGAAATAAGAAGGGGAAAGTAGGAACAGGAGAGGGGGGTGTGGGAAGTGGAAGGTGGGGGGGGAAGAAGAAGTGAAGGGAAGAGGGAAATAGGACACAGGGGGAAGGGGATAGAAGTGTGGAGGTGAAAATATGGTGAGAAATGAGTGCAACCAAGGGGTAATGGTGGTGAAAAAAAGGGGTGAAGTAATACGGTGATAAAACCAAAGTAAACCAGAGAAAGGGCATACTTACACAGGACCAATTGGGTCTAAAGGGAAGCAAAGGCTGCCAGATAGGAAGTTTATCTGATTGAGGAAAAGAAGGGCCAATAATGAATGTCTGTATTAATTAGTACTGATTGGAAAAAGTGTGTATGGGGAGGGAAGGCAATACCAAGATAGGGTTAATTCAGAAAGGAATAAAATTTACAAATACTGTCACGGCCCCTCCTTTTTTTCTCCCCCCTCATTTTTCTGTTTTTTTCTGCTCTTTCTCCCTACTCCTTTTTCTTTTTATGCTTTCCCTCCCTTTCATTCTTTTCCCACACCCCCCTTTTCTCCCTGTCCTTTCCCCTTCCCCCCCGCCCCCCTTCTCCCCCCTTCCCCCCTCCCTTTTCTTCCCTCATTCCTTCACATTCTTTTCTTTTTCACCATCCCATTCACATTATTCCTTTATACGGCAGACACGGTCCCACGGCCCCCATTTGGGCCCACCCAGGCTAAATTTTTTCCAGTACAGCGCAATGTCTGTCCTCCTATTCCTGGTTGCATCTTTATAACAGGTAACTATTTATCAGTTGGCAGTTAAACTACCTAGCTTTGGACAGTCACTACTTGATTATATATTTCTAGTTACTATTGTTGATGGTTTCTAACTGTATGTTTATTCTACTCAGAGATATATCCAGCTTGGTCCCTCAACACATATCCCCTGAGGAAGCCCCAATGGGCGAAACATGTAGGGATTATAAGTGCTGAGTGACCCCTTCATTTTCTATGTTGTTATATATCACTGTTAGTTCTATATTATGCACAGCCAGCATAATTTTTAAACCTTGCTTATGTTCCATAAAATGTCATTTATACTTTACTGTGACGTCTGTTTAAAATTACTTACCTGGCGCCTACAAAATCCCACCAAATTTTCTCTCTGTTTGAACACTCACTTTTACATGTTTTCATTTGTTGATTGTACCAACTATTGTCTATTTAGTTTTGGTGCTACAACATTTTTTCACAAATTGTTCACATCAGATGTGATATTTATATATGGGTACATCACTATAGTATTAAGTGTATGTATGTGTGCATTATCATCTTTTTATTTAGTATTACCCTTAGGGTTTGGGTACATATGGTTTTACTTTATTTTTTCACCAGAGCGTAGTTTCTTTCTCCCTTTTCCACACCTAATTCTACACCTTCATTCCTCTCAGTGCAGGTTTCTGAGAGGACTGAAGGTATAGTGGGGTTGGAGATCCCAGCTGATGAGGAGGAGCAAGGAGAGGTCCGCCTTGTTCTTTGGTGTTGGTCTTTTAGGTAATGTTGCCAACGGGCTGCATGCATGGGAGCTCGACATATGTCTGATAAAGCATGTGGTGCCCAAGCGCTTGCTGTCTAGTCCACGCTTGATATGCTTCAGACATATGTTGCAAATAGCAATGGTGTGATCTACTGCACACGTCTCAAAAATGGCCCACACCAAAGAACTTTTGGAATAATGCACGGAGTCACCAGCGCCCTGCACTTGCGGAGCTCTGCGGTGTGATGCAGTTGGTTGGCTGCCCTTAAGCTGGCCCCTGGAGGGCATCCTGCCTCATTGGAGATGTGCCTCCTCCTTCTCCGCCTCCTCTCTCCTATCAGGCACCCATGTAGAGTCAGTGAGCTCATCATCCCCTCCCTCCTCATCACTGGAGCAAGCCTGGCAGTATAAATAAGGTATGTAAAAATTGGTGCTGTGCTGTTCTTTAAAAAAAAAAAAAAAAAAAAAACTATGCTGCTAGAGGTAGTAGTACAAAGGTGAACACGTAAAATGATATAAAGTCTTTATTGAATGATTTTCTTGCACTTTGCACTATGCTATTGCCACTGATTATTGTGGAATATCACACTGCACCTGTTGGGTATAGAAGTGCCCTATATTGATTGTACTTATTCTTATATTGTTTCTGGTCTTTTATATATTTATATCATTTTATGTGTTCATTTACCTTTGTACTGCTACCTCTAGCAGCATAGTTTTTTTTTTTTTTTTTTTTTTTTTAAAGAACAGTCTTTAATTTTTCAATTTTTACATACCTTATTTCTATGGGCTGAGTTTGACCTATATTCGGTGCTTGCAGCAGTTCAACGTTCATTGCCCTTTGTTTACATGGTAGCGCAGGAATAACTATACATTTCAGAAACCTGGCAGTATGCTGCAGCTGGGGGAACATGACTGCCAGTTTGTTGTCCTTCTTGGGCAACCCCTCTCTCTGGGCTCATGTTACTGCCTTCCTCAAGCTGGAAGCTGGGTACCATCATCGGAGCCTTCAAAACTCTGCGCATCCTCCTACAGCATGTACCCGACACTGTGGTCAAACAGTTTGTGGGGCTCCTCCAGTGGGTCTAGGGAAGGAGTAACTGATGATCACCTCGAGTCCAAGGAATAGGCCGCTTTGGCACCTGCATTGGCAGCTAAAGTAGCCTGGGTGACAGAGGATGAGGAGGATGAGGACGGCTTGGTCATCCACTCTATACCAACTCTTCGGCATGTTGTGGCTCAACATGGCCAGCTGCCGAGAAAAAGGACAAGCGTGCCCCATGGCCACATGCTGATGAGGATGCACCGGGTCCACGACCAGCACTCTCGCCTCTAGACACAGAGCCTGCTTGCCCTCTTTTATTGGCCTGTGACTGTCTGCCTCTCCTTGTTAGCCTTCCAGACATACCATCTTTGATGTATTGGAATAGGTACACAAGGAATGGCCTGCAGTGAGATGTAGCTGCACAAAGTTGGGATGTATATATATACTGATTATACTGCAGCTAGCTGAATCGCCCTCCTGCCTGTAGTATTATTAGGAAGAAAACAACAGGAATTGTCTGCAGTGAGCTTTAGCTGCACACTGTGCCCAGTATACAGTACACTAATATACTGCAGCTAGCTGAATCAACTGCCTGCCTGTGGTATTATTAGGAAGAGAACACCAGCAATTGTCTGCAGTTAGCTTTACTTGCACACTGTGCACAGGATACAGTACACTGACTGAAAGTACTGCAGCTGTCTTCCTGTGGTATTATTAGGAAGAGAACACCAGCAATTGTCTGCAGTTAGCTTTACTTGCACACTGTGCACAGGATACAGTACACTGACTGAAAGTACTGCAGCTGCCTTCCTGTGGTATTATTAGGAAGAGAACACCAGCAATTGTCTGCAGTTAGCTTTAGTTGCACACTGTGCACAGGATACAGTACACTGACTGAAAATACTGCAGCTGTCCGCCTGTAAGTATATTAGGAAGAGAACACCAGCAATTGTCTGCAGTTAGCTTTAGTTGCATATTGTGCACAGGATACAGTACACTGACTGAAAATACTGCAGCTGCCTGCCTGTGGTATTATAAGGAAGAGAACACCAGCAATTGTCTGCAGTTAGCTTTAGTTGCACACTGTGCACAGGATACAGTACACTGACTGAAAATACTGCAGCTGCCTGCCTGTGGTATTATTAGGAAGAGAACACCAGCAACTGTCTGCAGTTAGCTTTACTTGCACACTGTGCACAGGATACAGTACACTGACTGAAAATACTGCAGCTGCCTTCCTGTGATATTATTAGGAAGAGAACAACAGCAATTGTCTGCAGTTAGCTTTAGTTGCACACTGTGCACAGGATACAGTACACTGACTGAAAATACTGCAGCTGCCTGCCTGTGGTATTATTAGGAAGAGAACACCAGCAATTGTCTGCAGTTAGCTTTAGTTGCACACTGTGCACAGGATACATTACACTGACTGAAAATACTGCAGCTGCCTGCCTGTGGTATTATTAGGAAGAGAACACCAGCAATTGTCTGCAGTTAGCTTTAGTTGCACACTGTGCACAGGATACCTTACACTGACTGAAAATACTGCAGTTGCCTGCCTGTGGTATTATTAGGAAGAGAATACCAGCAATTGTCTGCAGTTAGCTTTAGTTGCACACTGTGCACAGGATACAGTACACTGACTGAAAATACTGCAGCTGCCTGCCTGTGGTATTGTTAGGAAGAGACCACCAGCAATTGTCTGCAGTTAGTTTTAGTTGCACACTGTGCACAGGATACAGTACACTGACTGAAAATACTGCAGCTGCCTGCCTGTGGTATTATTAGGAAGAGAACACCAGCAATTGTCTGCAGTTAGCTTTAGTTGCACACTGTGCACAGGATACAGTACACTGACTGACAATACTGCAGCTGCCTGCCTGTAAGTATATTAGGAAGAGAACACCAGCAATTGTCTGCAGTTAGCTTTAGTTGCACACTGTGCACAGGATACAGTACACTGACTGAAAATACTGCAGCTACCTGCCTGTAAGTATATTAGGAAGAGAATAACAGGAACGTATCTAGCTAAACTGAATACAGTGTATATATATATATATATATATATATACACAACACCTGGGATGCATATATATACTAAATACACTGACTGCAGCTAACTGACTTGCCTGCCTGCTCTATCTAACTCAAATGAAATGACACTGTCTCTCTATCTCTCAGCAGGCCAGAACACTCTACACAAGGCCGACTTCCAGGCGGCCTTATATAGTGTGGGGCATGTACTAAATCCCCTGAGGCATAATTGGCCGAAGCCACCCCGCCTTCGGCCAATTATGGCTCTCTGTTTTTACCGCGCTGTGATTGGCCAAAGCATGTGGGTCATAGTGCATGCTTGGCCAATCATCAGCCAGCAATGCACTGTGATGCCGCAGTAAATTATGGGCCATGACACCCCACTCGAATTTGGCGCTAACGGCCCATAATGTTCGTAATTCGGCAAACGGTCAAATGGCCGATGTTCGACTCGAACTCGAAGCTCATCCCTACTCCCCGCCCCCTGCTTTCTGGAAGCTCATACAAGCTTTATAATATTTGGACTTTGAATGGCTGTAGAGAAGGGAAGACTTCATATGAACAAGTACAATTTATGTGGGAGGATTTGTTTCAAGTCTGTGTATCACCTGAGGCCAGTCACTTCACTATGGAGCGTATGTAAGGGTTTACAACCAGTATAAGTATATATGTGGGATATAGGTGTAGCGCTATAGAAAAAACATAATTGAAAAGTCTATAAAGAGAATTTTCAGGTACTCTGAAGCAGTCACCGCAAAACTGTGTAGATACAGAGGGAGAGGAAGCCCATCACCAAACACACTGACCCTTACCAACAGCAGGTGGGTTATATAACATAACATTATCGGATGGTAACCTCAGGAAAAAACTTCTTATTAACCAAAGCTCCTCACTCCAATAGTAGACCCAGAATTGCGATGGAGACTGATAGCCAAGATGGTGAAGCCAATGGACACACTCCACATTTGCAGCGAAATATTAGGCATACGTGAATGAAAAGAGATGAACTCATTGCGCAGACATTCCAAATAAGGGTAAATTTATTAAACAACGGTTCCCAAATAAACACTCACATTTAAGCAATGGGTTTAAAAGCAAATAAGGAAAGCCACCAGTGCTTCCTACCACTAGGACGGTCGCAGCTCCTCCGTCCTCTCCGATGCGTCGCTCGTCCCTAAGCTCCGCCCGACGTTTCGTCACTATTGTGCATCATCAGGGCGCTCCTGATGACGTATGATAGTATGTATGTATGCCTAATATTTTGCTGCAAATGTGGAGTGTGTCCATTGGCTTCACCATCTTAGCTATCAGTCTCCATCGCAATTCTGGGTCTACTATTGGAGTGAGGAGCTTTGGTTAATAAGAAGTTTTTTCCTGAGGTTACCATCCGATAATGTTATGCTATATAACCCACCTGCTGACGGTCATGGTCAGTGTGTTTGGGTGATGGTGATGGGCTTCCTCTCCCTCTATATCTGCAGAGTTTTGCTGTGACTGCTTCAGAGAACCTGAAAATTCTCCTTATGGACTTTTCAATTATGTTTTTTCTATAGCGCTACACCTATATCCCACATATCTGTTTATTGTATCCAACAATATTGTGCTAGCTGCTTATTCTTATTGTCTTTATTTTAGCGCAACAAATTCTATTTGCACTATAAGTATATATACTGTATGTGGGGAATAGTGACATGGCTCTGGCAAGCAGTGAAGAGAGAGAGTGGTACCATGACAACCAGTCATTTAATTAAGCTGCTTGAAGCAGCTGTACATGGCAACCAGTAAACTTTTATCTTCGGTTTGTCTAGTTAGTGGGACTTAACCTAACTTTTAGAAAACTATAAGCAGGCAGCATTTTATTGCAGAAGATACATGCTACAGTATGTCTCTTCTCCAATAATACAAACTTACTTGCCTGCTCACCGTTTTGTTCCTTTGGCTGTGCTGGAATGACTGACTCTCATGCGCATGCATGGGATGATGTCATCCCCCACCAACCAATCATGAACCCGAAAACCCAGTTCCCGAGGAGAAGATGCCATCAGCTGGCGAGACATGTAGCCGCTGCATCGCTGGAAGGTGGAGGCGAGTATACTGGGAAGTTTATATCTGCTTTAAGCTTTCAAAATGAAAGCTAGAAGCTGATTGGTTGGCATACACAGCTACTCAGATTCTGGCTGCTCCAGTTTTGACAACTTCCCCTCAAAGAAAGCCAGCTACATCTTGGTGTCCACATGCGCAAGATCTAGTGGAGTGTCACCGGGGGGATCAGCTGTGAAAGTAAGGAAGCTACAGCCAGCACAAGATTCAAGACAGACAGGCCTGAAGCTAGGAATGAAATTATTGAGTGCAGGGCAAACATGACAGAGTGGAAGGGGAACCAGGTAGCATGGGGTTTAGTGTTTTACTAGAGTTAGGCTGGCCATACATTGTACAATTTTCTTGTACAATTTTCCTTTAGATTTACCAAAACCATATAATATGAGGTCAAACTTAAACACTTTCAATCAGGCAGGCCCTTGCACTACAAAGTTGAAGGTAAAGGAAATTGAATAAGAAAATTGTATAATGTATAGCCAGCTTTGGGGAAAATACATAGTATGTATTGATTGGCTGAAGAAGTGGAGTGAGGAAAAGGAGTGCAGGATTGTGGTTTGTAGGGATGAGCCGAACACCCCCTGGTTCGGTTTGCAGCAGAACATGCGAACAGGCAAAAAATTTGTGCGAACACCGTTAAAGTCTATGGGACACGAACATGAAAAATCAAAAGTGCTCATTTTAAAATCTTACATGCAAGTTATTGCCATAAATAGTGTATGGGGACCCGAGTAATGCCCAAGGGGACATGTATGAATGCAAAAAAAAGTTTTAAAAACGGACATTTTTTCAGGAGCAGTGATTTTAATAATGCTTAAAGTGAAACAATAAAAATAAAATATTCCTTTAAATATCATGCCTAGGGGGTCCCCTTAGTCTGCCTGTAAAGTAGCACATCTTTCCCATGTTCATAACAGCACCACAGCAAAATTGCAGTTCCATCCACTGGATGATAGCATACAACTGGAAATCCAATAATTTACCTTGACAACAAGTAATTACCAGAATGGAATTACTTAAACTCTCAGAATGTATATACCACACTCTTAATGATACAATTCATATCCATAAAAGAAAATGGTCTTATTGGAACCCAACCTAACAAATATCAATATGATATTACCGCTATCTCTATAACCCTTCATACTCGAGACTTACTATACTGCATATCATTCCTGTAAAATTTATCCTTAAGATTTTACTACTATGTCTGTAACTTGAAGTCATACCACTTTATAAATGTAAAGTTTGTATTACTGTTATATGCTTTCTATAACTATACTCTTTGTTTGTTTACTTGAACTTCCAAATAAAACTTTTGTAAACAAAAAAAAAAAAAACATCTCTAAAGCAAAAAAATGTCATTTAAAACTGCTCATGGCTGCAATGTATTGCCGGATCCCAGCAATATAGATAAAAATCATTGGTATGGATATTAAGGGGAACCCCGCACCAAAATTTTTTAAAAAATGACATGGGGGTCCCCCCAAAATCCATACCAGGCCCTTCAGGTCTGCTATTGATATTAAGGGGAACCTCGTGCCAAAATGTTTTTTAACAAATAGTGTGGGGGTCCCCACAAAATCCATACCAGGCCCTTCAGGTCTGGTGTGGATATTAAGGGGAACCCCGCGCCAAAATTAAAAAAAAAAATGTAATAAAAAAAAATGTACCAGGCCACATGCCCTCAACATGGGGAGGGTGCCATGTTGATGGGGACAAGGGCCTCATCCCCACAACCCTTGCTTATCAGAATCTGGAATCCGTTTTGTTCCTTTGGCTGTGCTGGAATGACTGACTCTCATGCGCATGCGTGGGATGATGTCATCCCCCACCAACCAATCATGAACCCGAAAACCCAGCTCCCGAGGAGAAGATGCCATCAGCTGGCGAGACATGTAGCCGCTGCATCGCTGGAAGTTGGAGGTGAGTATACTGGGAAGTTTATATCTGCTTTAAGCTTTCAAAATGAAAGCTAGAAGCTGATTGGTTGGCATACACAGCTACTCAGATTCTGGCTGCTCCAGTTTTGACAACTTCCCCTCAAAGAAAGCCAGCTACATCTTGGTGTCCACATGCGCAAGATCTAGTGGAGTGTCACCGGGGGGATCAGCTGTGAAAGTAAGGAAGCTACAGCCAGCACAAGATTCAAGACAGACAGGCCTGAAGCTAGGAATGAAATTATTGAGTGCAGGGCAAACATGACAGAGTGGAAGGGGAACCAGGTAGCATGGGGTTTAGTGTTTTACTAGAGTTAGGCTGGCCATACATTATACAATTTTCTTGTACAATTTTCCTTTAGATTTACCAAAACCATATAATATGAGGTCAAACTTAAACACTTTCAATCAGGCAGGCCCTTGCACTACAAAGTTGAAGGTAAAGGAAATTGAATAAGAAAATTGTATAGTGTATGGCCAGCTTTGGGGAAAATACATAGTATGTATTGATTGGCTGAAGAAGTGGAGTGAGGAGAAGGAGTGCAGGATTGTGGTTTGTAGGGATGAGCCGAACACCCCCTGGTTCGGTTTGCAGCAGAACATGCGAACAGGCAAAAAATTTGTGCGAACACCGTTAAAGTCTATGGGACACGAACATGAAAAATCAAAAGTGCTCATTTTAAAATCTTACATGCAAGTTATTGCCATAAATAGTGTATGGGGACCCGAGTAATGCCCAAGGGGACATGTATGAATGCAAAAAAAAGTTTTAAAAACGGACATTTTTTCAGGAGCAGTGATTTTATTAAAAGCTTAAAGTGAAACAATAAAAATAAAATATTCCTTTAAATATCATGACTGGGGGGTCCCCTTAGTCTGCCTGTAAAGTAGCACATCTTTCCCATGTTCATAACAGTACCACAGCAAAATTGCAGTTCCATCCACTGGATGATAGCATACAACTGGAAATCCAATAATTTACCTTGACAACAAGTAATTACCAGAATGGAATTACTTAAACTCTCAGAATGGATATACCACACTCTTAATGATACAATTCATATCCATAAAAGAAAATGGTCTTATTGGAACCCAACCTAACAAATATCAATATGATATTACCCCTATCTCTATAACCCTTCATACTCAAGACTTACTATAGTGCATATCATTCCTGTAAAATTTATCCTTAAGATTTTACTACTATGTCTGTAACTTGAAGTCATAACACTTTATAAATGTAAAGTTTGTATTACTGTTATATGTTTTCTATAACTATACTCTTTGTTTGTTTACTTGAACTTCCAAATAAAACTTTTGTAAACAAAAAAAAAAAAAACATCTCTAAAGCAAAAAAATGTCATTTAAAACTGCTCATGGCTGCAATGTATTTCCGGATCCCGGCAATATAGATAAAAATCATTGGTATGGATATTAAGGGGAACCCCGCACCAAAATTTTTTAAAAAATGACATGGGGGTCCCCCCAAAATCCATACCAGGCCCTTCAGGTCTGCTATGGATATTAAGGGGAACCTCGTGCCAAAATGTTTTTTAAAAAATAGTGTGGGGGTCCCCACAAAATCCATACCAGGCCCTTCAGGTCTGGTGTGGATATTAAGGGGAACCCCGCGCCAAAATTAAAAAAAAAAATTTAATAAAAAAAAATGTACCAGGCCACATGCCCTCAACATGAGGAGGGTGCCATGTTGATGGGGACAAGGGCCTCATCCCCACAACCCTTGCTTATCAGAATCTGGAATCCCCCTTTAACAAGGGGCCCCCAGATCCCCCCCTATGTGAATGGGTATCGGGTACATTGTACCCCTACCATTCACCCAAAAAAGTGTCAAAAAAGTAAAAATTACAGGAGACAGTTTTTGACAATTCCTTAAAAAAAAAAGTGTCCTGCGATGTAAATCCATCGTCAATCATGGTGCCGATGGTCCTGAAAAAAAAATGAAAAAACCTTGCCTCCATGGGAGGCGTCCCGCCGACTGCTGTCTTTTCGCTTTGATATCTCTTATATAGGCAAGCTGATGTAACCGGGTGACCCCACCCCCTTCTGAAGTCATATGACGTCATGTGACTTCAGAGGGGGTGGGGTTACATGTTTACATCACTGGGTGGCCCCGCCCTTAGCTATATAACAGCTGTCACCACAAAAAGATGGCAGTCGGCGGCTCACCTCCCATGAAGGCAGAGTTTTTCCGTTTTTTCTTTTTTTTCTCGGGACCATCGGCGCTGTGATTGAAGATGGATGGACACTTTTTTTTAATAAAGGAATTGTGAAAAACTGTCTGCTGTAATTTTTACTTTTTTGACACTTTTTTTGGTACAATGTACCCGATACCCAGTCACATAGGGGGAGGGCCGGGATCTGGGGGCTCCCTTGTTAAAGGAGGCTTCCAAATTCCCATAAGCCCCCTGCCCGCAGACCCCCACAACCATCGGGCAAAGGTTGTGGGGATTACTTACGTTCGTCTCGAACATCGGGCTCATCCCTGGTGGTTTGCAGCAAGGAGTACAGTTCCAGTCAGAAAGTAGACGTCATTGGATGAACATCCCCTCCCTCCTTCCCTGATTGCTTTTGGGTGCTCAGTCTGAGGCTGTGGAACTCAGTGTAAGTGGAACTGGTATAAGTGGTGAGTTAAAAACCAGAGGGAGAATGAACAAGTCTTGCTTTTTGTTTGCTGGGTTGGATTTTTGGGGCTTTTCCTTTTAGTTTTTCAATCACCTTTTTCTGTCACTTTTTAAATAGCTTTTTTTTTTCTCTCTGGTTCCTTCAGGCTATCAATTAAGGGGGGTGGTTAATTGCTCACAGGTGCCTATATAACTGTGTGTAGAACTCATTCTGAGCATGCTCAGTCTGAGGCTGTGGAACTCAGTGTAAGTGTAACTGGTATAAGTGGTGAGTTAAAAACCAGAGGAAGAGTGAACAAGTCTTGCTTTTTGTTTGCTGGGTTGGATTTTTGGGGATTTTCCTTTTAGTTTTTCAATCACCTTTTTCTGTCACTTTTTAAATAGTTTTTTTTTCTCTGGTTCCTTCAGGCTATCAATTAAGGGGGGTGGTTAATTGCTCACAGGTGCCTATATAACTGTGTGTAGAACTCATTCTGAGCGTGCTCAGTCTGAGGCTGTGGAACTCAGTGTAAGTGGAACTGGTATAAGTGGTGAGTTAAAAACCAGAGGGAGAGTGAACAAGTCTTGCTTTTTGTTTGCTGGGTTGGATTTTTGGGGCTTTTCCTTTTAGTTTTTCAAACACCTTTTTCTGTCACTTTTTAAATAGCTTTCTTTTTTTTCTCTGGTTCCTTCAGGCTATCAATTAAGGGGGGTGGTTAATTGCTCACAGGTGCCTATATAACTGTGTGTAGAACTCATTCTGAGCGTGCTCAGTCTGAGCCTGTGGAACTCAGTGTAAGTGGAACTGGTATAAGTGGTGAGTTAAAAACCAGAGGGAGAGTGAACAAGTCTTGCTTTTTGTTTGCTGGGTTGGATTTTTGGGGCTTTTCCTTTTAGTTTTTCAAACACCTTTTTCTGTCACTTTTTAAATAGCTTTCTTTTTTTTCTCTGGTTCCTTCAGGCTATCAATTAAGGGGGGTGGTTAATTGCTCACAGGTGCCTATATAACTGTGTGTAGAACTCATTCTGAGCGTGCTCAGTCTGAGCCTGTGGAACTCAGTGTAAGTGGAACTGGTATAAGTGGTGAGTTAAAAACCAGAGGGAGAGTGAACAAGTCTTGCTTTTTGTTTGCTGGGTTGGATTTTTGGGGCTTTTCCTTTTAGTTTTTCAATAACCTTTTTCTGTCACTTTTTAAATACCTTTTTTTTTTTTTTTCTCTGGTTCCTTCAGGCTATCAATTAAGGGGGGTGGTTAATTGCTCACAGGTGCCTATATAACTGTGTGTAGAACTCATTCTGAGCGTGCTCAGTCTGAGGCTGTGGAACTCAGTGTAAGTGGAACTGGTATAAGTGGTGAGTTAAAAACCAGAGGGAGAGTGAACAAGTCTTGCTTTTTGGTTGCTGGGTTGGATTTTTGGGGCTTTTCCTTTTAGTTTTTCAATCACCTTTTTCTGTCACTTTTTAAATAGCTTTTTTTTTTTTTTTCTCTGGTTCCTTCAGGCTATCAATTAAGGGGGGTGGTTAATTGCTCACAGGTGCCTATATAACTGTGTGTAGAACTCATTCTGAGCGTGCTCAGTCTGAGATTGTGGAACTCAGTGTAAGTGGAACTGGTATAAGTGGTGAGTTAAAAACCAGAGGC
Source organism: Aquarana catesbeiana (assembly GCF_042186555.1). Lineage (NCBI taxonomy): Eukaryota > Metazoa > Chordata > Amphibia > Anura > Ranidae > Aquarana > Aquarana catesbeiana. The sequence goes on from NC_133330.1 coordinate 100,825,207, forward strand.
AGAGTGAACAAGTCTTGCTTTTTGTTTGCTGGGTTGGATTTTTGGGGCTTTTCCTTTTAGTTTTTCAATCACCCTTTTCTGTCACTTTTTAAATAGCTTTTTTTTTCTCTCTGGTTCCTTCAGGCTATCAATTAAGGGGGGTGGTTAATTGCTCACAGGTGCCTATATAACTGTGTGTAGAACTCATTCTGAGCGTGCTCAGTCTGAGGCTGTGGAACTCAGTGTAAGTGGAACTGGTATAAGTGGTGAGTTAAAAACCAGAGTTCAAAACAGGAGGTTATAACAGGGGTCATAGTACCTGTGTAGTGTGAGTACCTGATTGTTTTCTGAGTAGTGTGTGTGGATCGTTAGTACTTGTGTATTGTGTACTGTATACTTGAGTATTGCTAGTGCACGTAGGTCTGCGACTGTTCTGCGATTGCACGTAGGTCTGTGAGTACCTGGGTATTGTCTTGTTGTGTACCTGTGTATTGTCTTGACTATTAGTGCCAGGAAGCTAGCTGTTAGGTAATTTGGACAGGGTAAAATCCCCAAATCCTCACTAAATTTAATAGGTATGATGCCCGGCGGGTGTGGAGAGGCGACTCTTTGTACATCTTGCTGCATGTATGTGTTCCTTGATCATCCGATCGAGGGCGAATACTGCTGTGCAAAATGTAAGCACATTGTTTCCCTGGAAGCCCAGGTTCTGAATCTGAGGAAGCAACTGTCTGCACTGAGAAGTCCCTCCATACTAAAGGAGAGCCAGGAACGTACACGGCAGGTGCCGGCAGGTGCCGGCAGGGGCCAGCACAGAGGCGGGTGGAGACAAAGAGGTGCAGGCACTAGCAAAGAGTAGATGGGTGACAGTCAGGGAGGGTAGAGGGGGAAGTGCCAGGGAGGCCGATCCAGGACTGGAGCATCCCAATAAGTACGCTCCATTGAGTGACATTGGTGAAACCAGTCAGGGACCAGCACTGCTGGAGCTGAGGGACTCTCCTAGCTGCCAGGGGAAGAACTCCTCCAGTGAGAGCGGGGGGGCAGCAAAGGGAAAGGAAAGACAGATTCTGGTGGTAGGGGACTCAATTCTTAGAAGGACAGAGAGGGCAATCTGTAACCAAGACCTGAAGCGCCGAACAGTATGTTGTCTACCGGGCGCTCGGGTTCGGCACATCACGGATCTTGTGGACAGATTACTGGGAGGGGCTGTGGAAGACCCGGCTGTCATGGTGCACGTTGGCACCAATGACAGAGGCAGATGGAGTGTCCTAAAGAACGATTTTAGGGACTTAGGAGCTAAATTGAGGAAAAGGACCTCCAAGGTAGTATTCTCAGGAATACTACCGGTACATCGAGCCACACCAGAAAGGCAGAGGGAGATTAGGGAAGTAAACAAGTGGCTGAAGAGCTGGTGTAGTAAGGAGGGGTTTGGGTTCCTGGGGGACTGGGCCCACTTCTCAGTCGGTAACCGGTACTATAGAAGGGACGGACTGCACCTAAATGAGGAGGGTGCAGATCTGCTGGGAAGGAAGATAGCCAAAAAGTTAGAGGGGTTTTTAAACTAGGCGATGGGGGGGAGGGTCCAGAGACAGAGATAGCCAGCGCAGAAGATATTCCAGAGGGTAGTATTGGGGGCATTAGTGGTAGGTTAACCAAAGCACAAAAACACAAGGTGAGTATAGTAGCAAGTCCTAGTTGCAATCTCGAAACACCCAATACGAGGACAATATGCGACTGGTCTAAACTATGTGGCATGTTCACCAATGCCAGGAGCATGGCGGACAAGATGGGTGAACTAGAGATACTGTTGTACAAGGAGGATTTGGATTTTGTGGGAATTTCAGAGACCTGGTTCAACAGCTCTCATGATTGGCTGGCAAACATTCAAAGGTATACCCTATACCGCAAGGATAGAGAGGGTAAAAAAGGGGGAGGGGTATGCCTATATATCAAGAATAGGGATGAGCCGAACACCCCCCGGTTCAGTTCGCACCAGAACCCGCGAACGGACCGAAAGTTCGCACGAACGTTAGAACCCCATTGACGTCTATGGGACTCGAACGTTCGAAATCAAAAGTGCTCATTTTAAAGGCTAATTTGCATGGTATTGTCCTAAAAAGGGTTTGGGGACCCGGGTCCTACCCCAGGGGACATGTATCAATGCAAAAAAAACTTTTAAAAACGGCCGTTTTTTCGGGAGCAGTGATTTTAATGATGCTTAAAGTAAAAAAAAAAAAGTGAAATATTCCTTTAAATATCGTACCTGGGGGGTGTCTATAGTATGCCTGTAAAGTGACGCGTGTTTCCCATGTTTAGAACAGTCCCTGCACCAAATGTCATTTTTAAAGGAAAAAATCTCATTTAAAACTGCTTGCGGGTTTAATGTCATGTCGGGTCATGGCAATATGGATGAAAATCAGTGAGACAAACGGCATGGGTACCCCCCAGTCCATTACCAGGCCCTTTGGGTCTTGTATGGATATTAAGGGGAACCCCGCACCCAAATTAAAATAAGGAAAGGTGTGGGGCCACCAGGCCCTATATACTCTGAACAGCAGTATACAGGCGGTGCAAACAAGACAGGGACTGTAGGTTTGTTGTTAAGTAGAATCTGTTTGTAATTTTGAACATTTTTAACGTGTTTAGCTCCAGCCAAAAAATCTTTTCTAAGCTTTTTGGAAAACATAGGGAAGGGTTATCACCCCTGTGACATTTGTTTTGCTGTCTTTCCTCCTCTTCAGAAGATTTCACCTCACTTTTTTGTCCCAATGAAAAATGTTTTTTGAAAATTTGGGTTTTTTTGTGGAACAAGGATTGGAAAGCATCAGTGGAAAGGAGAAATTGTTTTCCCATATTAACTCTTACAGGAGAGAATTTCCCTTCCTAGGGGTAGATTTCATCTCACTTCCTGTTGTCTCCTTCCGTTTGCAAGTAGGAGTCGTTTGTAAGTTAGATGTTTGAAAGTAGGGTCCTGCCCTATATACTCAGCAGAAATTTGGGCCTTAGGTGTTGCTGTGGCCACAACACTGTAAGCCCTCACAGGGCCCTGCTGTGAAATATTAGATCAAGAATTGTAATTACATGCCCCTGTTGAACAGGAGCTGAAAAATTAGGCCTTAGGCACTGGTGCTGGTGCCACAACACTGCAACCCCTCACAGACACTCTAGTTGGAACGCAGGAACGAGCCCTGCTGCAAATTATTGCTTCAAAAATTGTAATTACACGCCCCTGTTAGACAGGGGCAGAAAAATTGGGCCTTAGGCACTGGTGCTGGTGCCACAACACTGCAACCCCTCACAGACACTCTAGTTGGAACGCAGGAACGAGCCCTGCTGCAAAGTATTGCATCAAAAATTGTAATTACACGCCCCTGTTAGACAGGGGCAGAAAAATTGGGCCTTAGGCACTGGTGCTGGTGCCACAACACTGCAACCCCTCACAGACACTCTAGTTGGAACGCAGGAACGAGCCCTGCTGCAAAGTATTGCATCAAAAATTGTAATTACACGCCCCTGTTAGACAGGGGCAGAAAAATTGGGCCTTAGGCACTGGTGCTGGTGCCACAACACTGCAACCCCTCACAGACACTCTAGTTGGAATGCAGGAACGAGCCCTGCTGCAAAGTATTGCATCAAAAATTGTAATTACACGCCCCTGTTAGACAGGGGCAGAAAAATTGGGCCCTAGGCACTGGTGCTGGTGCCACAACACTGCAACCCCTCACAGACACTCTAGTTGGAATGCAGGAACGAGCCCTGCTGCAAAGTATTACATCAAAAATTGTAATTACACGCCCCTGTTAAACAGGGGCTGAAAAATTGTGCCTTAGGCACTGGTGGTGGCGCCCAGAACCAAAAATGTTCTTACAAGCTATCAGCGTGATGATTGAGGAGGAAGAGGATAATTACTCAGGGATAGTCACTCAGCATCAGCATAGGCAGTCTTTGAAGGGATCTGAGATTTCAAAAAAAATTATTCGGTTACATCAGCATCAGGTGCTTGGTAGCTGGTGGTGATCCAAGACTCATTCATTTTTATGAAGGTCAGCCGATCGACCGAGTCGGTGGACAGACGCACCCTGTGATCGGTTACCACGCCTCCAGCAGCACTGAATGTGCGTTCCGAAAGAACGCTGGATGCAGGACAGGCCAGTAGCTCAATTGCATACTGTGCAAGCTCTGGCCAGTGATCCATCCTCAAGACCCAGTAACCCAGAGGATTTTCGGTGGGAAAGGTGTCCAAGTCTGATCTTGCCCCTAGGTATTCCTGCACCATGTAAAACAGACGCTGGCGATGGTTGCTGGAACCGATCATACCTTGGGGCTGCGGACCAAAAAATTGTCTGAACGCATCGGTCAGACGGCCACCTTCTCCACCGCTCCTTCTTTGACTGACCGAAGCCTCAGCAACACGTTGTCCAGAAACAGGAGTTTGTAACCTCCCAGTCTCTGGGAACGCGTTGCACAGACCTTTCTGCAAGGCCTCCCGAAGATGTTTCATCCTCTGCGCCCTCTGCGATGGCAAGATAAGGTCCGCAACCTTACCCTTGTAACGTGGATCAAGGAGGGTTGCCAGCCAGTATTGGTCCTTCTCCTTGATACCACGAATACGAGGATCCTTACGCAGGCTTTGCAGGATCAGGGAGGCCATGCAGCGTAGGTTTGCTGAGGCATTCGGTCCGGAGTCCTCTGGGTCACTAAGAACGACATGGTCCGCAGCCACCTCCTCCCAGCCACGTACAAGTCCATGTGTTTCTTGGGACTGATCCCTTAAAGACTGCTGCTGATGCTGAGTGCCAGGCTCCACCTCCATACTGACACAATCTTCCTCCTCCTCCTCTTCCTCCTCGTCCTCTTCCTGTGTGATCAGCGGGCACGCAGGAACACTGTCTGGATAAAGGGGGCCTTGAGAGCTAAGGAAGTCCTCCTCTTCCTGCCTCTGTTCTGCCTCAAGTGCCCTGTCCATTATTCCACGCAGCGTGTGCTCCAACAGGTGGACAAGGGGGACAGTGTCACTGATGCATGCACTGTCACTGCTCACCATCCTCGTGGCCTCCTCAAATGGTGACAGGACAGTGCATGCATCCCTGATCATGGCCCACTGGCGTGGGGAAAAAAAACCAAGCTCCCCTGACCCTGTCCTGGTGCCATAGTCGCACAGGTACTCATTGATGGCCCTCTGCTGCGTGTGCAGCCGCTGCAGCATGGCCAACGTTGAGTTCCACCTGGTGGGCATGTCACAGATTAGGCGGTTCTTGGGCAGGTTAAACTCCTTTTGGAGGTCCGTCAGCCGAGCACTGGCATTATATGACCGGCGGAAATGCACACAGACTTTCCTGGCCTGCCTCAGGACATCCTGTAAGCCCGGGTACCTGCCCAAGAACCGCTGCACCACCAAGTTAAGGACGTGAGCCAAACAGGGCACATGGGTCATTTGTCCCTGTCGGAGGGCAGAGAGGAGGTTGGTGCCATTGTCGCAAACCACCATTCCTGCCTTAAGTTGGCGTGGCGTCAACCACCTCTGAACCTGCCCCTGCAGAGCTGACAGAACCTCTGCCCCAGTGTGGCTCCTGTCCCCCAAGCACACCAGCTCAAGCACCGCATGGCATCTTTTGGCCTGCGTACTTGCGTAGCCCCTTGAACGCCTACGGAGCACCGCTGGTTCCGAGGAAGAGGCCATGGAGGAAGAAGAAGAGGAGGGGGTGGAGGAGAGAGGTGTGTCACAATCAGCATTTTGGAGGCGTGGTGGCGGAACAACCTCCAACACTACTGCACCTTGTCCTGCATCCTTCCCAGCTGCCAGCAGAGTCACCCAATGCGCCGTGAAACTTAGGTAACGTCCCTGTCCATGCCTGCTGGACCATGAGTCAGCGGTAATATGCACCTTACCGCTGACCGCCCTGTCCAGCGAGGCATGGACATTGCCTTCCACATGCCGGTAGAGAGCCGGAATCGCCTTCCGTGAGAAAAAGTGGCGTTTGGGTACCTGCCACTGAGGAACCGCACATTCCACAAACTCACGGAAGGGGGCAGAGTCTACCAACTGAAAAGGCAGCAGTTGAAGTGCTAGCAATTTTGCCAAGCTAGCATTCAACCGCTGGGCATGTGGATGGCTGGGAGCAAACTTCTTTCGGCGGTGCAGCAGCTGGGGCAGGGAAATTTGCCTGGTACAATCTGACGTCGGTGTACCAAAAGCAGATTGCCCACAAGTACTTGGCTGTGACACACCTAATTCTACACCTTCATTCCTCTCACTGCAGGTCTCAGAGAGGACTGAAGGTCTAGTGGGGTTGGAAATCTCAGCTGATGAGGAGCAAGGAGAGATCCTCTTTGTTCTTTGGTGTGGGTCTTTTAGATACGCTTGCCAACGAACTGCATGGCAGGTCAACATATGTCTGGTCAAGCATGTGGTACCCAAGCGGGAGATGTTTTGGCCACGCGAGATACGCTTGAGACATATGTTGCAAATAGCAGCGGTGCGATCTGATGCACTCGTCTCAAAAAAGGCCCACACCAAAGAACTTTTTGAATAACGCGCAGAGACTGCAGCGCCCTGCACATGTGGAGCTTTGGGGTGTGATGCAGTCAATGTGCTGCCCTTAGGCTGGCCCCTGGAGGGCATCCTGCCTCGTTGGTGATGTGCTGCCGCCTCCTCCTCCTCCTCCTCCTCCTCCTCTCTCCTATCAGGCACCCACGTTGAGTCAGTGACCTCATCATCCCCTCCCTCCTCATCACTGGAGCAAACCTGGCAGTATGCTGCAGCAGGGGGAGCATGACTGCCAGATTGCTGTCCTTCTTGGGCACCCCCTCTGTCCGCGCTCATGTTACTGCCTTCATCGAGCTCAGTATCGTCATCAGAGCCTTCCAAACGCTGGGCATCCTCCTGGAGCATGTACCCAACACTGTGGTCAAACAGTTCGAGGGAATCCTCATGAGGACATGGTGGAGCTAGGGAAGGAGTCACTGATGACATTGAGCTGAGGGAAGAGGCCGCTGCTTTGCCAGACAAAGCACCCTGGGCATGGGTGAGAGGATGAGGAGGATGAGGACGGCTTGGTCATCCACTCGACCAAGTCTTCCGCATGTTGCGGCTCAACACGGCCAGCTGCCGAAAAAAAGGCCAAGCGTGTCCCATGGCCACGTGCTGATGAGGATGCACAGTCTCCACGACCAGCACTAGACACAGAGCCTGCTTGCCCTCTCTTATTGGCTTGTGACTGTCTGCCTCTCCTTCTTGGCCTTCCAGACATACTAATGGCCTGTAGCTGCACTAAGCTGGGATAGAACACCTGTAATTTTCTTCAAGTAGCTTTATATACTGTAACCAGACAAGCCTGCCTGTCAGTAGGAAGATAACAGGAACGGATCTAGCTGAACACTGTGAGCAGGACGCACTGTACTAAATGTAAATAGTCTAGCTGCCTGACCGTGGTACTAATAGGATCAAATAGAACACCTGTAATTTTCTTCAGGTAGCTTTATATACTGTAACCAGACAAGCCTGCCTGTCAGTAGGAAGATAACAGGAACGGATCTAGCTGTACACTGTGAGCAGGACGCACTGTACTAAATGTAAATAGTCTAGCTGCCTGACCGTGGTACTAATAGGATCAAATAGAACACCTGTAATTTTCTTCAGGTAGCTTTATATACTGTAACCAGATAAGCCTGCCTGTCAGTAGGAAGATAACAGGAACGGATCTAGCTGAACACTGTGAGCAGGACGCACTGTACTAAATGTAAATAGTCTAGCTGCCTGACCGTGGTACTAATAGGATCAAATAGAACACCTGTAATTTTCTTCAGGTAGCTTTATATACTGTAACCAGACAAGCCTGCCTGTCAGTAGGAAGATAACAGGAACGGATCTAGCTGTACACTGTGAGCAGGACGCACTGTACTAAATGTAAATAGTCTAGCTGCCTGACCGTGGTACTAATAGGATCAAATAGAACACCTGTAATTTTCTTCAGGTAGCTTTATATACTGTAACCAGACAAGCCTGCCTGTCAGTAGGAAGATAACAGGAACGGATCTAGCTGAACACTGTGAGCAGGACGCACTGTACTAAATGTAAGTAGTCTAGCTGCTTGACCGTGGTACTAATAGGATCAAATAGAACACCTGTAATTTTCTTCAGGTAGCTTTATATACTGTAACCAGACAAGCCTGCCTGTCAGTAGGAATTTAACAGGAACGGATCTAGCTGAACACTGTGAGCAGGACGCACTGCACTAAATGTAAATAGTCTAGAAGATAACAGGAACGGATCTAGCTGAACACTGTGAGCAGGACGCACTGCACTAAATGTAAATAGTCTAGAAGATAACAGGAACGGATCTAGCTGAACACTGTGAGCAGGACGCACTGCACTAAATGTAAATAGTCTAGAAGATAACAGGAACGGATCTAGCTGAACACTGTGAGCAGGACGCACTGCACTAAATGTAAATAGCAGGAACGGATCTAGCTGAACACTGTGAGCAGGACGCACTGCACTAAATGTAAATAGTCTAGAAGATAACAGGAACGGATCTAGCTGAACACTGTGAGCAGGACGCACTGCACTAAATGTAAATAGTCTAGAAGATAACAGGAATGGATCTAGCTGAACACTGTGAGCAGGACGCACTGCACTAAATGTAAATAGCAGGAACGGATCTAGCTGAACACTGTGAGCAGGACGCACTGCACTAAATGTAAATAGTCTAGAAGATAACAGGAACGGATCTAGCTGAACACTGTGAGCAGGACGCACTGCACTAAATGTAAATAGCAGGAACGGCTCTAGCTGAACACTGTGCGCAGGACGCACTGCACTAAATGTAAATAGCAGGAACGGATCTAGCTGAACACTGTGAGCAGGACGCACTGCACTAAATGTAAATAGCAGGAACGGATCTAGCTGAACACTGTGAGCAGGACGCACTGCACTAAATGTAAATAGCAGGAACGGATCTAGCTGAACACTGTGAGCAGGACGCACTGCACTAAATGTAAATAGCAGGAACGGATCTAGCTGAACACTGTGAGCAGGACGCACTGCACTAAATGTAAATAGCAGGAACGGATCTAGCTGAACACTGTGAGCAGGACGCACTGCACTAAATGTAAATAGCAGGAACGGATCTAGCTGAACACTGTGAGCAGGACGCACTGCACTAAATGTAAATTGCAGGAACGGATCTAGCTGAACACTGTGAGCAGGACGCACTGCACTAAATGTAAATAGTCTAGAAGATAACAGGAACGGATCTAGCTGAACACTGTGAGCAGGACGCACTGCACTAAATGTAAATAGCAGGAACGGATCTAGCTGAACACTGTGAGCAGGACGCACTGCATTAAATGTAAATAGTCTAGATAGAAGATAACAGGAACGGATCTAGCTAAACTGAATACAGTGTATATATATATATGCAACACCTGGGATGCATATATATACACAATACACTGTAAGTGCAGCTAACTGACTGACTGTTCTGCCTAATCTATCTAACTCAAATCAAATGACACTGTCTCTCTCTCTCTCTATCTCTCAGCACACCGGAACACACACTACACAGGGCCGCCGTGCAGGCGGCCTTATATAGTGTGGGGTGTGTACTAAATCCCCTGAGCCATAATTGGCCAAAGCCACCCTGGCTTTGGCCAATTACAGCTCTCTCTACTGACGGCGCTGTGATTGGCCAAGCATGCGGGTCATAGTGCATGCTTGGCCAATCATCAGCCAGCAATGCACTGCGATGCCGCAGTGAATTATGGGCCGTGATGCGCCACACGAATTTAGCGCGAACGGCCCATAACGTTCGCAATTCGGCGAACGATCGAACAGCCGATGTTCGAGTCGAACATGGGTTCGACTCGAACACGAAGCTCATCCCTAATCAAGAATAATGTACAAGCGAATGTGAGAGATGACATCACTGAGGGAGCTAGAGAGGAGGTGGAATCCTTATGGGTAGAGCTCCAAAGGGATGAAGCTAAGGGGAAAATAATACTGGGAGTATGCTATAGGCCCCCTAACCTGAGGGAGGAAGTGGAGACGGATCTCCTATCACAAATTGGATTAGCAGCAAGGATGGGAAGTGTTATCATAATGGGGGATTTTAATTATCCAGGCATAGACTGGGTGGAGGGAACCGCGTATTCATTTAAGCCTCGCCAGTTCCTTAATGTCTTGCAGGACAATTTTATGGGTCAGATGGTAGACGCACCAAATAGAAATAAAACATTACTGGATCTACTGATTACCAACAATACAGACCTGATCACGGATGTGAAAATACGGGGCAATTTAGGTAACAGCGATCACAGGTCAATTTGTTTCAGTATAAATCACACAAATAGGAAACATGAAGGGAACACAAAGACACTGAATTTCAAAAGAGCCAACTTCCCTAAACTACAAACCTTGCTAAAAGGCATAAATTGGATAAAATATTAGGAACAAAGAATACGGAGGAGAGATGGGTTTGCTTTAAGAGCATATTAAATAAGGGCATTAGCCAATGTATCCCATTGGGTAATAAATTTAAAAGAGCGAACAAAATTCCTGGATGGCTTAACTCCAATGTAAAAATGCATATAAAAGCAAAGGAGAAGGCCTTCAAAAAATCCAAGGTTGAGGGATCATCCTCAGCATTCAGACTTTATAAAGAATGCAACAAGAAATGTAAGGGTGCAATTAGGACGGCTAAGATAGAACATGAAAGAAACATAGCGGAGGAGAGCAAAAAAAATCCCAAGATATTCTTTAAGTATGTAAACAGTAGAAAAGGGAGGACAGACCATATTGGCCCCATAAAGAATGAGGAAGGACATCTGGTTACAAAGGATGGGGAGATGGCGAAGGTATTGAATTTATTCTTCTCCTCAGTCTTCACGAGTGAATCGGGGGGCTTCAGTAACCAAAACTGCAGTGTTTATCCTCATGACCGTACACAGGAAGCACCTCCATGGTTAACAGAGGACAGAATTAAAATTAGACTTGAGAAACTTAACATTAATAAATCACCGGGACCAGATGGCTTGCATCCGAGGGTACTTAGGGAACTCAGTCAAGTGATTGCCAGACCGTTGTTCCTAATTTTTACAGACAGTCTATTGACTGGAATGGTACCAGCTGCTTGGAGAAAAGCCAATGTAGCACCAATATTTAAAAAGGGCCCAAAATACATCCCTGGGAATTACAGACCAGTTAGCCTAACATCAATAGTATGTAAACTCTTAGAGGGGATGATAAGGGACTATATACAAGATTTTAGTAATAAGAATGATATCATTAGCAGTAATCAGCATGGATTCATGAAGAATTGTTCTTGCCAAACCAATCTATTAACCTTCTATGAGGAGGTGAGTTGCCATCTAGATAAAGGAAGGCCCGTAGACGTGGTGTATCTGGATTTTGCAAAAGCATTTGACACAGTTCCCCATAAACGTTTACTGTACAAAATAAGGTCCGTTGGCATGGACCATAGGGTGAGTACATGGATTGAAAACTGGCTACAAGGGCGAGTTCAGAGCGTGGTGATAAATGGGGAGTACTCAGAATGGTCAGGGGTGGGTAGTGGGGTTCCCCAGGGTTCTGTGCTGGGACCAATCCTATTTAATTTGTTTATAAATGACCTGGAGGATGGGATAAACAGTTCAATCTCTGTATTTGCAGACGATACTAAGCTAAGCAGGGCAATAACTTCTCCGCAGGATGTGGAAACCTTGCAAAAAGACCTGAACAAATTAATGGGGTGGGTGACCACATGGCAAATGAGGTTCAATGTAAAAAAATGTAAAATAATGCATTTGGGTGGCAAAAATATGAATGCAATCTATACACTGGGGGTAGAACCTCTGGGGTAATCTAGGATGGAAAAGGACCTGGGGGTCCTAGTAGATGATAGGCTCAGCAATGGCATGCAATGCCAAGCTGCTGCTAATAAAGCAAACAGAATATTGGCATGCATTAAAAGGGGGATCAACGCAAGAGATAAAACGATAATTCTCCCACTCTACAAGGCTCTGGTCCGGCCGCACCTGGAGTATGCTGTCCAGTTCTGGGCACCAGTCCTCAGGAAGGATGTACTAGAAATGGAGCGAGTACAAAGAAGGGCAACCAAGCTAATAAAGGGTCTGGAGGATCTTAGTTATGAGGAAAGGTTGCAAGCACTGAACTTATTCTCTCTGGAGAAGAGACGCTTGAGAGGGGATATGATTTCAATTTACAAATACTGTACTGGTGACCCCACAATAGGGATAAAACTTTTTTGCAGAAGAGAGTTTAATAAGACTCGTGGCCACTCATTACAATTAGAAGAAAAGAGGTTTAACGTTAAACTACGTAGAGGGTTCTTTACTGTAAGAGCGGCAAGGATGTGGAATTCCCTTCCACAGGCGGTGGTCTCAGCGGGGAGCATTGATAGCTTCAAGAAACTATTAGATAATCACCTAAATGACCGCAACATACAGGAATATACAATGTAATACTGACACATAATCACACACATAGTTTCGACTTGATGGACTTGTGTCTTTTTTCAACCCCACCTACTATGTAACTATGTAACTATGTATTGGTATTACAATTGGAGTGGAAGTTTTGTCGTTCTTAGGTTCTTGAAGGTGGTTGAGATGTGGCGTCTTGAGAAAGGTGGGGACCCATCTTAGGTATGGTGTCCTCTAGTTGATCTAGTCAATTATTAGTGACCAGGTAGTTGTAGATCGGTAAGGTGTCTGAGGTCAGCTGGGATTGTCCCCAAGGCATAGCTTTGATAACTGGCACCACAAGCACCAAAGTTTTAGGCATATGGTACCTTCAAGGACTTGCAGCCTCATATGATTTTTAGTGTTATGCTTGGTTATTTATTCTGTAAGTTGTTTTAAAATGAAAGGCCTTTCGGTCATTTAACTCTTTTAGGTAAGGCTGCTTTCACATTGAGGAGTTTTTCAAATGCTTTTGCATTAAATAAAGTGCTTGAAAAGCTCAATAAAAATGCTTCCCATTAAAATCAATGAATATGTTCACACTGGGAGGTGCATTTCCCTTGCGGTGAAAAAATCATGCTTGCAGCATTTTTGGAACATGTTTGGGGAGTTAAAAAAACTGCACCAAAAAGGCACCTTTCCATTGAAAACAATAGATAACATGGCAAAAATGTGGTAAAATGCGGCAAAAACACACCCACAATGTGTTTTTGTTGCGGTTTTGGAGTCACGTGTTCTTTATAAACCGCTCTGCAAATAAAATCTCGGCAATATCGCTGCAATAATGCATATGCATTTTTGCCCAGTTTTTGTAGCGCATCAGTGTGAAAGCAGTCTAATGCCCCATACACACGGTCGGATTTTCCGACGGAAAATGTGAGCTTGTTGTCGGAAATTCCCACCGTGTGTAGGCTCCATCGGACATTTTCCATCGGAATTTCCATCACACAAAATTCGAGATCTGGATCTCAAATTTTTCTACTTAAAAATCCTTTTTCGTAAATTCCGATCATGTGTACACAATTCCGACGCACAAAGTTCCACGCATGCTCGGAATCAAGCAGAAGAGCTGGCTATTAAACTTCATTTTTCTAAGCTCGTCGTACGTGTTGTACGTCACCGCGTTCTTGACAATCGGAATTGCCGACAAGATTTGTGTGACCGTGTGTATGCAAGACAAGTTTGAGCTAACATCCGTCGGAAAAAATCCATGGATTTTGTTTTCGGAATGTCCGATCGTGTGTACGGGGCATAACAGTGTTTTTTTGGTAGAGGTTATTGAATTGGTAACATCTAATCTATCCTTGTCATGTGGCACTGTAGTAAACAGCAGGATAAAAACTTGGGTTGCAAGAGGGACATAAATGCACCACGGTTAACTTGGAGATATGAATTTTAAAATGATTAAAAGCTTTATTGTTGTGGCCTGATAACGTTTTCAACATATACACCGTGCGCACAACTATTGGGCAAGTTGTATTTTTTATGCTGGGTTCACACTTATGCGAATTGGATTGGATTTCCCCACATACAATTCGCATGACAGGAAAGGGTGAGCGGCTCTCAATAGAGAGCGCACAGCAGAAGGGTCCTTATCTTATGCGACTTTGGCTCTGTTTCCGGTCTGAATTCAGGCAAAAATTCTGACCTGACTCACCCCGAAACAGAAAACAGGGATGCACCAGATGCTCCACGCAACAGTGTGAACCCAGCTTGAGGATTACTTTTAATATTGAACAACTACAGTGCTCTCGGTCGATCCAAAATGTTAATAAACCTCAAACCTGAATTTTTAAGAAACTGTTCAGAGAGGTGTACTGTTTTCCTTCACCGTAAAGCTTCCATTTAAGAAGGGATCAATAGTGTTTAGGTCAAGTAATGAAGGGGGCCATGTCATTATTCTTTAATCTTTAAGGCCTTTACTGGCTAGCCATGCAGTGGAGTACTTCGATGCACGCGATGGAGCATTGTCCTGCATAAATATCACGGTCTTCTTGAAAGATGCAGACTTTTTCCAGTACTACTGCTTGAAAAGAGTGTCTTCTAAAAACTGGCATTAGGTTTGGGGTTTGAGTTGATTCTGAACCCATCTTTAACCCAAAAAAGGTCCAACTAGCTCATCTTTAATAATACCAGCCCATACCGGTACAACACCTCCACCTTGCTGGCATCTGGAAGTGGCGTTCTGTGCCCCTTACTGATCCAACCACAGGCACATCCATCTGCTCCGTCAAGAGTCACTCATCTCATCAGTCCATAAAACCTTTGAAAAATCTGTCTTCAGATATTTCTTGGTCCAGTCTTGACGTTTTAACTTATGTGTCTTGTTCATTGGTGTTCGAGTTTCAGCCTTCCTTACCTTGGTCATGTCTCTGAGCACTGAACACCTTGTATTTCTGGGCAATCCAGGTAGGTTGCAGTTCTGGAATATGACAGCACTGGAGAATAATGGATTCCTGGTAGCTTCATGTTTGATTCTTCTCAAATCTTTGGCACTTCATTTGTGTCTTTTTTCTCAACACGTTTCTTGAGACCCTGTTGACTATTTGCAACAAAACGTTTGCTAGTTCTGTGATCACGTCCCGATGTCTTAGCAATTTCATGAGTCTGAATCCTTCTGAAAGACTTTTCACAATTTTTGACTTTTCAGAGTCAATTAAATCTCTTTTTGGCCCATTTTGCCTGAGGAAAAGAAGCTAGCTAATAATTATGCACACCTTGATATAGGGTAGGGGTAGGCAACCCCCTGCACATTAAGCCTCTTTCGCCAGCATTCGACTCCCTCCCCATCAGCAGAGCAGCGCAGGGAAGTGTCAGTGAGATACTGCTAAAGCAAATCACAGTCCTGCTAGCCCCGCCCCACCATCTGGAGGAAGATGATTCGCTTGGTTGCCACTACTAATCTCAGGAAGAAGGTATTTCACTGTGATTGAGAACACCACAATCAGCTTCTGGGGACTTTGAACAAATGAAAAAAATGGGCTTTGAGGTAACCAACCTTGGGACTTTAATGGTGTTTATGTTTTAAATATCAATTCATCAAGGATTTGAACAAAATAAGATTTTTTTATAAAATTCAGTGACATATCACAAAAGATACCACTTTTCTCAACATGTTTCGCTCATTGGAGCTTCCTCAGGAGACTTGTCGTGTGGCATCATATTTAACTAGAAATTGCAAAAATACATAGAATAAGTACTTTGGTTAAGATATAAATCCGTACATCCAATATGCATCAATTATTATCATAATGATAAGAGATATAAAATGTATATGGTAAATGAACATTATATGATAGATAAGGGAACATACATAATAATAAATAAATATATGGTACAATAAAGATAGCCGTGAAGTTGCAAAGATGAACCTTACAAAAACCGATGATCAAATATGTATGTAACTCAAGATTGGAATCAATGAGATATATCCTATGGGTTGCTTTCCTTCAGAGATGGGTCTTCAAAAGTGTTTGCAGAGATATACAAAATGATCAGTAGGTGGAGTCCTTTCTAATAAAGAAAGGACCAATATATATAAATGCTTAAATAAATATAAACAGAGATAATTCAAATGGAAATAATAATGATATTTGATTGTATGGGAAAACAGGAAAATTACCTAAAAATGTTAATTGATAGAATCAATATTGTTCATGGATAGCATCCGCAGTGAAGCTTGGAAAAATTCACTCAAGAGCGGGATGAACAAAATGGAAAAATTTCAAAGTGCTCAGTGCTTATAGGGCTTGCATCCAAGGCGAGCCAGGTCCTAAAGTATGTATCAGGTAAAACACCTGCAACAGAAAAATAAATAAAGTGTTTGCTGGCTTAAAAATTTAGAGACAGCAGACAGCCCAAATAAAATAAAAAGTCCGGAGGGAAGCACTGTATGCCAAGGCACAAGATGAAACCTTGAATACCTGGTAGTGATTAAGGAGCAATTGAAAGGTTGACGGGGGAGGTATACCTCCCGACTGGCTCGTTCAATAGCCGTCAGCGAGTGACGGGGAACGAAGGATCCGTTCCCCGTATTAGTAATAAGCTCCGGCACGGCGGCGTTTGACATCACCACCATGCCGCGGACGTAGAGGAGTGTCCTTCGCGCATGCGTCCTCAGTATGGTCAGCAACCGCGATGACGCAACAAGTGCGTGATCGTGGGCGGCCATGTTGGAAAATCCTCTGCCCTGAACTGGGTGGAATAAAGGGGCAGGGATGTGGGGGAAAAACAACAAGAGTGGATGGACAGAGGGCCAGCCACAATTGTATACCCCAATGCAAATAAAGGCTGGAAAAAAGCTGAGGATGTGACATCAGCGCAAGGACACAAAAAGGCACAGACAGCATGGAACATTGATTAGGTACCAAAAACCGAATGTGCCCTTGGTGTCTGTGCAAACTGAAAAAGAAAAAGACCCAACCTTATGGAAAAAAATATAAAGAAAAAATAAATAAATTGATATAGATATATATAAATGAATGGCAAAAGGATCAAGTCATTATTAATGTAAATAAATAAAATGGGTGAAACTATTAATCTCTAAAATCACAATGTATAGAGATATATAGATTGGGGAGGGTTCAAATGCAACTCACAGTATTGACAACTGTAAATTTAATAATACATAAAAAAAAAAGGAGGCTGGCTTGTTTAAAGAAATGGCTTAAAGCTAAGAGCATCATTGAGGCCAGGATATTGTAGGGCACCTAAGTTGGAGATCCACCTTGCCTCCCGTTGAAGAAAAATTTGATCATAATTGCCCCCTCTTTCATTGGGGGGGGACGTATTCAAGGGCCGCAAAGTGCATCATTGAGTCGTCAAATTGGTGGAAAAGACCCATATGTCGGCTTATGGGTGTCTCCATTTTCTTTCCCCGTACCAGGGACACATGGTCCCTGATACGGTGAAAGAAGGGACGTTTGGTTTTGCCCACGTAGAAGGCATTGCAACCACACGTCATTAAATATACAACTCCAATGGATTGACAAGTGACAGAGAATTTGGGAAAGTAAATGCGCCCATTAGGGAGAGCAACACTGCGTGAAGCATGAATGTATCTACAAAATCCACATTTATGGCAGGGTCTACTTCACTTGTTGGCTTGAGTGATTAAAGGGGCTGATGAATGATGACTGTGTACAATTTGATCCCTGATCGATCGTGATCGTTTGTAAGTAATTTCAGGATGGTTTTTCAAATGCTTTGAAACATTGGGATCGCCCATGAGGAGGTACCAATGTCTCTGTATGAGGTTGCGTATCTGTTTGTGCTGCCCCGAATATCTAGTAATCAACTTTACACCTGAGTTGGATCTGAGGGTAGAGGTACCATGAATCAGGTTGGATCTGTCCTGTCTTTTGGCCCTTTTTTAAGCACTT